>NC_041388.1:192635983-192654779 GCF_002162155.2 Triticum dicoccoides
GGTGGCGCGGGCCGGGAGGAGCAACGACGGCGGGGCGGGGTAGGTGGCGGCGGGCGGGAGCGGGTCGCGGGGGCCGGATCTGGGCTCCCGGGCCACGGCGGCGGCTGGCGGCGAAGTGCCACGTGGCAGCCCCCGGTTGGGGCGGCGGCGACGTCCTGCGCGGGGCAGACAATGTCCGGCCGCGCGGAGACGAAAATTAGGGTTTCGGGGAGGGGGAAGGTCCGGATTCGGAGGGGGTCTAGTTCTATAGGTAGAGGGAGCTAGGAGAGTCCAAATGAGGTGCGGTTTTCGGCCACGCGATCATGATCTAACGCTCTAGATGATGGAGCAGAGTTAGGTGGGTTTTGGGCCAAATTGGATGGGTGTTGGGCTGCAACACACACTAGGCCTTTTCGGTCCCTCGGTTAACCGTTGGAGTATCAAACGAAGTCCAAATGATACGAAACATGACAGGCGGTCTACCGGTAGTAAACCACGGCCGCTTGGCAAGTCTCGGTCCAATCCGGAAATGTTTAATCTCCACACACGAAAAAAGCTAGAAATGACCACCGGAGGAGAACGAAGCGCCGGAATGCAAAACGGACAACGGGGAAAATGCTCGAATGCATGAGACGAACACGTATGCAGATGCAATGCACATGATGACATGATATGAGATGCATGACAACGACAACAACACACGGAGACAAAGAACCCGAACCCGAGGAAATAAATTAACTTAACGCTGGAAACGGCAAGAGTTGGAGTACAAATTGGGAAAGTTATATCCGGGGTGTTA
Organism: Triticum dicoccoides; assembly: GCF_002162155.2. NCBI lineage: Eukaryota > Viridiplantae > Streptophyta > Magnoliopsida > Poales > Poaceae > Triticum > Triticum dicoccoides. The sequence continues at coordinate 192,636,762 of NC_041388.1, forward strand.
CAACACTCCACCACTACGAAAAGATCTCGTCCCGAGATCTAGGACTGAAAGAACGCCAGGTACTCAGAACGGAGGTGATCCTCGCATTCCCAGGTAGCTTCACGGTCGGAATGGTGTGACCACTTGACTTTGAGAAATTTGATTGACTTGTTGCGAATCTTGCGCTCAGTCGCTTCAAGAATAGCAAGTGGGTGCTCACAATAAGAGACATCTTCTTGGAGCTCAATGTCCTCGAAGTTGACGGTGCGGTCAGGAGTCTTGAAGAACTTTCGAAGTTGAGAGACATGGAACACGTCATGAACATTTGCAAAGTTTGAAGGAAGCTCGAGTTGATAGGTCGCCTCTCTTGCTGACAATCTTGAAAGGTCCCATGTATCTAGGGGCAAGCTTCCCTTTGATACCGAAGCGACGAGTACCTTTCATAGGAGAGACGCGGAGGTACACATGATCTCCGATCTCGAAAGCCAAATCACGGTGCTTACTATCATAGTAGCTCTTCTGGCGGGATTGGGCTGCTTTGAGGTTATCACGAATGACTTTGCACATTTCTTCTGCCTCTGTGATTAAGTCATTACCCAAAAGCTGACGTTCACCGGTTTCAGACCAGTTGAGAGGGGTATGGCACTTCCTGCCATACAGAATTTCAAATGGGGCCTTGCCCGAACTTGCTTGAAAACTATTGTTGTAGGAGAATTCAGCATAAGGAAGACAATCCTCCCACTTCATGCCGAAGGAGATCACACAAGCCCTGAGCATATCTTCAAGAATCTGGTTCACACGCTCGACTTGACCGCTAGTTTGAGGATGGAAAGCTCTGCTGAAGCGGATGTTGGTGCCCATGGCCTTCTGAAAAGAATCCCAAAACTTTGACATAAAGATGCTGCCACGGTCTGAAGAGATCACTTGTGGAATACCGTGCAGAGAGACAATACGAGAGGTATAGAGTTCCGCCAATTGAGCTGGAGTGATCGACTCTTTGATAGGCAGAAAATGAGCCACTTTGGTGAGTTTGTCGATGACAACGAATATAGCATCATTGCCATGCTTGGACTTTGGAAACCCAGTCACGAAGTCCATTTCAATGTGGTCAAACATCCATTCTGGAATGGCAAGAGGTTGGAGGAGACCAGCTGGCCTTTGGTGTTCTACCTTCACTCTTCTGCAGACATCACATTCATTCACGAATTGAGCAATCTCGCGCTTCATTCGAGTCCACCAATAAGCCTGCTTGAGGTCCTGATACATCTTCGTGCTCCCAGGGTGGATGGAGAGGAGAGAATTGTGAGCCTCGTTCATGATCACTTTACGGAGGTCACCTTTGGGTACAACAATACGATCCTCGAAGAAAAGAGTGTCCTTGTCATCAAGGCGGTAGCACTTGTACTTGGGCTGGCTCTTGGCAATCCCAATCTTCACCTTTTTCACCATAGCATCAAGAAGCTGGGCTTGGCGAATCTGGTCTTCCAAGGTAGGAGAGACTAGAAGGTTGGCGAGGAAACCTTGAGGAACAACTTGCAGATTAAGTTTGCGGAAAGCTTCACAAAGCTCGGGTTGATAAGGCTTGAGTATCAGACTGTTGAAGTAGGCTTTCCTGCTCAATGCGTCAGCAATCACATTGGCCTTGCCTGGAGTATACTCGATACTCGGATTATACTCTTGAATCATCTCGACCCAACAAGTTTGCCTGAGGTTGAGATTAGGCTGAGTGAAGATGTACTTGAGACTCTTATGATCAGTGAAAATGTCCACTTTTCTTCCCAATAGAAGATGTCTCCAAGTCAAAAGAGCATGCACAACTGCCGCTAACTCGAGATCATGAGTGGCGTAGTTCTTCTCATTATGCTTCAACTGGTGAGATGTATAAGCAACAACTTTCTTCTCTTGCATCAATACTGCGCCAAGACCTTGGAGAGAAGCATCACAAAAGACCTCGTACGGCTTGGATTCGTCAGGCGGAGTCAAAACTAGAGCAGTGATCAATTTCTCTTTCAAAGTGTTGAAAGCAATGTCACACTCCGGAGACCAAAAGTACTTGACGTGCTTCTGGAGAAGATTTGAGAGAGGCTTCGCGATCTTAGAAAAGTTTTCAACAAATCTTCGGCAATAGCTTGTGAGACCGAGGAAGCTACGGAGTTGCTTCACGTTCTGAGGAGTTTCCCAATTCACAATTGCAGACACCTTCTCAGGATTCACGGCAATGCCCTTGGCAGAGATGATATGACCAAGATAAAGAACCTCATCAAACCAAAATTCACACTTGGAGAACTTTGCATAGAACTGATGTTCCCTGAGCTTATCAAGAACCAAACGCAAGTGCTTGGCATGATCTCCCTTGTTCTTCGAGAAAACCAGAATGTCGTAAAGATAGACCAAAACAAAGTCATTGGTGTAGGGGTTAAAGATGAAGTTCATCATGCGAGAGAACGTCGGAGGAGCGTTGACGAGGCCAAAAGACATGACAGTGTATTCATATGAACCAAAGCTTGTCTTGAAAGCCGTCTTGGGAATATCTTGCTCACGAATTCGAATCTGATGATAACCCATACGGAGATCAAGCTTGGACAATACTCGAGCACCTTTGAGTTGTTCGAATAGCTCATTGATGTTGGGAAGTGGGTATTTGTTCTTGATGGTCTTCTTGTTCACTGGACGGTAATCAACACAAAGTCGTTCTGTTCCATCCTTCTTCTTGACAAAAAGAACACCACAACCCCACGGAGAAGAACTAGGCCGGATAAGACCCATTTTCTCTTGAATATCGAGTTGCTTCTTCAGCTCCTTCAACTCTTCAGGTCCGAGCTTGTAAGGACGTTTGCACACAGGTTCCGTACCAGGCTCAAGATCAATAACGAATTCAACTGGCCGGTGCGGAGGCATTCCTGGGAGCTCTTCTGGAAAAACGTCTTGATATTCGCGAACGACTGGAATTTGAGAGATGGCATCCAATTCACCCCTCTCATTGAGAGAAAACAAACGGATGGTATTATTCCGAGAGGCAAATACAATTACATCCTCAGACGAATGAGTCAATTGAATCTGCCTGGCTGCACAATCAAGTTGAGCCTTGTGCTTAGAAAGCCAATCCATCCCGAGAATAAGATCAATATCCGAGTTACCAAGAACCATTGGAGAAGCCAGAAACTTGAAATCACCCATCAAGATAGAAATATCCGGAACCATCATAATAGAACTCAGACGCTTAGCCGGAGAGACGACTTGCATAGCTCTGGGTAAAGCCTTAGTACTAAAATTGTTCTCCGATGCAAATGGGAATGACATGAAGGAATGCGATGCACCAGAGTCAAAAAGAACTTTTGCGGGAATATCATTAACAGGAAGGTTACCCATGATCACATCTGACGAATCCTCTGCCTGAGCTGCATTCATCAAGTTGACCTTGGCGTGCTTGGGGTTATGCTTGACCACAACTGTACTTGCCGATCTGACAGGAGGAGGAGGAGGAAGACGCCTCTGGTTGAGACACTTGTTGCTATAGTGACCCTTCTGTTGGCACTTGTTGCACGTGACCTCTAAAAGCGGATGGTGATACGGAGCACTCGATCTTGGAGCTTGAGACGAAGTCTTGTTCTGAAAGCCAGGGTTGGGTGGGTGGGAAGAACCACTGCCACCTTTGCTTTTCTGCTGATACGGCTGACGGAACGGAGGAGGAGGAAGCCAATACTTCTGCTGCTCGGCCACTTGAGTAGAGGAAGAAGGAGTAACATCTCTGACTCGCTTCTTGGAAGCATCACACCTCAACTGAGCAGCCTCTTGCTTCAGTGCCATGTTGTAGAACTCATCGTATCTCAAGGGCTCAAAGAGGACAAGAGCTAACTGAATTTCTTCTCTGAGACCACCCTGAACTGGTATATCATGCTCTTCTCATCACGGACGTCCTACTTGGCAAAGCGGGCGAGCTTCTGGAACAACTTGTTGTAGTCATAGACAGACAAAGAGCCTTGCTTCAGGTTGCGGAATTCCTCACGCTTGCTTTCAACTATGCTCTGGGGAATATGATGAGCTTGGAAATATCGACGGAAATCATCCCAAGTGATAACACGTCCACCTCTGGAGTCCTTGTACTGATGGAACCATTCTGCAGCTTGATCTTTGAGTTGGAAGGAAGCGAACTTGACAAAGTCCTCAGGCCTGACGTTACTGCACTCGAAATGCTTGCACAGATCCACAAGCCAGTCGTCAGAGTCGGTTGCCTCAACACAATTGCTGAAAGTATTTGGCCCGTTAGCAAGGAACTGGTTGAGTGTAGCAAAGTGATTCTGATTGTTGCCTTGATTCCCTTGGTTGCCTTGATTGCGCTCTTGGAGAATTTGCATGATCAGCTGTCACATCCCTAGTTCTGACAATGCCTAGTGCATGCATTAGAGTGTTGCACCATGTTTAAATTTCATTTAAATTTGAAATGGGGATTGCTGAAACCCTAGCACCAAATGAAATTTAACTAGGTTCAATAAAAATATTTTCAATAACCAGAATGCCCTTTGGAAATGCTCATAATTTCTGTTAAAGGTGAAAACCTCTTCCAAAAATGATGAACATATTTATAGGCTATTCCTGGATTTTTGAATTAAATTCTATAGTATTTGCATTTGGGCATTTAATTGCTAATAATATTTTAAATACTCAAATAATCACAAACTGAAATGTTTACTGTTGGAAATATTCCAAACAGTGGCCACAGTCAGTTGCATGATTTTTGGAAATGCTCTGGCATTTTTAATAAATCCAAACACAATTACAGAAATAGAAAACAGTAACTAAAATAGAAATAAAAGAGAGGAGAGAAACCTTACCTGGCGCTCACCTGGTAGCCCACCTGGCCCAGCAGCACGGCCCAGCCCGCCACCGCTACTCCCCTGTCGTCTTCCTCCTCGCCAGAAGGACGCGGACACCGCGACGCCGCCGTGCGCGCCACCTCCACCCTGCTCTGGCCACCTCCTGCTTCCTCCCCGAGCCCTCTGGTGACGCCACGCACTTCCCCTCGCCCCCTGCACCTCCCCTCTCTTCCCCTGGACCCCGTTCCCTCCTCTGCTTCCCTCCCTGCACGCGCCCGAGCGGAGCCCATCGCCGCCGACGCCGTTACCGGGGCCACAGCCACCCCCTCGCTCCCACTATGCATCCCTGAGCTCCGCCCTGACCCCGTGAAGCTACCCACGCGACGCACGCGACCAGAGGAGGCCGCAGTCGACCGGAGCATCGTCGTCTTCATCTCCGGCGCCCGGAGATCGACCCCACCGATTCGGCGCGTCCAGAGCCACCCCGGCCCCGCCGTCTGCACCGTCTGACTCGCCGTGAGCCACTTACCTTATCCCCTAAGCACTTATGCTCGCCCCCGTGCTGTAGCGTCGTTCCCCACGAGCCCGAAAGCTCACCGCCGCCGGCCATGCCGCCGTCGTGGCTACAGACGCCGTAGCTCGTGCCTGGGCGCGTCATAGCACTCGGTTTGCTCCCAGGAGCCCGTAGCGCCCACCAGCCCCTCCTCCCGTGCCCCCGAACGCCAACTCCGACCTCGCCCGAGCTCCGGCCGCCGCCTCGGGCTCCACTCCGGCGAGCTCTGGCCTCCCCAGCTCATCCCACATGCTCCACTGGATGCGGACGATGACGGGCTACGCCCCGGTGGTCTCCGCGCGCTTTTCCGCCGCCTGTAGCCCATTCCGGCGAAGCACCGCCGCGCGGTTTGGTCGTCGCCGGCCGAACTCCGGCGAGGCTGACGTGGCGGCTTATTTAGCGCTAATCCCCACCATTAGCCACCCCACCAGCCGCTGACAGTGGGCCCTAGAGCCAAGTCAACCCTGGTCAGTGCGGGTTTGACCCAGGGTTAACCCCAGTGTCACTGACGTGTGGCCCCCACACGTCAGGTTTGACCTGGTCAGCCCTGCTGACGCCTCTGTGACGTCACGCTGACGCAATAAACCATTTTCTGGATTTAATTTAATTCTGAAATTTCAGAAAATGCCTAAAACTTCTAAAATTCATAGAAAATTAACCGTAACTCCAAATTAAATAATTTATATATGAAAAATTATCAGAAAAATTCAAGGAATCCATCTGTACCATTTTCATGCATGTTAGAACAACTTATAGCTGCTGTTTAGCACAAATCAATTAAATGGCATTTGAATAATCACATATGGAGTTTAAATTTGAATCTTGTATTCAAACCAACTTCATTTAATCTGTTGCTAGTTGCATTAGCTCAAAACACATTCATTTTGCCATGTCATGATCATGCATCATATTGTGCATTGCATTGATTGTGTTCCCTTCTATGTTGCCGGTAATTGTCCCCTCTCGATAGACGTGATACCGATGATGTGATCGTTGACACTGATGAAGACTCAATGCTATCTTCAGAAGTGCCAGGCAAGCAAAACCCCCTTGTTCATTCCGATACAATCCTACTCTCTCGCTCCTGCTCTCTTTTACTACATTAGGACAACACCGATTCATCTGTTACTTGCTGCGGTAGCTGAACCCCCTTTATCCTTTGCATGACCTGTCATTGCCACAGTAAATAGATGAAACCCACTAGCATGAGTAGGAGTTGTTTGAGCCCTGATGTGCCTACTCATTCATGCTTGTTTGTCATGCCTGCTACTGCTTAGAGTTGAGTCAGGTCTGATTCATCGAGGATGAATCAGAGGTGTGTGAACATGTCCTACTATGTGTGAGCTAAGTGTGTGAACACGATTTGGTAAAAGGTGTCGGTGAGAGGCCATGTAGGAGTACATGGTGGGTTGTCTCATTGAAGCCGTCCTTAGGAACTGAGTTCTGTGTTTGTGATCCATGATTCAGCTACTACCATGCATTGGGCCCTGAAATATGACCCCGCTCGACTTCTTATTCACCCTAGTCCTCTGTCCAGGAGTTGCAAGTAGTTTATGGTGTTTGTAGCTTACTGGAGGCCGTGGACAGCGCTGACCGTAGGGGTGGGCTGTGATGCGGTAGGTACGTGGCACGGTGTACCGGATGCCCGTTTGGTATCTCGGGAACCCTGTTCACATCGTTTGGGGCTGTGAGCGAAACTCCGGCCGGATCTCCTCATGGATGGAACCCGAATAGGCGATAAACCTGGACTAGAGACTTGAGTGTTTAGGTAGGTCGTGGTCTACACCCACGTCGGCTTTCGCTTGAAGTCTGCCGAGCACATGTCGTGTGCAGACGCTAAGTGGTGGAAACATGTATGAAGAAGTACACCCCTGCAGGGTTAAAATCATCTATTCGAATAGCCGTGTCCGCGGAAAAGGACTTCTGGGTTGCTTATATCAGTTCATAGACAAGTGAAAGTGGATACTTTAAAATGCGCAAGATAAGCGTGAGTGCTATGGATGGCGTTCTCGTAGGAAGACGGGAGCGGATCCATAGTGGTGTATTGATATGGTGAATATGTGGACTCGTGTGCGCCACCTCAAAAGAGTCGCTTGCAGTCGTAGTTTAGGATAGCCACCGAGTCAAAGCTGGCTTGCTGCAGTTAAACCCCACCATCCCTTTGTTGAAAATGATGCATATGTAGTTAGTTCTGATGTAAGTCTTGCTGGGTACATTTGTACTCACGTTTGCCTATTTTATGTTTTTGCAGAGAGACTTCAGTCTCACTAGTAGTTCCACGTGGACTTCGACGTTTAGCTTGTTACCTCAGCTACGATCTTGTGCCCTCGGCAGGATCTGGTAGATAGTCAGGCTTCTCAGCCTTTTTCATTTATAGATGTCTGTACCCAGACATGATAGCTTCCGCTTGTGCTTTGATTTGTATGCTCTGATTGTTGGGTCATGAGACCCCTGTTTGTAATATCTCGCTCCTCGGAGCCTATTGAATAAGTACTTGTGTCGTAGAGTCATGTTGTGATGCTTCGTTGTATTTGCACATATCGAGCATATTGTGTGTATGATTGAAATGCTTGGTATGTGTGGGATCTGACTATCTAGTTGTTTATCTTTAGTAGCCTCTCTTACCGGGAAATGTCTCCTAGTGTTACCGCTGAGCCATGGTAGCTTGCTACTGCTCTGGAACACTTAGGCTGGCCGGCATGTGTCCTTCTTCGTTCCTGTGTCTGTCCCTTCGGGGAAATGTCACGCTTTGAGTACCGGAGTCCTGTTAGCCCGCTACAGCCCGGTTTACTGGAGTCCTGCTAGCCCAGTGCTACAGCCCGGACCCACTTGCTGATGACCGACACGTTCGAAGCTGGGTCATGGATGCCTGTCCCTGTAAGTCTGTGCCACTTTGGGTTTACGACTAGTCATGTCAGCCCGGGCTCTTTATCATATGGATGCTAGCGACACTTTCATATACGCGAGCCAAAAAGCGCAAACGGTCCCGGGAAAAGGTAAGACGACACCCGTGGGGATACCGTGCGTGAGGCCGCAAAGTGATATGAGGTGTTACCAGCTAGATCGATGTGACATCGAGTCGGGGTCCTGACAGCGTTGGTAGCTTTAGTTGCATTAGCCCAACACACTCATATTGCCATGTTTCATGCATGCATCATATTGTTGCACATTGTTTGGTGATGCCTGTGTATCGTTATCCTTTACGACAGGATCTGTCCCCGAGGAGTACCGTGACTACCCTAACGAAGAACCGTATCCGTGCATCGAACCATCAGGCAAGCAACCAACCATTTGATCATATCGATACAATCCCATGTTCTCGCTCCTGCTCTCTTTTACTGCATTAAGACAACGCGATTCAAACTGCTGTGTGCTACGGTAGTTGAACCCATTTCCTCTGCATGACCTGTCATTGCCACAGTAACTAGATGAAACCCACTAGCATGTGTAGGAGTTGATTGAGCCATATGTATGTGTTGTTCCTACCTTTCTATGCCTGCTATGCTTAGAGTCGTGTCAGGTCTGGTTCATCTGGGTGATGGGCTAGAGTGAAATGATTATGTCGGTAATGAGAGTGGTGTGGTGAACACGATTTGGTAAAGGTATCGATGAGAGGCCATGTAGGAGTACATGGTGGGTTGTTTCATTGAAGCCGACCTTAAGCACTGAGATCTGTATGTGTGATTTAAGAATCAGCTACTACCATGCATTGGGCCCGAAAGCAATGGACCCTCTCGGCTTCTTATTCACCCTAGTTCTCCGTCCAGGAGTTGCAAGTAGTTTCTGGTGTTTGTAGCCTACTGGAGGCCGTGGACAGCGCTGACCGTAGGGGTGGGCTGTGATGCGGTAGGTACGTGGCACGGTGTACCGAATACCCGTTAGGTATCTCGGGAACCCTGTTCACATCGTTCGGGGCCGTATGGGAAACCTCGGCCGGACTCCCTGCGGATGGAACCTGGATAGGCGATAAACCTGGACTGGAGGCTTAGGTGATTAGGTAGGTCGTGGCCGACACCCACGTTGGGCTTCCGCTTGAAGGTTGCCGAGTACATGTCGTGTAAACGACGGTAAGTGGTGAGAGCGTGTATGAAGAAGTACACCCCTGCAGGGTTAACATGTCACATCCCTAGTTCTGACAATGCCTAGTGCATGCATTAGAGTGTTGCACCATGTTTAAATTTCATTTAAATTTGAAATGGGGATTGTTGAAACCCTAGCACCAAATGAAATTTAACTAGGTTCAATAAAAATATTTTCAATAACCCAGAATGCCCTTTGGAAATGTTCATAATTTCTGTTAAAGGTGAAAACCTCTTCCAAAAATGATGAACATATTTATAGGCTATTCCTGGATTTTTGAATTAAATTATATAGTATTTGCATTTGGGCATTTAATTGCTAATAATATTTTAAATGCTCAAATAATCACAAACTGAAATGTTTACTGTTGGAAATATTCCAAACAGTGGCCACAGTCAGTTGCATGATTTTTGGAAATGCTCTGGCATTTTTAATAAATCCAAACACAATTACAGAAAATAGAAAACAGTAACTAAAATAGAAATAAAAGAGAGGAGAGAAACCTTACCTGGCGCTCACCTGGTAGCCCACCTGGCCCAGCAGCACGGCCCAGCCCGCCACCGCTACTCCCCTGTCGTCTTCCTCCTCGCCAGAAGGACGCGGACACCGCGACGCCGCCGTGCGCGCCACCTCCACCCTGCTCTGGCCACCTCCTGCTTCCTCCCCGAGCCCTCTGGTGACGCCACGCACTTCCCCTCGCCCCCTGCACCTCCCCTCTCTTCCCCTGGACCCCGTTCCCTCCTCTGCTTCCCTCCCTGCACGCGCCCGAGCGGAGCCCATCGCCGCCGACGCCGTTACCGGGGCCACAGCCACCCCCTCGCTCCCACTATGCATCCCAGAGCTCCGCAGTGCCTCCCTCGACCTCCTCGACGTCTCACGCGACCAGAAGGGCCCCGAGCAGCCGCCATCGTCATCATCCCCAAGCTTCGGCCCCGGCGCCATTCTCCGTCGAATTCGGCCACTCCGGCGCGCCCCCGAGCCCACTGACCCTCCCTACAGCTCCGCGGTGAGCCTCTGTGCAGAACCCCTCTCTCTCCCCTCGTGTTTGCGAGCCCTAGGCCATAGTTCCGTCGAGACCGAGACCTCACCGGCGCCGGACCTGTCGCCGTCGTCGTTTTGGTTCACCTCCGTCCAAGCCGAGCACGCAGACGTACTCAGAGCACTCCCAGGAGCCCGTAGCGCCCACCAACCCCTCCTCCCATGCACCATAGCGCCGGTCCCGCGAACCCCCGAGCTCCGGCCGCCGCCGGGGTCGATGCCGCGCTCAACTCCGGCCACCCCACGCCCTCTCGTGGCTCCCCCTAGATGCGCGGGAGCACGGGCTTCCTCCTGGTGCCCTCAGGGTGCCCAACCGCAGCCTGTAGTGCCAACCCGAGCTACTCCGGCGAGGTTCCGCCGTCGCCGTGGTCGCCGGCGTCACTCGCCGACGTGGCCACTTAATTAGGGCGTAAACACCTCGCTAATCACCCTATGAGCCACTGCCATGTGGGCCCCTGCGCCTAATTAGGATTAGTATTTTTTCTGTTTAGTTTAACTAACCACATGGGCCCCACTCGTCAGCTTTGACCACGCTGACATGGACGTTGACCGACCCCACACGTCAGTATTGACCTGCTGACGTGTCTGTTGACCCGGCCCCACCTGCCATTGACACTAACCAGCCTCAGTCACTGACTAGTGGGACCCTCTGGTCAGGTTTGACCCGGGGCAGCCCTGTTGACTTGCTGACGCAAGCATGACGCAGTGCTGATGTCATAACTCATTTTCTGGATTTAATTTAATTCTGAAATTCCAGAAAATGCCTAAAACTTCTAAAAATCATAGAAAATTAACCGTAACTCCAAATTAAATAATTTATATATGAAAAATTATCAGAAAAATTCAAGGAATCCATCTGTACAATTTTCATGCATGTTAGAACAACTTATCACTACTGTTTAGGACAAATGAAGTGAATGACATTTAAATAACCCCATATGGAGTTTGAATTTGAATCTTGGATTCAAACCAACTTCATTTAATCTGTTGCTAGTCGCATTAGCCCAAAACACATTCATATTGCCATGTCATAGCATGCATCATATTGTGCATTGCATTGATCGTGTTTTTCTGTGTTGCCGGTATTTGTCCCCTCTCGATAGACGTGATACCGATGATGTGATCGTTGGCACTGATGAAGACTCAATGTTATCTTCAGAAGTGCCAGGCAAGCAAAACCCCCTTGTTCATTCCGATACAATCCTACTCTCTCGCTCCTGCTCTCTTTTACTGCATTAGGACAACAACGATTCATCTGTTACTTGCTGCGGTAGCTGAACCCCTTTATCCTTTGCATGACCTGTCATTGCCACAGTAAATAGATGAAACCCACTAGCATGAGTAGGAGTTGTTTGAGCCCTGATGTGCCCACTCATTCATGTTTGTTTGTCATGCCTGCTATTGCTTAGAGTTGAGTCAGGTCTGATTCATCGGGGATGAATCAGAGGCGTGTGAACATGTCCTACTGTGTGTGAGCTAAGTGTGTGAACACGATTTGGTAAAGGTAGCGGTGAGAGGCCATGTAGGAGTACATGGTGGGTTGTCTCATTGCAGCCGTCCTCAGGAACTGAGTTCTGTGTTTGTGATCCATGATTCAGCTACTACCATACATTGGGCCCTGAAATATGACCCCGCTCGACTTCTTATTCACCCTTGTCCTCTGTCCAGGAGTTGCAAGTAGTTTCTAGTGTTTGTAGTATGCTGGAGGCCGTGGACAGCGCTGACCGTAGGGGTGGGCTGTGATGCGGTAGGCACGTGGCCGGGTATACCGGGCGCCCGTTTGGTGTCACGGAACCCTGTTCACATTGTTTGGGGCTGTGAGCGAAACTCCGGCCGGATCTCCTCATGGATGGAACCCGAATAGGCGATAAACCTGGACTAGAGACTTGAGTGTTTAGGTAGGTCGTGGTCTACACCCACGTCGGCTTTCGCTTGAAGTCTGCCGAGCACATGTCGTGTGCAGACGCTAAGTGGTGGAAACATGTATGAAGAAGTACACCCCTACAGGGTTAATATCATCTATTCGAATAGCCGTGTCCGCGGTAAAGGACTTCTGGGTTGCTTATATCAGTTCATAGACAAGTGAAAGTGGATACTTTAAAATGCGCAAGATAAGCGTGAGTGCTATGGATGGCGTTCTCGTAGGGAGACGGGAGCGGATCCATAGTGGTGTATTGATATGGTGAATATGTGGACTCGTGTGCGCCACCTCAAAAGAGTTACTTGCAGTTGTAGTTCAGGATAGCCACCGAGTCAAAGCTGGCTTGCTGCAGTTAAACCCCACCATCCCCTTTGTTGATAATGATGCATACGTAGATAGTTCTGATGTAAGTCTTGCTGGGTACATTTGTACTCACGTTTGCCTATTTTATGTTTTTGCAGAGAGACTTCAGTCTCACTAGTATTTCCGCGTGGTCTTCGACGTTTAGCTTGTTACCTCAGCTACGATCTTGTGCCTCGGCAGGATTTGGTAGATAGTCAGGCTTCTCAGCCTTTTTCATTTATAGATGTCTGTACTCAGACATGATAGCTTCCGCTTGTGCTTGATTTGTATGCTCTGAATGATTGGGTCATGAGACCCATGTTTGTAATATCTCGCTCCTCGGAGCCTATTGAATAGATTACTTGAGTCATAGAGTCATGTTGTGATGCCATGTTGTATTTGCACATATCGAGCATATTGTGTGTATGTTATTGAAATGCTTGGTATGTGTGGGATCTGACCATCTAGTTGTTTATCTTTAGTAGCCTCTCTTACGGGGAAATGTCTCCTAGTGTTTCCACCGAGCCATGGTAGCTTGCTACTGCTCCGGAACACTTAGGCTGGCCGGCATGTGTCCTTCTTCGTTCCTGTGTCTGTCCCTTCGGGGAAATGTCACGCGGTGAATACCGGAGTCCTGTTAGCCCGCTACAGCCCGGTTCACCGGAGTCCTGCTAGCCCAGTGCTACAGCCTGGATTCACTCGCTGATGACCGACACGTTCGATGCTGGGTCATGGATGCCTATCCCTGTAAGTCTGTGCCGCTTTGGGTTTACGACTAGCCATGTCAGCCCGGGCTCCTTATCATATGGATGCTAGCGACACTGTCATATACGTGTGCCAAAAGGCGCAAACGGTCCCGGGCAAAGGTAAGGCGACACCCGTGGGAATACCGTGCGTGAGGCCGCAAAGTGATATGAGGTGTTACATGCTAGATCGATGTGGCATTGAGTCGGGGTCCTGACATCAGCTTTGTGTTTGCATTGGTTGCGGCCATCACAGCTTGCCATGCCTCTGGAGGAGGTGGAGGTGGTGGCGGATCAGGATTCGGAGTCGTGCGCGTTGGAGGAGCCATCCTGAAGAGGTTGACCACCATTAGCACATTGACAGACAAATATTGAAGCTGAATCCAACGGAATGAAAATTGCAACATATAGTCTTCACATCCGAACAAAATGAACGAATGCATTCCTCTTGAAATGGTCACATATCCATAAATTGAGAAGCCACATAGAATTAAGGTAGAGAAATAATTCAACAAGGTACGGATCAAGAACGAATAATCGGTAAGAAATCCCAATCTCAAACCAATATCCGTGGAAGAAGAACTAGAGCTACAAGAATTCCCACCTATGAAACTCCCGAACCTTTCCGGTTATGCAATCAGGTGTTGGGGATACATGGAAGCATAATATCTCACCAAAACTAGCAAATCCTACATCTAGCTGTATCCATCCTTCAACACATAACCAAGAAACCTTCGGAAACCATCTACCTCAACCTTCGAAAAGCATATGTTATACAAGTTATGGCGATACTCCCGAACTCCCGCCCCAGTACTGGGTGGCGTCGAGGTTATCTCACCAACGAACTGCATAAAAGAGATTTTCGATGTCGGCGTACTAAACTCAGGTATTCCAGAGCTGCAACAATAAAATTATGATGACAACACCTCAGAGCTCAACTCCCCGGGACACTTCCACTAAACCCCTGACAGGAGGCACCAAGACAATGTTCTCGTCATAAAACCATCAGAACGATTCCAAGATACCCGCGTGATCCTAAAATATTTTTTAGTGAAATTTGAGAAGAGAAGAGTCAAAACTCTACGTCAGGATGCCTTACCAGAGCGATGAGGAGACTGGGAAGTAAAAAGAATTCCTAAACTCTCCGATATATAATTCCTAAATGACTCAAAACATTTTTCTAGACACAACTCGGCCACTAGAAACGATCAAGCAATGGGGCTCCTAAGGTCGGGGAAGGCTCTGATTACCAACTTGTAACACCCTCGACGCGACTATAGCTCCCACGTGTCGAGGCACGACTTAGAGACATAATCGCATTGAAGGCATATGTCGCAAGTTAGGAAATCTTCACAACATCCCATGTAATGTAAATAATAAAGGGGAGATAACATAGTTGGCTTACACTCGCCACGTCAATCAAGTACATAAATAACATTACATCATCCAAACACTCATGGCCCGACTACGGCGCCAAAATAAAAGAGAACCCAACATGCGACAACGGTCCCGTTCACCCCCAACTGGGCACCACTACTGATCACCGGGAAAGGAAACATAGTAATGTTGAGAGTCCTCGTCGAACTCCCACTTGAGCTCAAGCGCGTCTCCTGGAGTGGAATCATCAGGCCCTGCATCTAGTGTAATAGTAATCTGTGAGCCACAGGGACTCAGCAATCTCGCACCCTCGCGATCAAGACTATTTAAGCTTGTAGGTAAGGCAAGGTAAAAAAAATATGTGGAGCTGCAGCAAGCGACTAGCAAGTATGGTGGCTAACTTATTCGCAAAAGAGAGCGAGAAGAGGAGGCAAAGCGCGAGCGAGAAACTAGAGAGCAACCTGCACAAACATTACTCCAACACCGTGTCCACTTCCCGGACTCCGCCGAGAAGAGGCCGTCACGGTAACACACTCAGTTGATTCATTTTAATTAAATTAAGGTTCATGTTATCTACAACCGAACATTAACAAATTCCCATCTGCCCATAACCGTGGGCACGGCTTTCGAAAGTTCAAATCCCTATAGGGGAGTCCCAACTTAGCCCATGACAAGCTCTCACGGTCAACGAAGGAATAGGCCTCCTCCCAAGACGTTCCGATCAGACTCGGTATCTCGGTTCTTCAAGACACTTCGACAGGTTAAAACAAGACCAGCAACACTGCCCGAATGTGCCGACAAATCCCGATAGGAGCTGCACATATCTCGTTCTTAGGGCACACTCAGATGAGACTAGCTACGAGTAAAACCAACCCTCAAGTTTCCCCGAGGTGGCCCCGCAGGCAGCTCAGTTCGGACCAACACTCCGAGGAGCACTGGCCCGGGGGGGGGTAAAATAACATGACCCTTGGGCTCCGGTAACCCAAGGGAAAAAGAGGCTAGGTGGCAAATGGTAAAACCAAGGTTGGGCATTGCTGGAAAAGCTTTAATCAAGGCGAACTATCAAGGGGTTCCCATTATAACCCAACCGCGTAAGGAACGCAAAATCCGGGGACATAACACCGATATGACGGAAACTAGGGCGGCAAGAGTGGAACAAAACACTAGGCGAGAGGCCGAACCTTCCACCCTTTACCAAGTATATAGATGCATTAAGATAACAAGATAATATAATGATATCCCAACAAGTAAATAAATGTTCCAACAAGGAACGGCCTTCCAATCTTCACGTGCAACTAGCAACGCTATAAGAGGGGCTAAGCAAAGCGGTAACATAGCCAATCAACGGTTTGCTAGGACAATGATGGGTTAGAGGTTGGACATGGCAATTTGAGAGGCTTGAAAGCAAGTGGTAGGCATCGTAGCAATGGCATAGCAAAAGAGCGAGCAGACTAGCATAGCAAAGATAGTAGTGATTTCGAGGGTATGATCATCTTGCCTGCACAGTTGTCAGAGTTGACTGGATCGTCGAAAGAAAACTCAACAGGCTCCTCGTTAGCGAACTCGTCTCCCGGCTCTACCCAAACAAGACAAACAAGCAACAAGGGCACAATCAACCACGTGCAAACTCAAACAACACAATGCAAAGATGATATGCTATGCGGGATGCGATGCGGGATGCAAAATGCAAGATATGACAGGAAATGCATGAACCTGGCCTCAACTTGGAAATCCAAGTGTGCCACTGGAAAGATGAGATGAAATCGCTTTAAAGGGATATAAAGAACGCCGGAATCGGAGTTACGGTTTGGAAATGGCAAGCGATTCAAAAACGACACCAGTCTGCGATTTACAGCAAGTAGCCAACTAAATGCAATGAGATGAACATGCTACAACAACCAAACATGACAACAAAATACATGGCAGGGATGAATACAAGATGCTTAACAAAAGTCTAGCACTGAGCTAAGGCCAAATCATCCATTAACAGGTTCAAACAAGCATGGAAAAAATGCATATCACAAACAGATCTCAGACTTAGTGAAATCTACACTTGTCTGGAATTTCAGATCAAGTAGCCATCTTCGGAGCAACAAAACTACATGCTACAGGATCTGAACATGGCAAAGTAAAGCATGGCCTCGCGTTACTCAAAGAGCTTAACAAAAGTCCCTTAGTGACCTTGAGCCAAAAGGGATCAGAAAATACAATTGCAAGCATGTGAACATAGCAAAAACATAATCAGTTTTTAGACTTAGTGAAAACTGGCACATGCTGAAATATAACTCAGGTAGGCATGTTTACGAGCTCGATGCACTCACTACGGTGCAAGTCATGGCAAGACAAGCATACACCCATCAAGAAGGCACAAAATGCAATCTAGACATGGCAAGAACAATAGCATAGCATGCACGGATCAACTACAACATCATCGGCAAAATTGCAAACAAGTTGACAATCTGCCCAGATTCACAAAGTAGCAAAAGTAGAGCTTGATTGACTCAAGCTAAGGTGCTCCATAATTGCAAACAAAGACATGGATGGATAGAGCACTACAATATTAATAAACAGATCAAGGAAATGATAAGTCCCTGAAAACAGAATTAACAAGTGCACCACTTTGCCAGCTTGTGCTAGTCACCACACACATCACAAAAATACATGGGTTGCACCTCTGGAAAGATGACAAAACCCTTAACAAAACACATGTAGAGCATCAGGGCATATCATGCACACATTAATCATGGAAAAAATGACAAAAACCTAAACGGATTAGCAGATCTGACAATTATCTCAAGTAGCCCTCTTCTAACAGCATTTAGGGCATCAAGATGAACTCAAATAAAAATGATGCAATATAATGAAATGATGTACTCTCATAGATGAACATTTTGATATGCTATATGCATGAATCGGGGCTACGGATGCAAAGTTACGAGGCTATGAATAGGGGCACTTGGATCTGGAATTTAGGGACTTAGACGAAATTTACCACCGGATCTAGGGTTGACCCGGCATGCAGATCGAGGCGGCGGCGCGCACTGTTCACCGGCGGGGATGGAGCTCGCCGGAGCCGGCGTTGAGGAGGGAGGAGGCGGCCGGAGGGTGCGGCGTCGACGGCGGAGATCCGCGGGGCGGCGGCGGCTTGGCGGCGGCGTGGGCCGGGAGGCG
>NC_041388.1:192655503-192700201 GCF_002162155.2 Triticum dicoccoides
GGCGTGGTAGCGCGGGCCGGGAGGAGCAAGGGCGACGGGGCGCGGTAGGTGGCGGCGGGCAGGAGCGGGCCGCGGGGGCCGGATCTGGGCTCCCGGGCCGCGGCGGCGGCTGGCGGCGGAGTGTCAGGTGACGGCCCCCGGTTGGGGCGGCGGCGACGTCCGGCGCGGGGCGGACAATATCCGGCCGCGCGGAGACGAAAATTAGGGTTTCGGGGAGGGGGAAGATCCGGATTCGGAGGGGGTCTAGTTTTATAGGTAGAGGGAGCTAGGAGAGTCCAAATGAGGTGCGGTTTTCGGCCACGCAATCGTGATTGAACGCTCTAGATGATGGAGCAGAGTTAGGTGGGTTTTGGGCCAAATTGGAGGGGTGTTGGGCTGCAACACACACGATGCCTTTTCGGTCCCTCGGTTAACCGTTGGAGTATCAAACGAAGTCCAAATGATACGAAACTTGACAGGCGGTCTACCGGTAGTAAACCAAGGCCGCTTGGCAAGTCTCGGTCCAATCCGGAAATGTTTAATCTCCACACATGAAAGAAAGCTAGAAATGACCACCGGAGGAGAATGAAGCGCCGGAATGCAAAATGGACAACGGGGAAAATGCTCGAATGCATGAGACGAACATGTATGCAAATGCAATGCACATGATGACATGATATGAGATGCATGACAACGACAACAACACACGGAGACAAAGAACCCGAACCCGAGGAAATAAATTAACTTAACGCTGGAAACGGCAAGAGTTGGAGTACAAATTGGGAAGTTATATCCAGGGTGTTACACCGCTCCCGGCTGGTGAATTGCTGATGGTTGGGAGATTTATCAGTGACTTCTTCCTGAATCACTACATCAATCCCACTGGTGATAATGAAGATTTCAGCATGTGTTTTCCTAAAACATTGAGTAAGAGTTAGCCGCTGAATATATGGATCCATTGTTTTCCATCTGATGAGGTCTTCGTATTTCATACACTATGATTTATTATGTAATGCATATATGTGTGGACAAATCATTGGAATTTAGCTACCATATGTTCAATTGCGATTGTTGTGAAATCTAATGAATGTTCTTCCTGTGGAAACTATTTGTTCAATTGAATATTGTGGTGAATTTGCTTTTTGCATGCCGATTCAAAATGCGATATTTTTGTTTTAACCTGGCAATTGGTCCGCACACGGTTCAACTAAATGAGTTTGTGCGATTCACATCAGAAAGCATACATCAATTGTAGCTGAACCATCGGTGATACACAGTAGATCACAAATGATTTGCAGTGCTACTACATGTGCGTAGGGTCTCCAGAACCGTTTGTGATATCACGGTATCGCACATGAGAGCTGAGAGTAAACCGTGCCCAATGTAAAATAAAATCCCAATCGTAATTTTCAGGAAACATGTGGGATCCCAAATGTCGGTGTCAAAACCGGCGGATCTCGGGTAGGGGGTACCGAACTGTGCGTCTAGGCGGATGGTAACAGGAGACGAGGGACATGATGTTTTTACCCAGGTTTGGGCCCTCTCGATGGAGGTAAAACCCTACGTCCTGCTTAATTAATATTGATGATATGGGTAGTACAAGAGTAGATCTACCACGAGATCAAGGAGGCTAAACCCTAGAACCTAGCCTATGGTATGATTGTTGTTTGTCTTACGGACTAAAACTCTCCAGTTTATATAGACACCGGAGAGGGCTAGGGTTACACAGAGTCGGTTATAATGGTAGGAGATCTACATATCCGTATCGCCAAGCTTGCCTTCCACGCCAAGGAAAGTCCCTTCCGGACACGTGACGAAGGCTTCAATCTTGTATCTTCATAGTCCAGGAGTCCGGCTGAAGGTATAGTCCGGCTATCCGGACACCCCCTAATCCAGGACTCCCTCAGTAGCCCCTGAACCAGGCTTCAATGACGACGAGTCCGGCGCGCAGATTGTCTTCGGCATTGCAAGGCAGGTTCCTCCTCCAAGTACTTCATAGAAGATTTTGAACACAAAGGTAGTGTCCGGCTCTACAAAATAAGTTTCCACATATTGCCATAGCGAGAATAATATTTACACAAATCTAATCTGCTGACGTATTCCATAGCGTGACATCGCACCACGGCCAAGTCTTTATTCGAATCGTTTTACTGTCCCACCTCAGCGCGTTTAGCGAGGTGGTTTCCTTGGCACGTCTTGTCCAAGCAGAGATCGTGTCCCCTTATTCCGGGATTCTCATCAATACGGGCATGGGTAACCCAACCGCGCCATTGACTACGGCGCTTGGGAGATAAGCGAGTTTTACCAGGCTGGTGGGGCCGCATAGTCGCGCCCATATAAGGGGATAAGGATCCACCTTTTCATCCACGCCTTCTTCCTCCTTTGCCTATCCATTTCCGCGCACTCGAGCTCCAGCGCCCAAGTCCGCACACCCCACCTCAACCTTCTCCTGCCATGTCCGAAGCGGGAAGCAAGTGGATGGTCTCCTCCGTCACGGAGGGACACATCAAAAAACTGAGGAAGGCCGGATACTTGTCTAACGACATTGCGCACCAGCTTCCCGAAGAGGGGCAGCTCATCCCCACCCCTAGGCCCCATGAGAGGGTGGTGTTCCTCCCCCATTTCCTCCATGGACTGGGCTTCCCTCTCCACCCATTTGTCCAGGGGCTCATGTTCTACTATGGCCTGGATTTCCATGATCTGGCCCCGAGCTTTGTCCTCAACATCTCGGCGTTTATCGTCGTGTGCGAGGCTTTCTTCTGCATCCGCCCCCATTTCGGCCTATGGCTCAAGACTTTCAATGTCAAGCCAAAGGTGGTGCGCCGTACCCAGGCGGAGTGCGGAGGCTCCATGGTGGGCAAGATGCCCAGCGTCCTATGGCTCGAGGGCTCCTTCGTGGAGTCCCTAAAGGGGTGGTAATCGGGGTGGTTTTACATCACCGAGCCGCGCGACCCTGAATGGGTCGCAGCCCCCGAGTTCCGATCCGGACCCCCTACGTGGCTCGCCTCTTGGAAAGAGACGGGCCTGTCGTGGGGTAAAAAAAGAGAGCTGACCAGACTCCAAACATGTGTCAAAACCCTGGTGGACAAGAAGCTCCAACTTGTCAACATAGTCCAGGTTATGCTCATTCGCCGGATCCTCCCGTGTCAACAACGGGCTTTCAACCTGTGGGATTTCAACCCAGCGAGACACCGAACTCTGAGCAGGCTCTTCGACACGACGTACGAAGATGCCTGAAAGGTGCTTTTCAAGGGCGCCGAGGCCCCCGCATCCGCTACCGAGGATCGCGGATTCAGCACGCATCGTCACACTCGTGCAGTAAGCTGTTTTTACCTTTTACAGGGTATTAGTTTTTCATAGTTTGACTCCATGCGGGATCTAAGCTCCCTTACCTTTGACAGGATTGGCAGGAGACGTCCGGACAGATTAACTGTCCGGCTCCTTTGCCCGAAGGCCCAGCGGACACTTGCTTGGCGAAGCTGCTGGTTCCGGCACCCTATGTGGTGCCGGAGAAGAAGGCCAAGAAGAAGGCCACGGGGACTCGAAAGAGTGCCCGGCGCCAGGAGGTGTCAGATTCATCATCCGACGACTCCAAGGCGCACTCCTCACATGAAGACGAGGAGGAGGAAGAAGAGACCTCTCCCCCTCCAGCGGGGGCAGGGAAGAAAAGGAAGGCCGCCCCAACTGGGGAGGCCGAAGGGTCCAAGAAGGGGAAGACCCCTCCTTCGGACTACTCCACCAACACAGATGACGGTGAAGAGGAGTGGCCGCACAGGGCCAAGCCCCTGGCGAGATCGTAAGTATCCGGATACCAGAGTGATTCATAGTATTCCCCCATTGCACAGCTTTTCCTTACGTCGAACATGTTTATGCAGTCCACCCAAAGACCGGCTCGACGTGTCGTCAAGCGGTTCCCTGGATTCCTCGGATGTGAATTCGCTTCCGACGGCTACCTCCCCCCATCCTACGGACGATGCCGCGGTGGCGTCCCAACAGGTTCCAAGCCAGGAGGAGGTGGTCCCGGAGGCGCCACAAGGGGACCTCCCGGACTCCAGCCGTAAAGGGGATAGAACCCCCAAGGGCTCCAAGTCCGGCCTTGAGCCGGACACCGCGCCGGTACCTTCAACAGTTCTGGACTCCGGTAGGCAGCCTCCCTCCAAGAGGAGCAAGCCTACCGAGCCGGCGACCTCCATCCAACCGGAGGCACCTGACAATTTGCTGGAGGTGCTTAACGGCGCCTCCATCGACGAGGAGCACCGCACTATTATGAGTGCGGTGATCCAGAAGGTTCAGTCCACCAAGAGCGGACTGACTGAAGCCTGTGCCAGCCTTCTAACAGGCTTTGAGGTAAGTAAAGAATATGTAAAAATATTACCGCATAGACAGTAGCCCCTGATGCTCTGTTCGGCATTCGGAAAGAAAAGCCAAATAGAGGATCTAATAACATTCACAGGAGTCTAACATAATCAAGTCAATATGCGTATGCAGGCTTCGCTGCTGGCCTCCACCACACTGGCTGTGGAGGTGGATACGCTGAAGCAAAACCTCGCGCGGTCCGAGAACGAGCTTGGCCATGCCAAGAGGCAACTCGAGGAGAAGGAAGGTAAGTAATACCTTGCGCAAGTATATAGAGAAGATGTGGTTGCAAAAAATGACAGGATCAACGTGCTATTATAGGGGCTATGACCGAGGTGGCAACCCTTAAGAAAGCGATGTCCGAGGCTGAAAACAGAGCGGCCGCGGAGCACACGGAGAGAGGGAAGCAGGAGGCGCGGGTGGAGGAGGTGCAGAAAGAGCTCTAGGCTCTCGTGAAAAAACACGAGAGTTTGGAGCTTGACTCAAAGACGCAAGCGTCCGAGCTTGCGGCAGCCCTCGAAAGCGCGAAGTCTGCCAAGGACGAAGCCTAGAAAGCCCTCCAAGAAATTGAAGCGACGAAGAAGATAGCGGCGGGTAAGGCATTCATTATGCAAAGCAAGAACGTGAAAGTGAATTACTTGTTACTTACCCGAGTCCGAAGCACTCTAGGAGCATTCACATATTTGCCCCATAGTGCGTCTGATGCCGCCGCCTACTACCGATCCGAGGAGGGGAGCTCGACGGAGAAGGTGTTCTGGTCTCAGTATGCTGAGGCCGGACACCTGGTGCCTTTGAGCGACCAACTGAAGCAAATGGTCGAGCTCCACAAGGTGGCCGAACAGGCCATAAAGGGCCTCGTAGTTCGGCTTTGGCCTGGAGAGGCTCTGCCTGGGAGCTACTTCGGGCTGGTGAGGCTGCTGGTGGATGCCTGTCCATGGCTTGAAGTAATCAAGTGCTCCATCTGCATCGAAGGTGCCCGTAGGGCGCTTGCCTGTGCTAAAGTGCATTGGGGAAAGATGGATGCGGAGAAGATGGTGAAGGACGGGCCGCCGCCGGGCAAGGAGCATCGCGTCTCGGAAGCGTATTATGAGGGCGTCCTGAAGGGTGCCCGCCTTAACGGATGAATGCTCCAAAGATGTAATTTTTGAGTAAACTCGCATTCGTGATCCTGTACGCTGAAAACTTGTTCATATGCGCTAAGCAACGTTTTTGAATTTAAAATATTACCTTCTGTGCAGCCGTTTATCAAATTTGAGAGATGGCGAGTCATCGGCTTCGGCCCCCGTGCCACGAGTGCTGGGGTGTTCGGGGTAAACATGAGCGCTCTTTTTCCCATTCTTGGGTCCTTCGAGGGAGGCGCTCAACACAACGAACAAGGCAATCAGACTATAATGCTTGAACACTCTCACTTAGCCATAGAATTCTATAATTTTAAATTTCGGCGAAGCCCCTAGTGTTCGGAAGACGAGTTCGGGGCGCTATCCACGCCTAGGCCGGAAAAAGCCGACTCCTCGCTCTAAGCGGCATAAGTCTTTAGGGACTCGAAAACCTCTCGAACAGCGACGAACTCTCTCCTCATCATGACGGTCAGTCTTAGCTTTCTCTACTGAGGTGCTTAGCCCAACTCAACTGGGGCACAATCACAGTTGTTCTCCTAGTGCTACCTTAGCCGATATAACGGAATGTAAGGTACCAAAACATAGGAGCCGGGCAAACCCAACTATTGACCCAAGACATGATTCGGAGCCGATGCATATAATGCTATAAGTTCGGGGTGCCGCACTTGTGAAAGTGTTCGGACTTCTCACACCATATTGTGGGGTACTTAAGCCCCTAGCGTATTGGCCGTACCAAAGTGTACGGGTGCAACATGTCATTAATGAACATATATTCGTAAAAAGGAGTAATGCAATAATAGACGAAAGCTATGCATTGTTTATTTAAAAAGGCTGCAATCAAAGCAGAACGATACAAATAGTGCAATAAGCAAAAGATGGGACTATTTCACATGTCCTTTCCAGGGGCAAGCTGCGGAATGTTATGTGAAACAGGTATACTGCTCGTTATAGAGACCACCTTAGAGTTCCATAGTGCGGCGTAGCTTTCTGCTTCCCTTGTTGTATCGTTTGTGCGGCAATTGTACTACCGGACAAGCCTTCCGAAGAATGGAGTCCTGAAAATAAGAGAAAATTAAGAAATCGGCAGCCCCTAGTGCGGTTTAAGCCGCGTTTCGGGCGTGCCGTGATGGTGCCCCTCCCCCTGTGCCCATGGTATTTCCAGAGTGTAGTTATGTACGCGCAACACTGGTTTCGCAAGTTCGCGAGGGCTGGGGTTGGGGCCGCATTGCTACGCTTGCTTGGAACGTGCCAGGCGGTCTTGTTGTAGGTTACTCCGGGCGCGCCTGACGGTGTCCAGACGTTTAATGGCCGGACTGGAGAATTGCCTTGAGAGGCTGCTTTGTACTTCCGCTGCGATAGCCGCCGTATGCTCCTCCGTTCGGAGAGAGTGTTCGGTGTTTCCATTGACCGTGATGACTCCTCGAGGGCCTGGCATCTTGAGCTTGAGGTATGCGTAGTGCGGCACCGCATTGAACTTAGCAAATGCGGTTCGCCCGAGCAGTGCGTGATAGCCACTGCGGAACGAGACTATGTTAAATATTAACTCCTCGCTTCGGAAATTATCCGGAGATCCGAAGACCACTTCAAGTGTAACTGAGCCTGTACAGTTGGCCTCTACACCTGGTATGACGCCTTTAAAGGTCGTTTTAGTGGGTTTGATCCTCGAGGGATCGATGCCCATTTTCCGCACTGTATCCTGGAAAAGCAGGTTCAGGCTGCTGCTGCCATCCATAAGGACTCTAGTGAGGTGAAATTTGTCAATAATTGGGTCTAGAACCAATGCGGCGAATCCGCCATGACGGATGCTAGTAGCGTGGTCCCTTCGATCGAAAGTGATCGGGCAGGAAGACCATGGGTTGAACTTTGGGGTGACTGGCTCCATCGCGTATACGTCCCTTAGCGCACACTTCCGCTCCCTCTTGGGGACGTGGGTTGCGTATATCATGTTCACCGTCTGCACTTGTTGGGGGAAAACCTTTCTGTCCATTATTTTTCGGCGGGCGGGGCTCCTCCTTGTCATCGCTATGCAGCCCCTTGTCTCTGCTTTCGGCATTTAACTTGCCTGCCTGCTTGAACACTCAACAATCCATGTTGGTGTGATTGGCTGGTTCTTCGGGGGTACCATGTATCTGGCATGAGCGGTCGAGTATTCGGTCCAAACTGGACGGGCCTGGAGTATTTCTTTTGAATGCCTTTTTCCGCTGACCGGGTTTAGAGCCTCTGAATCCGGCATTAACTGCCGTATCCTCAGCATTGTCGCCGTTAATGCGGCGCTTATGCTTGTTGCGACGCGACCTGCCACTGCTGTCCTTGGTATCCGAATTACCAGGGCTCTTGGTCATGTTATTGCTGCGAGCTAGCCAGCTGTCTTCTCCCGCGCAAAAGCGGGTCATAAGTGTCGTGAGGGCTGCCATAGATTTCGGCTTTTCCTGTCCTAGGTGCCGTGCAAGCCACTCGTCGCGGATGTTATGCTTGAAGGCTTCTAGGGCCTCTACGTCCGGACAGTCGATGATGTGATTTTTCTTGGTTAGGAACCGTGTCCAGAATGTCTGGCCGATTCCTCTGGCTGCTGAATTATGTGGCTAAGGTCATCGGCGTCTGGTGGTCGCACATAAGTGCCCTGGAAATTGTCCAGGAATGTGGTTTCCAGGTCCTCCCAACAACCAATTGATTCTGCTGGCAAGCTGTTAAGCCAATGCCGAGCTAGTCCTTTAAGCTTGAGTGGGAGGTATTTGATGGCGTGTAGGTCATCACCGCGGGCCATGTGGATATGAAGGAGATAGTCTTCGATCCATACCGCAGGATCTGTTGTGCCATCGTATGATTCGATGTTCACGGGTTTGAAACTCTCGGGGATTTGATGATCCATTACTTCATCTGTGAAGCATAGTGGGTGTGTGGCGCCTCTATACTGGGCTATATCACGACGAAGCTCAAACGAGCTTTGTCTATTGTGTTCGGCCGGGCTAGATTTACTGTATCTGGAGTGACGATTACCGTCTCGTGCCGTGGGGCGCCCACGCTATCCGTAGATCGATCTTGTTTGCCTTGCCTTGTCCTCCAATATATCTCGCAGGTCTGGCGCATTTTCCCGTGCCTTAGTATTTTTTGAGCGGTGTCGGGGTGCGGCTTGAGTGGAGGGCCAAGAGGCCTCTCTGTCGCGGCCACGGGGTGGCCGGTCGGCCGCATCGTGCACTGGTGATGTAGGTTTAGGTGCTTCCTCCTCTAATCGGGGTAGCAACCTGCGGTTTGGGTTGCTCTTGGAGGGGCGTTCGAGTTCATACTCTTCGGCCGCAAGTACTTCAGTCCATCTGTCGGCTAGCAAATCTTGATCAGCTCTAAGTTGTTGCTATTTTTTCTTGAGGCTGCTCGCCGTGGCCATAAGCCTGCGTTTGAAATACTCTTGTTCGACGGGATCCTCCGGCACGACAAATTCGTCGTCGTCGAGGCTTGCCTCGTCTTCGGAGGGAGGCATATAATTATCGTCCTCGACCTCTCTGTCTGCCGCTCTCTCATGAGGGCTAGCTTCTCCATTCCCCTGTGCTGAATCTTGCTAGAGGTGGTTGTCTTCGGCACTGTCCGGGGTGTTATTATCTCCCGTGCGGAATCACCATTTTTGCTTTGGCGGGATTTAGAGCGGCGCCGCTGACGCCGGCGCTTAGGCTGCTTCTTGGAGTGGTCATCCTCCGCCGTTCCATCGCCATTGCCTTCTTTTGGGGTGAGAACCATGTATATATCATACGACGAGGTGGCTTTCTAGTGCCCTATAGGCGCTGGTTCTTGATCGTCTCCTGCATCGGCATCCATACCATCAATGTCTTCGGAGTCGAAGTCGAGCATGTCGGTTAAATCATCGACAGTGGCTACGAAGTGGGTGGTGGGTGGGCTTTGAATTTCTTCATCATCTGCATCCCAACCTTGCTGACCATAGTCCGGCCAGGGCTCTCCTGATAAAGAGAGAGACTTTAGTGAATTTAGAATATTGCCGAAGGGCGAGTGCTGAAAGATGTCTGCCGCGGTGAACTCCATGATCAGCGCCCAATCGGGTTCGATCGGTAGGGGCGTGGAGGGCTCGGAGTTTGGAGAGGTGTCCGGCTCCTTGGAGTCACGGGATTCGCAGAGAATAGGGTTGGTGTTCGGCTCGATCGCCGTAGAGATTGCAGCCCCCGAGGCAGTGTCCAACCACCCATCCTCGATTGGCGCAGTTGGCTCCGAATTAAGGGTCGGAGCTGATGCGGGTGCGGCCTCCAGGGCACTATTCGGCGGCAGAGCTAGATCATGCCCATCGTGGCAGTGCGGCGCGCTCGGCTGCGGCTCGAACCCGTCGAAGGTCAAGTTTCCGGGAAGGTCGGCCGTGTAGTTCAAACTTCCAAATCTGACCTGATGGCCAGGGACGTAGCTTTCGATCTGCTCTAGATGGCCAAGCGAATTGGCCCGTAGTGCAAAGCCGCCAAATACGAAGATCTGCCTGGGAGAAGAGTCTCACCCTGGATCGCATTGTCGTTGATGATCGGAGGAGCCATCAGGCCTAAAAGTGACGACACAAAGGAACTCTCAATGAAAGCACCAATGTCGGTGTCAAAACCGGCGGATCTCGGGTAGGGATCCCGAACTGTGCGTCTAGGCGGATGGCAACAGGAGACGAGGGACACGATGTTTTTACCCAGGTTCGGGCCCTCTCGATGGAGGTAAAACCCTACATCCTGCTTGATTAAAATTGATGATATGGGTAGTACAAGAGTAGATCTACCACGAGATCAAGGAGGCTAAACCCTAGAAGCTAGCCTATGGTATGATTGTTGTTCGTCCTACGGACTAAAACCCTCCGGTTTATATAGACACCGGAGAGGGCTAGGGTTACACAGAGTCGGTTACAATGGTAGGAGATCTACATATCTGTATCGCCAAGCTTGCCTTCCACGCCAAGTAAAGTCCCTTCCGGACACGGGACGAAGGCTTCAATCTTGTATCTTCATAGTCCAGGAGTCCGGACGAAGGTATAGTCCGGCTATCCGGACACCCCCTAATCCAGGACTCCCTCACCAAACAAAAAGCACACGTTACTCTTGCCGCAATCATCGGCGATACACAACAAATCACAAACGGTCTGAAACACTTGTATGTGTGCGAAGGAGCTCCTGAATCATTTGTGATAGAACATTATCGCACATGGTAATTATTGGGAAACGTGTGCGATGGAGTCTTGCATGGAAGACGGGTTTCGCGGAAAACACATGTGCGATGTGGCACATCTCGCACACAGTTCATATGTTGGCCCATCGTGCCTTACATATTGTTTCCCAAACGGTTCATTATGACACACCATTTGGTTTCACTGTGTTATTAGTAACGTTTCATCACCGATCCCACACGTGCGAAAGAATTTAGTGTGTGCTGCATCGCACACGATTATAGTTTGCAAGTCCTCTGGATCATGGCTCCATATCCCTGACGGTTTCTGGGTCGTGTGGGAAGGACCCCCAACTGCTCACACTCACATGGCGATGGTTCGAAATGCCGTCGCGGAAAGGGGGTAAAAACCATGTGTATAGCACCGATGCGTAGCAGTGAGATATAATAGATGGAAGTCAAAATGATTCCCATAAGATGGAAATAGAACCAAGGTTGTATATCTAATACAGTCCAAGGTAATATTGTCGATCCAAGGGATGCTAGTAAGTGAGCAAACTTCAAGAGATCCTATAATGATCTGAAGCAAGCATAATGGAGTTGGAATCTTTGTACTACTCAAATATTCAAAAATTTGATTTCATCAAGTAAAATGAAGATGCTTGTATTTGCAAGAAAGTAAGTGGGAGGGATAATATTTCTAAACATTATATGTGTATGATATATTGTTGATTGAAATTATATATATTTCTTGACACTGATTAAGACTATTGAAACTAGTTTTTTGGTAAAGTTGGCAATATATAGTCCTGGTATTTGGCATAATGATCTATGGAGATAGTAGTGTCTAATCGGGCTTAGCCAAAATACATATTGATAGAATACTAAATCAGTTTAGTATAAAATACACAAGAACAGTTTCTTATCATAGTCACATGGAAGGAGTTTTAAGCAAGAATTGGTATCCTGAAATACTGATGAGCGAAATACACTTGTTTAAAATATTCCATGGTATGTAAGCAACAAAAGATGTCTAGTACTCCAAGTAGGTTGTGAGTAAAGTTACTAGAATGACCAAATTGTTGATCATAGGACAATAGTGAGAATGTTGTAAAGTACTAACGACATGTTTCTCGCATAAGGAGAAGATGAAGAGATTGTTGTAAGGAGTTAGATCAATGCAGGCTTGTTATAAGTAGTAGATCGGTAAAATCTTCATCAGTGCTCTAAGTGATTTTTTGGTTTCAATTAAATGATTTATGGTGGCACAGTAAGTTGGAATTGGTCTAAGGAAGTTATGATGGTGACTTCTATAACAGAAGGCTGAGTATATTGTCGCTTTAGAAACAACATGAGATGGTGATGAATCAAAGGTTCATTTATCAAATTGGTATGGTATCTAGAAAGGGTCCTGCTGTCGGTGTACAAAAGTAGGGGCTCTCCTTTTCCACCCCTTTACTTGTGCACGGGCAGTCAGAGCCGCGCCCACGACCACACTAAGCAGGGTAGAGGAGGTAAACCGGAACACAAGATGACCAAAGCAACGCCAATACTAGGGGCGCAAAGAGAGCAAGAGGGTGAGGTGGACTCCCCCGGCAAGACCCTTGCCAGGGTGGCTTCCGCAGCCTCGGCAAGATCATTGCCGGGGCAACTTTCCTGACTCCAGCAGAGCGCGCCACCCTTGAGCCCAAGGGGTTCCAACACCATCAACCACATTGGAAACAAGGCTCGGGAGGCACCTCCGTGGTGGCATGCCGATCTTTGTAGAGATCCTAAATACGCAAGATCAGACGAGAACCAGAAGATGACGATACTAGGCGAGATCCTTGCCAAGGAAGTCCACGAGACCCCCGGCAAGATCCTTGCCGAGGACGACCGCGGTGCCGCGGTAAGGCCCACGCCTGCCAAGACTCCACCGCCGCTCCCATGAAGCTGCCAGCTGGGCAGGCATCTACGTGGTAGCGTGCGGCCTCCACACCAACTCAGCAAGCACCTGCTTGGTGGCATGCAGATCTTCGTGAAATATCCACCACTGCGCCAGCCCAGCAGCCAACCAACGTGGTGCTACAACACCTCGACCGTTTGGACGCGCGTCGGAGCCATGCGAGGCGACGACAGATGGGACGAGCTTCTTTGCCGTCCTCAATAAAGCAAGAGGGGCACGTCGGCAGTGCGTTAAATGCGTTTGTCCGACGATGCCAGAGGATAGGCTCAGCCACTGTACACCTTTCCACCTCCTGTGTGCCACTGTGGTGACCCTTTTGTCTATAAAAGGAGGCCCGAGGCCTACTGGAGAGGGATTCGGATCTTTTGGACTAGACAGACACCGCAGCTAGTTCAAGAACACAAGAACACTCAAATATACATCAAAGCAGGACTAGGGTTTTACGCGTCTCTGCGGCCTGAACCTAGGTAAACGATTTGCGTGCTGTCCGCCAGACCCGTGTTGGGGAACGTAGTAATTTCAAAAAATTTCCTACGCACACGCAAGATCATGGTGATGCATAGAAACGAGAGGGGGAGAGTGTGATCTACATACCCTTGTAGATCAACAACGGAAGCGTTAACTTGGTTGATGTAGTCGTACGTCTCCACGGCCCGACCGATCAAGCACCGAAACTACGGCACCTCCGAGTTCTAGCACACGTTCAGCTCGATGACGATCCCCGGACTCCGATCCAGCAAAGTGTCGGGGAAGAGTTCCATCAGCACGACGGCGTGGTGATGATCTTGATGTACTACCGTCTCATGGCTTCACCTACGCACCGCTACAATATTATCGAGGACTATGGTGGAAGGGGGCACCGCACACGGCTAAGAATATGATCACGTGGATCAACTTGTGTGTCTATGGGGTGCCCCTTGCCCCCGTATATAAAGGAGTGGAGGAGGGGAGGGCCGGCCCTCTCTATGGCGCGCCCTAGGGGAGTCCTACTCCCACTGGGAGTAGGATTCCCCCTTTCCTAGTCCAACTAGGAGTCCTTCCATGTAGTAGGAGTAGGAGACAAGGAAGGGGAAGAGGGAAGAGAAGGAAGGAGGGGGCGCAGCCCCTCCCCCTAGTCCAATTCGGACTAGGCCTTGGGGGGGCGCGGCCTGCCTCACCCTCTCCCTTAAAGCCCAATAAGGCCCATATACTTCTTCTCCCGTATTCCCGTAACTCCCCGGTACTCCGAAAAATACTCGAACCACTCGGAACCTTTTCGATGTCCGAATATAGTCGTCCAATATATCGATTTTTACGTCTCGACCATTTCGAGACTCCTCGTCATGTCCCCGATCTCATCCGGGACTCCGAACTCCTTCGGTACACCAAAACTCATAAACTCATAATATAACTGTCATCGAAACCTTAAGCGTGAGGACCCTACGGGTTCGAGAACAATGTAGACATGACCGAGACACGTCTCCGGTCAATAACCAATAGCGGAACCTAGATGCTCATATTGGATCCTACATATTCTATGAAGATCTTTATCGGTCAGACCGCATAACAACATACGTTGTTCCCTTTGTCATTGGTATGTTACTTGCCCGAGATTCGATCGTCGGTATCTCAATACCTAGTTCAATCTCGTAACCGGCAAGTCTCTTTACTCGTTTCGTAATACATAATCTCGCAACTAACTCATTAGTTGCAATGCTTGCAAGGCTTAGGTGATGTGCATTACCGAGAGGGCCCAGAGACACCTCTCCGACAATCGGAGTGACAAATCCTAATCTCGAAATACGCCAACCCAACATGTACATTTTGAGACACCTGTAGAGCTCCTTTATAATCACCCAGTTACGTTGTGACGTTTGGTAGCACACAAAGTGTTCCTCCGGTAAATGGGAGTTGCATAATCTCATAGTCATAGGAACATGTATAAGTCATGAAGAAAGCAATAGCAACATACTAAACGATCGGGTGCTAAGCTAATGGAATGGGTCATGTCAATCACATCATTCTTATAATGATGTGATCCTGTTAATCAAATAACAACTCTTTTGTTTATGGTTAGGAAACATAACCATCTTCGATTAACGAGCTAGTCAAGTAGAGGCATACTAGTGACACTCTGTTTGTCTATGTATTCACACATGTATTATGTTTCCGGTTAATACAATTCTAGCATGAATAATAAACATTTATCATGATATAAGGAAATAAATAATAACTTTATTATTGCCTCTAGGGAATATTTCCTTCAGTCTTCCACTTGCACTAGAGTCAATAATCTAGTTCACATCGCCATGTGATTCAACACTAATAGTTCACACCACCTTGTGATTAACACCAATAGTTCACATCGTCATGTGACCTATACCCAAAGGGTTTACTAGAGTCAGTAATCTAGTTCACATCGTTTATGTGATTAACACCCAAAGAGTACTAAGGTGTGATCATGTTTTGCTTGTGAGATAATTTTAGTCAACGGGTCTGTCACATACAGATCCGTAAGTATTTTGCGAATTCTATGTCTACAATGCTCTGCACGGAGCTACTCTAGCTAATTGCTCCCACTTTCAATATGTATCTAGATCGAGACTTAGAGTCATCCAGATCTGTATCAAAACTTGCATCGACGTAACTTTTTACGACGAACCTTTTGTCACCTCCATAATTGAGAAATATTTCCTTATTCCACTAAGGATAATTTTGACCACTGTCCAGTGATCTACTCTTAGATCACTATTGTACTCCCTTGCTTAACAAAGTGTAGGGTATACAATAGATCTGGTACACAGCATGGCATACTTTATAGAACCTATGGCTGAGGCATTGGGAATGACTTTCATTCTCTTTCTATCTTCTGCCGTGGTCGAGCTTTGAGTCTTACTCAATTCCACACCTTGTAACACAGCCAAGAACTCTTTCTTTGACTGTTCCATTTTTGAACTACTTCAAAATATTGTCAAGGTATGTACTCATTGAAAAAACTTATCAAGCGTCTTGATCTATCTCTATAGATCTTGATGCTTAATATGTAAGCAGCTTCACCGAGGTCTTTCTTTGAAAAACTCTTATTCAAGTATCCCTTTATGCTATCCAGAAATTCTATATCATTTCCGATCAGTAATATGTCATCCACATATAATATCAGAAATGCTACAGAGCTCCCACTCACTTTCTTGTAAATACAGGCTTCTCCACAAGTCTGTATAAAACTATATGCTTTGATCATCTCATCAAAGCGCATATTCCAACTCCGAGATGCTTGCACCAGTCCATAGATGGATCCCTGGAGCTTGCACATTTTGTTAGCACCTTTAGGATTGACAAAACCTTCTGGTTGTATCATATACAACTCTTCTTTAATAAATCCATTAAGGAATGCAGTTTTGTTTATCCATTTGCTGGATTTCATAAAATGCGGCAATTGCTAACATGATTGGGACAGATTTAAGCATAGATACGAGTGAGAAACTCTCATCGTAGTCAACACCTTGAACTTGTCAAAAACCTTTTTGCGACAATTCTAGCTTTGTAGATAGTAACACTACTATCAGCATCCGTCTTCCTCTTGAAGATCCATTTAATCTCAATGGCTCGCCGATCATTGGGCAAGTCAATCATGTTGGAAATATGCCCTAGAGGCAATAATAAAAGGGTTATTGTTATATTTCTTTGTTCATGATAATAGTCTTTTATTCATGCTATAACTGTATTATCCGGAAATCGTAATACATGTGTGAATACATAGACCACAATCTGTCCCTGGTAAGCCTCTAGTTGACTAGCTCGTTGATCAATAGATGGTTACGGTTTCCTGACCATGGACATTGGATGTCATTGATAATGGGATCACTTCATTAGAAGAATGATGTGATGGACAAGACCCAATCCTAAGCCTAGCACAAAGATCGTAGTTCGTATGCTAAAGCTTTTCTAATGTCAAGTATCTTTTCCTTAGACCATGAGATTGTGCAACACCCAGATACCGTAGGAATGCTTTGGGTGTATCAAACGTCACAACGTAACTGGGTGGCTATAAAGGTGCATTACAGGTATCTCCGAAAGTGTCTGTTGGGTTGGCACGAATCGAGACTGGGATTTGTCACTCCGTGTAAACGGAGAGGTATCTTTGGGCCCACTCGGTAGGACATCATCATAATGTGCACAATGTGACCAAGGGGTTGATCACGGGATGATGTGTTACAGAACAAGTAAAGAGACTTGCCGGTAACGAGATTGAACAAGGTATCGGTATACCGACGATCGAATCTCGGGCAAGTACAATACCGTTAGACAAAGGGAATTGTATACGGGATCGATTGAGTCCTTAACATCGTGGTTCATCCGATGAGATCATCGTGGAACATGTGGGAGCCAACATGGGTATCCAGATCCCGCTGTTGGTTATTGACCGGAGAAAATCTCGGTCATGTCTGCATGTCTCCCGAACCCGTAGGGTCTACACACTTAAGGTTCGATGACGCTAGGGTTATAAAGGAAGCTTGTATGTGGTTACCGAATGTTGTTCGGAGTCCCGGATGAGATCCCGGACGTCACGAGGAGTTCCGGAATGGTCCGGAGGTAAAGATTTATATATAGGAAGTCCTGTTTCGGCCATCGGGACAAGTTTCCGTGTCATCGGTATTGTACCGGGACCACCGGAAGGGTCCCGGGGGCCCACCGGGTGGGGCCACCTGCCCCGGGGGGCCACATGGGCTGTAGGGGGTGCGCCTTGGCCTATATGGGCCAAGGGCACCAGCCCCAAGAGGCCCATGCGCCAAGGAAACTTGGGGAGGGAAGAGTCCTCAAGGGGGAAGGCACCTCCGAGGTGCCTTGGGGAGGATGGACTCCTCCCCCCCTCTTGGCCGCACCCCTTCCTTGGAGGAAGGGGCAAGGCTGCGCCTCCCCGTCTCCCTTGCCCCTATATATAGTGGAGGGGAGGGAGGGCATCCATACCAGAAGCCCTGGCGCCTCCCTCCCTCCCGTGACACCTCCTCCTCTCCCGCAGGTGCTTGGCGAAGCCCTGCAGGGTTGCCACGCTCCTCCATCAACATCACGCCGTTGTGCTGCTGTTGGATGGAGTCTTCCTCAACCTCTCCCTCTATCCTTGCTGGATCAAGGCGTGGGAGACGTCACCGGGCTATACGTGTGTTGAACGCGGAGGTGCCGTCCGTTCGGCACTAGGATCATCGGTGATCTGAATCACGACGAGTATGACTCCATCAACCCCGTTCACTTGAACGCTTCCGCTTAGCAATCTACAAGGGTATGTAGATGCACTCTCCTTCCCCTCGTTGCTGGTTTCTCCATAGATAGATCTTGGTGACACGTAGGAAAATTTTGACTTTCTGCTACGTTCCCCAACAGTGGCATCATGAGCTAGGTCTATGCGTAGTTTCTATGCACGAGTAGAACACAAAGTAGTTGTGGGCGTTGATTTTGTTCAATATGCTTGCCGTTACTAGTCTTATCTTGATGCGGCGGCATCGTGGGATGAAGCGGGCCGGACCAACCTTACACGTACTCTTACGTGAGACCGGTTCCACCGACAAACATGCACTAGTTGCATAAGGTGGCTGGCGGGTGTCTGTCTCTCCCACTTTAGTCGGAACAGATTCGATGAAAAGGGTCCTTATGAAGGGTAAATAGAAATTGGCATATCACGTTGTGGTTTTGCGTAGGTAAGAAACGTTCTTGCTAGAAACCCATAGCAGCCACGTGAAACATGCAAACAACAATTAGAGGACGTCTAACTTGTTTTTGCAGGGTATGCTATGTGATGTGATATGGCCAAAAGGATGTGATGAATGATATATGTGATGTATGAGATTGATCATGTTCTTGTAATAGGAATCGCGACTTGCATGTCGATGACGTGACAAGATGATCATGGAGCCCCAAGATGGAGATCAATGGAGCTATATGATATTGGCCATATCATGTCACTACTATATAATTGCATGTGATGTTTATTATGTTTATGCATCTTGTTTACTTAGAACGACGGTAGTAAATAAGATGATCCCTTACAACAATTTCAAGAAGTGTTCTCTCCTAACTGTGCACCATTGCTACAGTTCGTCGCTTCAAAGCACCACGTGATGATCGGGTGTGATAGGTCCTTACGTTCACATACAACGGGTGTAAGACAGATTTACACATGCAATACACTTAGGTTTAACTTGACGAGCCTGGCATGTACAGACATGGCCTCGGAACACAGAAGACCGAAAGGTCGAGCATGAGTTGTATAGTAGATACGATCAACAAGAAGATGTTCACCGATGATGACTAGTCCGTCTCACGTGATGATCGGACACGGCCTAGTTTGACTCGGATCATGTGATCACTTAGATGATTAGAGGGATGTCTATCTGAGTGGGAGTTCATAAGATGAACTTAATTACCCTGAACATAGTCAAAAGATTTTTGCAAATTATGTCGTATGCTCGCGTTTTAGTTCCACTGTTTAGATATGTTCCTAGAGAAAATATAGTTGAAAGTTGATAGTAGCAATTATGCGGACAATAGAAAGCTTATGTCCTTAATGCACTGCTCAGTGTGCTGAACCGCAAACGTCGTTTGTGGATGTTGCGAACATCGGACATACACGTTTTGATAACTACGTGATAGTTCAGTTAAACGGTTTAGAGTTGAGGCACTAAAGACGTTTTCAAAACATCGCGGAACATATGAGATGTTTCAGGGGCTGAAATTGGGATTTCAGGCTCGTGCCCACGTCAAGAGGTATGAGACCTCCGACGATTTTCTTAGCCTGCAAACTAAGGGAGAAAAGCTCAATCGTTGAGCTTGTGCTCAGATTATCTGAGTGCAACAATCACTTGAATCGAGTGGGAGTTGATCTTCCAGATAAGATAGTGATGTTTCCCCAAAGTCATTGCCACCAAGCTGCTAGAGCTTTGTGATGAACTATAACATATCAGGGATAGATATGATGATCCTTGAGGTATTCGTGATGTTTGACACCGCGAAAGTAGAAATCAAGAAGGAGCATCAATTGTTGATGGTTGGTGAAACAACTAGTTTCAAGAAGGGCAAGGGCAAGAAGGGATACTTTATGAAACGGCAAATCAGCTGCTGCTCCAGTGAAGAAACCCAAGGTTGAACCCAAACCCGAGACTAAGTGCTTCTGTAATAAGGGGAATAACCACTGGAGCAGAATTACCCTAGATACTTGGTAGATGAGAAGGCTGGCAAGGTCGATAGAAGTATATTGGATATACATTATGTAATGTGTACTTTACTAGTACTCCTAGTAGCACCAGGGTATTAGATACCGGTTCGGTTGCTAAAGTGTTAGTAACTCGAAATAAAAGCTATGGAATAAACGAAGACTAGCTAAAGGTGAGCTGACGATATGTGTTGGAAGTTTTTTCCAAGCTTGATGTGATCAAGCATCGCACGCTCCCTCTACCAATGAGATTGGTGTTAAACCTAAATAATTGTTATTTGGTGTTTGCGTTGAGCATAGACATGATTGGATTATGTCTATCGCAATACGGTTATTCATTTAAGGAGAATAATGGTTACTCTGTTTATTTGAATAATACCTTCAATGGTCTTGCACCTAAAAGGAATGGTTTATTGAATCTCGATCGTAGTGATACACATTTTCATGCCAAAAGATATAAGATAGTAATGATAGTACCACTTACTTGTGGCACTGCCATGTAAGTCATAATGGTATAAAACGCATGAAGAAGCTCCATGTTGATGGATCTTTGGACTCACTCATTTTTGAAAAGTTTGAGACATGCGAACCATGTCTATTGGTGTATACGCATGAAGAAACTCCATGCAGATGGATCGGTTGGACTCACTTGATTTTCAATCATTTGAGATATGCAAATCATACCACATAGGCAAGATGACTGAAAAGCCTCGGTTTCAGTAATATGGAACAAGATAGAAACTTGTTGGAAGTAACACATTTTGATGTGTGCAGTCCAATGAGTGCTGAGGCATGCAGTGAATATCGTTATGTTCTTACTTCACAGATGATTCGAGTAGATGTAGAGTATATTTACTTGATGAAACACAAGTCTGAATTATTGAATGGTTCAAGTAATTTCAGAGTGAAGTAGAAGATCATTGTGACAAGAGGATAAAATGTCTATGATATGATCATAGAGATGAATATCTGAGTTACGAGTTTTGGCACGCAATTAAGACATTGTGGAAATTGTTTCACAATTAATACCGCCTGGAACACCATAGTGTGATGGTGTGTCCGAACATCATAGTTGCACCCTATTGGATATGGTGCGTACCATGATGTCTCTTATCGAATTACCACTATTATTCATGGGTTAGGCATTAGAGACAACCACATTCACTTTAAATAGGGCACCACGTAATTCCATTGAGATGACACCGTATGAATTATGGTTTAGAGAAACCTAAGTTGTCGTTTCTTAAAATTTTGGGGCTGCGACGCTTATATGAAAAAGTTTCAGGTTGATAAGCTCGAACCCAAAGCGGATAAAATGCATCTTCATAGGAAACCCAAAACAGTTGGGTATACCTCCTAATTCAGATCCGAAAGCAATATGGATTGTTTCTTGAATCGGGTCCTTTCTCGAGGAAAGGTTTCTCTCGAAAGAGTTGAGTGGGAGGATGGTGGAGACTTGATGAGGTTTTTGAACCGTCACTTCAACAAGCGTGTAGTAGGGCACAGGAAGTTGTTCCTGTGGCACCTACACCAATTGAAGTAGAAGCTTATGATAGTGATCATGAAACTTTGGATCAAGTCACTACCGTACCTCGTAGGGTGACAAGAATGCGTACTGCTTTAGAGTGGTACAGTAATCCTGTCTTGAAGGTCATGTTGCTAGACAACAATGAACCTACGAGCTATGGAGAAGCGATGGTGGGCCCAAATTCCGACAAATGGTTAGAAACCATGAAATCCGAGATAGGATCCATGTATCAGAACAAAGCATGGACTTTGGTGGACTTGCCCAATGATCGGCAAGCCATTAAGCTAAATGGATCTTTAAGAAGAAGACGGACGTGGACGGTAATGTCACCGTCTATGAAGCTCGACTTGTGGCGAAGAGTTTTTCACAAGTTCAAGGAGTTGACTACGATGAGATTTTCTCATCCGTAGCGATGCTTAAAGTCCGTCGGAATCACATTAGCACAAGCTGCGTTTATGAAATCTGGCAGATGGTTGTCAAAACGAGTTTCCTTACCAGTCGTAAGGAAAGGTTGTATGTGATACAATCAGAAAGGTTTTGTCGATCCTAAGAATGCTAAAAGGTATGCTGGCTCCAGCGATCCTTCTAAGGACTGGAGTAAGCATCTCGGAGTTGGAATGTACGCTTTGATAAGATGATCAAAGATTTTGGGTTTATACAAAGTTTATGTGAAACTTGTATTTCCAAAGAAGTGAGTGGCAGCACTATAGAATTTATGATGAGTATATGTTGTTGACATATTGATGATCAGAAATGAT
Organism: Triticum dicoccoides; assembly: GCF_002162155.2. Taxonomy (NCBI): domain Eukaryota; kingdom Viridiplantae; phylum Streptophyta; class Magnoliopsida; order Poales; family Poaceae; genus Triticum; species Triticum dicoccoides. The sequence continues at coordinate 192,677,501 of NC_041388.1, forward strand.
GTAGAATTTCTAGAAAGCATATAGGGTTATTTGAAAGGTGTTTTTCAATAAAAAACCTGGATTAAGCTACTTAAACATTAAGCATCAAGATCTATAAGGATAGATCAAAACACTTAATGGTACTTTCAAATGAGCACATACCTTGACATGATCTTGAAGGTGTTCAAGATGGATCAGTCAAAGAAGAAGTTCTTGCCTGAGTTGTAAGGTACGAAGTTAAGACTTAAAAGCTCGACCACGGCAGAAAAGAGAGAAAGGACGAAGGTCGTCCCCTATGCTTAAGACATAGGCTCTACAGTATGCCATGCTGAGTACCGCACCTGAAGTGTGCCTTGCCACATGTCTGGCAAGAGAGTACAAAGGTGATCAAGGAGTGGATCATCAGGACAGCGGTCAAAGTTATCCTTAGTAACTAGTGGACTAAGGAATTTTCTCGATTATGGAGGTGGTAAAAGAGTTCGTTTTAAAGGGTTACGTCGATGCAAGCTTGACACCTATCCGGATAGCTCTCAGTAGAGATACCGGATACGTATAATGGAGCAACAATTTAGAATAGCTCCAAGTAGAACAGTTATTTGGAATAGCTCCAAATAGAACGTGGTAGCTACATCTAGGAGATGACATAGAGATTTGTAAAGCACACACGGATCTGAAAGGTTCAGACCCGTTGACTAAAACCTCTCTCACAAGCAACATGATCAAACCCAGAACTCATTGAGTGCTAATCACATAGTGATGTGAACTAGATTATTGACTCTAGTAAACTCTTTGGATGTTGGTTACATGGTGATGTGACCTGTGAGTGTTAATCACATGGCGATGTGAACTAGATTATTGACTCTAGTGCAAGTGGGAGACTGTTGGAAATATGCCCTAGAGGCAATAATAAAAGGGTTATTGTTATATTTCTTTGTTCATGATAATAGTCTTTTATTCATGCTATAACTGTATTATCCGGAAATCGTAATACATGTGTGAATACATAGACCACAATCTGTCCCTGGTAAGCCTCTAGTTGACTAGCTCGTTGATCAATAGATGGTTACGGTTTCCTGACCATGGACATTGGATGTCATTGATAACGGGATCACTTCATTAGAAGAATGATGTGATGGACAAGACCCAATCCTAAGCCTAGCACAAAGATCGTAGTTCGTATGCTAAAGCTTTTCTAATGTCAAGTATCTTTTCCTTAGACCATGAGACTGTGCAACTCCCGGATACCGTAGGAATGCTTTGGGTGTATCAAACGTCACAACGTAACTAGGTGGCTATAAAGGTGCATTATAGGTATCTCCGAAAGTGTCTGTTGGGTTGGCACGAATCGAGACTGGAATTTGTCACTCCGTGTAAACGGAGAGGTATCTCTGGGCCCACTCGGTAGAACATCATCATAATGTGCACAATGTGACCAAGGGGTTGATCACGGGATGATGTGTTACGGAACGAGTAAAGAGACTTGCCGGTAACGAGATTGAACAAGGTATCGGTATACCGACGATCGAATCTCGGGCAAGTACAATACCGTTAGACAAAGGGAATTGTATACGGGATCGATTGAGTCCTTGACATCGTGGTTCATCCGATGAGATCATCGTGGAACATGTGGGAGCCAACATGGGTATCCAGATCCCGCTGTTGGTTATTGACCGGAGAACATCTCGGTCATGTCTGCATGTCTCCCGAACCCGTAGGGTCTACACACTTAAGGTTCGATGACGCTAGGGTTATAAAGGAAGCTTGTATGTGGTTACCGAATGTTGTTCGGAGTCCCGGATGAGATCCCGGACGTCACGAGGAGTTCCGGAATGGTCCGGAGGTAAAGATTTATATATAGGAAGTCCTGTTTCGGCCATCGGGACAAGTTTCGGGGTCATCGGTATTGTACCGGGACCACCGGAAGGGTCCCGGGGGCCCACCGGGTGGGGCCACCTGCCCTGGGGGGCACATGGGCTGTAGGGGGTGCGCCTTGGCCTATATGGGCCAAGGGAACCAGCCCCAAGAGGCCCATGCGCCAAGGAAACTTGGGGAGGGAAGAGTCCTCAAGGGGGAAGGCACCTCCGAGGTGCCTTGGGGAGGATGGACTCCTCCCCCCCTCTTAGCCGCACCCCTTCCTTGGAGGAAGGGGCAAGTCTGCGCCTCCCCCCTCTCCCTTGCCCCTATATATAGTGGAGGGGAGGGAGGGCATCCATACCAGAAGCCCTGGCGCCTCCCTCCCTCCCGTGACACCTCCTCCTCTCCCGCAGGTGCTTGGCGAAGCCCTGCAGGGTTTCCACGCTCCTCCATCACCATCACGCCGTTGTGCTGCTGTTGGATGGAGTCTTCCTCAACCTCTCCCTCTATCCTTGCTGGATCAAGGCGTGGGAGACGTCATCGGGCTGTACGTGTGTTGAATGCGGAGGTGCCGTCCGTTCGGCACTAGGATCATCGGTGATCTGAATCACGACGAGTACGACTCCATCAACCCCGTTCACTTGAACGCTTCTGCTTAGAGATCTACAAGGGTATGTAGATGCACTCTCCTTCCCCTCATTGCTGGTTTCTCCATAGATAGATCTTGGTGACACGTAGGAAAATTTTGAATTGCTGCTACGTTCCCCAACAAATCAAAGTCCATACTTTGTTCTCACACATGGATCTCATCTTAGATTTCATTGCCTCAAGCCATTTCGCGGAATCTGGGCTCATCATCGCTTCCTCATAGTTCGTAGGCTCGTCATGGTCAAGTAACATGACCTCCAGAACTGGATTACCGTACCACTCTGGTGCAGATCTCACTCTGGATTACCTACGAGGTTCGGTAGTAACTTGATCTGAAGTTACATGATCATCATCATTAGCTTCCTCACTAATCGGTCTAGTAGTCACAGGAACAGATTTCTGTGATGAACTACTTTCCAATAAGGGAGTAGGTACAGTTACCTCATCAAGTTCTACTTTCCTCCCACTCACTTCTTTCGAGAGAAACTCCTTCTCTAGAAAGGATCCATTCTCAGCAATGAATAATTTGCCTTCGGATCTGTGATAGAAGGTGTACCCAACAGTCTCCTTTGGGTATCCTATGAAGGCATATTTCTCCGATTTGGGTTTGAGCTTATCAGGATGAAACTTTTTCATATAAGCATCACAACCCCAAACTTTAAGAAACGGCAACTTTGGTTTCTTGCCAAACCACAATTCAGACTGTGTCGTCTCAACGGACTTAGATGGTGCCCTTTTAAACGTGAATGCAGCTGTCTTTAATGCATAACCCCAAAACGATAGTGGTAGATCGGTAAGAGATATCATAGATCGCACCATATCTAATAAAGTATGGTTATGATGTTCGGACACACCATTATGCTGTGGTGTTCCAGGTGGCATGAGTAGTGAAACTATTTCACATTGTTTTAACTGAAGGCCAAACTCGTAACTCAAATATTTTACCTCTGCGATCATATCGTAGAAACTTTTATTTTCTTGTTATGATGATTCTCCACTTCACTCTGAAATTCTTTGAACGTTGCAAATATTTCAGACTTGTGTTTCATTAAGTAGATATACCCATATCTGCTCAAATCATCTGTGAAGGTCAGAAAATAATGATACCCGCCACGAGCCTTAACACTCATCGGATCTCATACATCAGTATGTATTATTTCCAATAAGTCAGTTGCTCGCTCCATAGTTCCGGAGAACGACGTTTTAGTCACCTTGCCCATGAGGCATGGTTCGCAAGCATCAACTGATTCATAATCAAGTGATTCCAAAAACCCATCAGCATGAAGTTTCTTCATGCGCTTTACACCAATATGACCTAAACGGCAGTGCCACAAATAAGTTGCACTATCATTATTAACTTTGCATGTTTTGGTTTCAATATTATGATTATATGTATCACTACGATCGAGATCCAACGAACTATTTTCATTGGGTGTGTAACCATATAAGGTTTTATTCATGTAAACAGAACAACAATTTATTCTCTTACTTAAATGAATAACCGTATTACAATAAACATGATCAAATCATATTCATGCTCAACGCAAACACCAAATAACACTTATTCAGGTTCAACACTAATCCTGAAAGTATAGGGAGTGTGCGATGATGATCATATCAATCTTGGAACCACTTCCAACACACATCGTCACTTCACCCTTAACTAGTCTTTGTTTATTCTGCAACTCCCGTTTCGAGTTACTAATCTTAGCAACTGAACTAGTATCAAATACTGAGGGGTTGCTATAAACACTAGTAAAGTACACATCAATAACATGTATATCAAATATACTTATGTTCACTTTGCCATCCTTCTTATCTGCCAATCACTTGGGGTAGTTTCGCTTCCAGTGACCAGTCCCTTTGCAGTAGAAACACTTAGTCTCAGGCTTAGGACCAGACTTGGGCTTCTTCACTTAAGCAGCAACTTGCTTGTTGTTCTTCTTGAAGTTCCCCTTCTTCCCTCTGCCCTTTTCTTGAAACTAGTGGTCTTTTATACCATCAACACTTGATGTTTTTCTTGATTTCTACCTTCGTCAATTTCCGCATTACGAAGAGCTTGGGAATCGTTTCCGTTATCCCTTGCATATCATAGTTCATCACGAAGTTCTACTAACTTGGTGATGGTGACTAGAGAATTCTGTCAATCACTATCTTATCTAGAAGATTAACTCCCACTTGATTCAAGCGATTGTAGTACTCAGACAATCTGAGCACATGCTCACTAGTTGAGCGATTCTCCTCCATCTTTTTAGCTATAGAACTTGTTGGAGACTTCATATCTCTCAACTCGGGTATTTGCTTGAAATATTAACTTCAACTCCTGGAAAATCTCATATGGTCCATGACGTTCAAAACGTCTTTGAAGTCCCGATTCTAAGACGTTAAGCATGGTGCACTAAACTATCAAGTAGTCATCATATTGAGCTAGCCAAACGTTCATAACGTCTGCATCTGCTCCTGCAATAGGTCCGTCACCTAGCGGTGCATCAAGGACATAATTCTTCTGTGCAGCAATGAGGATAAACCTCATATCACGAATCCAATCCGCATCATTGCTACTAACATCTTTCAACACAATTTTCTCTAGGAACATATCAAAATAAACATATGAAAACAACAACGCGAGCTATTGATCTACAACATAGATATGCTAATACTACCAGGACTAAGTTCATGATAAATTAAAGTACAATTAATCATATTACTTAAGAACTCCCACTTAGATAGACATCCCTTTAATCCTCTAAGTGATTACGTGATCCAAATCAACTAAACCATGTCGGATCATCACGTGAGATGGAGCAGTTTCATTGGTGAACATCACTATGTTGATCATATCTACTATATGATTCACGCTCGACCTTTCGGTCTCCGTGTTCCGAGGCCATATCTGTATATGCTTGGCTCGTCAAGTATAACCTGAGTATTCCGCGTGTGCAACTGTTTTGCACCCGTTGTATTTGAACGTAGAGCCTATCACACCCGATCATCACGTGGTGTCTCAGCACGAAGAACTTTCGCAACAGTGCATACACAGGGAGAACACTTCTTGATAATTAGTGAGAGATCATCTTATAATGCTACCGTCAATCAAAGCAAGATAAGATGCATAAAAGATAAACATCACATGCAATCGATATAAGTGATATGATATGGCCATCATCATCTTGTTCTTGTGATCTCCATCTCCGAAGCACCGTCGTGATCACCATCATCACCGGCGCGACACCTTGATCTCCATCGTAGCATCGTTGTCGTCTCGCCAATCTTATGCTTCCATGACTATCGCTACCGCTTAGTGATAAAGTAAAGCATTACAGCGCGATTGCATTGCATACAATAAAGCGACAACCATATGGCTCCTGCCAGTTGCCGATAACTTGGTTACAAAACATGATCATCTCATACAATAAAATTTAGTATCATGTCTTGACCATATCACATCACAACATGCCCTGCAAAAACAAGTTAGACGTCCTCTACTTTGTTGTTGCAAGTTTTACGTGGCTGCTACGGGCTTAAGCAAGAACTAATCTTACCTACGCATCAAAACCACAACGATAGTTTGTCAAATTGGTGCTGTTTTAACCTTCGCAAGGACCGGGCGTAGCCACACTCGGTTCAACTAAAGTTGGAGAAACTGTCACCCGCTAGCCACACTCGGGAGAACCGGTCTCATGTAAGCGTACGCGTAATGTCGGTCCGGGCCGCTTCTTCCAACAATACCGCTGAACCAAAGTATGACATGCTGGTAAGCAGTATGACTTATATCGCCCACAACTCACTTGTGTTCTACTCGTGCATATAACATCAACACATAAAACCTAGGCTCTGATACCACTGTTGGGGAACGTAGTAATTTAAACAAACTTCCTACGCACACGCAAGATCATGGTGATGCATAGCAACGAGAGGGGGAGAGTGTGATCTACGTACCCTTGTAGATCAACAACGGAAGCGTTAACTTGGTTGATGTAGTCGTACATCTCCACGGCCCGACCGATCAAGCACCGAAACTACGGCACCTCCGAGTTCTAGCACACGTTCAGCTCGATGACGATCCCCGGACTCCGATCCAGCAAAGTGTCGGGGAAGAGTTTCGTCAGCACGACGGCGTGGTGACGATCTTGATGTACTACCGTCGCACGGCTTCGCCTAAGCACCGCTACAATATTATCGAGGACTATGGTGGAAGGGGGCACCGCACACGGCTAAGAATATGATCACGTGGATCAACTTGTGTGTCTATGGGGTGCCCCCTGCCCCCGTATATAAAGGAGTGGTGGAGGGGAGGGCCGGCCCTCTCTATGGCGCGCCCTAGGGGAGTCCTACTCCCACCGGGAGTAGGATTCCCCCTTTCCTAGTCCAACTAGGAGTCCTTCCATGTAGTAGGAGTAGGAGACAAGGAAGGGGAAGAGGGAAGAGAAGGAAGGAGGGGGCGCAGCCCCTCCCCCTAGTCCAATTCGGACTAGGCCTTGGGGGGGCGCGCGGCCTGCCTCTCCCTCTCCCTTAAAGCCCAATAAGGCCCATATACTTCTTCTCCCGTATTCCCGTAACTCCCCGGTACTCCGAAAAATACTCGAACCACTCGGAACCTTTCCGATGTCCGAATATAGTCGTCCAATATATCGATTTTTACGTCTCGACCATTTCGAGACTCCTCGTCATGTCCCTGATCTCATCCGGGACTCCGAACTCCTTCGGTACATCAAAACTCATAAACTCATAATATAACTGTCATCGAAACCTTAAGCGTGCAGACCCTACGGGTTCGAGAACAATGTAGACATGACCGAGACACGTCTCCGGTCAATAACCAATAGCGGAACCTGGATGCTCATATTGGCTCCTACATATTCTACGAAGATCTTTATCGGTCAGACCGCATAACAACATACGTTGTTCCCTTTGTCATCGGTATGTTACTTGCCCGAGATTCGATCGTCGGTATCTCAATACCTAGTTCAATCTCGTTACCGGCAAGTCTCTTTACTCGTTTCGTAATACATAATCTCGCAACTAACTCATTAGTTGCAATGCTTGCAAGGCTTAGGTGATGTGCATTACCGAGAGGGCCCAGAGATACCTCTCCGACAATCGGAGTGAAAAATCCTAATCTCAAAATACGCCAACCCAACATGTACCTTTGGAGACACCTGTAGAGCTCCTTTATAATCACCCAGTTACGTTGTGACGTTTGGTAGCACACAAAGTGTTCCTCCGGTAAACGGGAGTTGCATAATCTCATAGTCATAGGAACATGTATAAGTCATGAAGAAAGCAATAGCGACATACTAAACGATCGGGTGCTAAGCTAATGGAATGGGTCATGTCAATCACATCATTCTTCTAATGATGTGATCCTGTTAATCAAATAACAACTCTTTTGTTTATGGTTAGGAAACATAACCATCTTCGATTAACGAGCTAGTCAAGTAGAGGCATACTAGTGACACTCTGTTTGTCTATGTATTCACACATGTATTATGTTTCCGGTTAATACAATTCTAGCATGAATAATAAACATTTATCATGATATAAGGAAATAAATAATAACTTTATTATTGCCTCTAGGGCATATTTCCTTCAACCCGCTCTTTGCACAATACCGCGCCTGCCAACCGTAGAAGGGATCCCAGTGACCCCATAGGTGTCGTTTCCCACCGACATCTTTGGCGCGCCAGGTAGGGGGTGCGCAGTTGTGGAAATCCTGGTCTGGTTGAAGCAATGGCTTCATTGTGGTCGTCATTTCAAGGAAGAAGATGACCGAACAAATGGCATCCTCGCTGGACGCAGTGAACTCTCACGCAGCGGCAGAAAAGCTAAGTCATGCAAAACTTTGAGTAATTCCTTTTTATATATAAGGTTATCATCCTCGACAATACTACCCTATGTATGGAAAACCTGCACGCAATGCGTCCCTACCACTATTGGCAACGTCGTCGTTCTGTTTCGAGTCCGCTCAACAGTTCGAGCGGCTGCGTCGAGAACGGCAGGGTGACCTTCTACGATTGGCAACACTCTCGTTCTGTCTCGAATCCGCTCGACAGCTCGAGCGGCCGCGTTAAGAGCAGTGAGGTGGTTTTCCCGGTGACGGTGTCCTGGACTAGGGGGTACTCACCACATCGTCTCCCGATCAGTTGGATTGGGCCGAGGACCCCCATGGCCGTTTACTCATGGGCCAGTTCAGACAGCCGAAGACATATACGAGGAAGATTCCACAAGACTTGGTGATCAAGACAAGGACTCCTCTCCATCGACGTATTCGACTAGAACTCTTGTTATCCTAGGCCTCTGGTACATTATATAAGCCGAGGCCAGGCTAGTCCGTAGATTATTATGACATTATTCATCATACCCTTAGGTTTAAACCACAACATATGATCTCGAAGCAGATCAACTCTGTATTTGATACTCCATCAATATAAATAAGAGTAGGACGCAGGGTTTTACCTCCATCAAGAGGGCCCGAACCTGGGTAAACATCGTGGTCCCTATTTACTGTTACCCATCGATCCATGATACACAGCTTGGGACCCCCTACCCGAGATCTACCGGTTTTGACACCGACAATGGTGCTTTCATTGAGAGTTCCGCTGTGTGATCGGCAAAGGATCAATGGCTCGCCCGCAGGTCAACTGCGATGCCGGCATCTTCGTCGCCGACTCGACTGGTCACCATGGCTCGACTGAGTACCGCGCTCCATCTCCGACCATCATGTTTGGACGAGGTCCTTTCTCAATATCAACTCCGATCTCTATCAAGATCATGGAGGAATCATCCATGGAGCTCGGGGGCTCAACGTCAACATTGCCCTCGGGCGACCGTGATATTTTTCCGAATAACGAACTTGTATTCGCTGCCACCAACTCTTCGAGCATCGCTTTGATGATCCCTTCGATGGAATTGTGCGGAATTGAGTCTACAATAACCATGCAAAATTTCATCGAGTTCCGATGGAGGAATCTCCAGCAATCTACGACATACCGGAGCCATGTCAAATCTGGACGGGAATCTAGACGAGTTTAGGGCGTGGTCTCCAGCACCTATCTTGGACATCCCTTAGAAGATCCAACCGTTGATCGGCTGTGGAATTACTATATCTAACACCCCTCAAAATTTCAGCTCGATCCAACCGTACAAACTCCGGGAACCTTCCTATTAGTGCATCACTTTTCGGGTCTGTTTCCTGCGCGAATACGGATCCGACCTGAATTAATGTGTCTTTATGAACGTGATATGGGACAACCTTCGTAAAGGAATTTTCTCCTAGGGTATTGTGCATTGTTTTTAAACACGTGCTTATAAAATTTTAAGCCTCCTCTGAGGTAATCTTCACTATCATGCTGGTGTCAAACTAGTCCGGCAATATTGCTCCACGGCTGCCGACCTGCGCTAGACACGTTGTCGCCTTTTGAGCCGAGCTCAACTTCTTCGGATCATCATCTCGGCGAGCGAACAAGAGTTTGGAATCAACAAGGATAAATCATCACCAACATCGCCGCCCCACGGATTACATGGGGCGGGCACACAGGCATCGCCGCATGGTCACTTCATCAAACCGGCATTGACCGCGTCACAAGTTACGACCTGCGTCGGCATGGCCGCACTGTTGCTTCTTCAAGTCGATGTCCATCACGCCGAACTGCTTCAACACCTTGGACGACACGGCAGTTGCAACGTCTCCTTACCGACCTGCTCCGTCTCCTCGGCGAGACCGAGGGCTTCACTATCTCTTCATCAACTTACTTCGGAGACTTCGGCGTCACCAGCCGACCAGCTTCATCACATGAGCTAGACCACGGGCTTTTCCTCGGCGAGCCAACCTTTGCCAGCATCACCATGCCACCGCTTCATCACCCATCAGGCAATGGGTGTGCGGATCGAGTCCCATGTTTGGGAGTAACCTTTCTTCAGATTGCTACAACAGACAAACCAGGTTCTATTAATCCTAGTATTTTTTCTTGCTTTGGTTTATTTTTCCTAAGAAATTATTACTCCGGTTTGTTTCATCATCTATACACAGGTCTATAGAATGGTGGCCGCATTAACAATGGTGGCGTAGTAGTTCGGTCAGTTTCCGTATATAGTTCGGCGAATGCCGCATCCGGAACTCACACCGGCCTGCGAATTCGGACTGAGCCACGCCTTCACCGTGTCACGCCGACGCCCAGCATCGACATGACTTCGGCGCCAGGCCACATCTCTTTCAATAAATTATTTTCTGCGAAAAGTAATTATCCTTTTTGGACCGCACTATTTTATGTGTGTAGGTGATCGACTTCGACTGCATCACGTGGTCTCTTCGGCAAGCCGACGCCGTCGTCCCAATCGGCGTAAATCGGCATAAATTGGCTCGCATGATCACATTGTTGGTCGTGTTGCCATATCGACGTGTTCGGTTGCCTCGTGGACTTCGGCATCGCCGAGAGAGCTCTACCTCATCGAGTGTTCGATGCACAGGACATATTTCTTTTATTACTCACTATACGTAAATTATTATTATGCAATATTTTTTTCCTATTATCTCCGTCTTGCACTATTTTCTGTGCACAGGTAGATAATCCGGGCCAGGCAGCGCTGTCACCTCGGCGTACCGACGTACCACGTCACCTCGGCTGATCGGGGGCTTCGTCATCACTTCATTAACACACGCTGGGGGCATCGGTGTCACACTGCTGGCCTGCTCCGTCGCCGCGGTCGGACTAGGGTTTTCACCTCGCCCATCGACTATGCTGCGCCACCACTTAATCAAGCCGGGCTCTTTACTCGGACATCTCGGGACCGGCTTGGGGGCTGGGATCTCGTCCTGCCACAATCTCGGCTTGCATCATCAACATGCAGCACATTAACCAGCTAAGTCGCTTTCATGCTCAAAAACATTCAGTTTTAAATTTTGTTCGGTTCGACCAAGCATTATACTTTTTTGGAAAAAAGTTGTTTGTGACAAAATTCCTTGTCCAACCTTTGTTTTTGACACACAAATTCAAATAACCCGTTTATTTAGGGGCTTCCTTTATGAAGCCTTTCCTCTTGCATATGATTATACTTGTACGGCTTCGTTCCTTGTTCGTGTATTATGCCACAATATGCACCATGTTGACTTAAGTGTTTCACACGCTGGGTTGCCTGGCTCCTGTGCTTACCCCTACGTTCCCGATTGTTCGGCTAGGGAGTAAAGGGAGCACCTCTGCGATTGTTACTACCGGGTCATCCGAGTTAGAACCTCAGACTGGGTGAAGCCGAAAGCTAGCGCTCCTATTGTTTTTAATTATGGTCGGCACACAACGGAACTCATGAGTACAAAAAATCTATTGCAAAAGTCTGATAGTAACAATGAGCAACCAAAGAAAGGTATCGGTGGAGGTACTATTTTCTTCGAAGATGCTTCTTACACTTAGTTAGTAATATAGCATAAGTTCCCTGAGTGTGCTATGTCTGTTACAGCCTTATGGCCTGATTGCCTGGTCATCGGAAACACCATCGATACTCTCGACGGGTGGAGTACACGACACTTTTCGGACCTTGGCCGAAGAGGGAGAAGCCGACGGTCGGTTAAGACGCATTTAAAGTTCGGGTGAACACATATATGATATAAGTACTTCGGTATATACAATAATTATACATAAAATTATTTTACCCAAGTCACTTGGGGGCTCTTTGTCAAGACCCCGATTCCAAGTCACATCGATCTAGCCGGTAACACCTCATATCACTTTGCGGCATCACGCACGGTATTCCCATGGGTGTCGCCTTACCATGGCCCGGGACCGTTTGCGCCTTTTGGCTCACGTATATGATAGTGTCGCTAGCATCCATATGACAGAGAACCCGGGCCGACATGACTAGTCGTGAAACCAAAGTGGCACTAACTTACGGGGATAGGCATACATGAATCAACATCGAGCATGTCGGTCAGCAGTGTGCAAATCCGGACTGTAACACTGGGCTAATAGGACTCCGGTGAACCGGGCTATAGCAGGCTAGACAGGACTCCAGATGTCACTGCGTGACATTTCCTCGAAGGGACAGACACAGGAACGAAGTGAATCACATGCTGGCCAGTCATGTGTTCCGGAGCAATAGTGCCGGGCTAGCAGGACTCCGGTGAACCGGGCTGTAGCGGACTACTATAGCTCATGGAAGCACAAGACTACATTTCCCCATACAAGAGGCTACCAACGATAAACAACTAGGTTGTCGGATCCCACACATACCAAGCATTTCAATCATACACACAATATGCTCAATATGTGCACTACAACATGGCATCACAACAAGACTCTATGACTCAGAGTATTTATTCATTAGGCTCCGAGGAGCGAGATATTACAAACATGGGTCTCATGACCCAACATACAAAGCATACAAGCAACAAGCACATGCGGAAGCTTAACTCGTCTGAGTATAGACAACTACAAATGAAGAAGGCTGAGAACCTTGACTATCTACAAGACCCTCCCAAGGGTACAAGATCGTAGCTGAGGTAACGAGCTAAACGTCGAAGTCCAAGCGGAACTACTACTGAGACTGAAGTCTCTCTGCAAAAACATAAATTAAGCAAAACCCCCTTGTTCCCAAACGATGTGAGCAGGGTTCCCAAGCCCACCATCCGGGTGCCACTTGGTACACCGTGCCACTATGCCTAGTCTGTCCCAAGCCCACCTGTACCGGGTGCCACTTGGTAGACTACTAACACAACCTACAAACACCAGAAACTAGTTGCAACTCCTGGATAGAGATCGAGTTGATTAATAAGTCGAGAGGGGTCGAGTTACCGTAACCCAATTTGTGGTAGTAACTGTTCATGGATCACAAACACATAACTCAGTTCCTGAGGAAGGCTGCAATGAGACAACCCACCATGTAATCCTACATGGCCTCTCACGGTTACCTTTACAAAATCATGTTCACACACTTAGCTCTCAACGGTAGGACATGTTCACCACGTTCCAATTCATTCCCGATGAATCAGACCCGACTCAACTCTAAGCAGTAGCAGGCATGACAACAAGCATGAATGAGTAGGCACATCAGGGCTCAAACAACTCCTACTAATGCTAGTGGGTTTCATCTATTTACTGTGGCAATGACAGGTCATGCAGATGAAAGGGGTTCAACTACCGCAGCATGTAACTGTTGAATCGTTGTTGTCCTAATGCAGTAATGGAGAGCAGGAGCGAGAGAGTGGGATTGTATCGGAATGAACAAGGGGGTTTTGCTTGTCTGGCACTTCTGAAGATATTATAGCTCTTCATCGCTGTCATCGAACTCATTGTCGGGATACGCCTACCGAGAGGGGACAAGCACCGGCAATAGAGAAGAACACAATCAATGAAAATGCGACAATATGATGCATGATCATGGCATGTATAAGTGAGGTTTTTTGTGCTAATGCAAACAACAACAAGTTCAATGGAGCTCATTTGAATCAAGGATTCAAATGCAACTCCAAACTTAAGCATTTTAAATGCCCTTTATGTGTTTTCATCTATACAGCAGGTTTAGGTTGGTTTGTCATGCATGAGACTAGTACAGATGGATACATTGAATTTTTATGATAATTTTTCATATATAAATTATTTCATTTTGAGCTACGGTTCAATTTCTATGATTTTTAGAAGTTTTAACTAATTTCTGGAATTTCTGAATTATTTTAAATACAGAAATTATTTACTACGTCGACATTGTGTCACTGTGACGTCACCAAGTCAACTGCGGCTGACCAGGTCAAAACTGACCAGTGGGGTCCACTGGTCAGTCCCATAGTGCCTTCTGGGTCACCGACAGGTGGGGTCAGGTCAACAGCCACGTCAGCAAGTCAACGCTGACGTGTGAGATCGGTCAACAGGTGACGTGGCCAGGTCAAACTGACCGGTGGGCCCTACGGGGTTAGTTTAACCTAAACAAAAATAAACCAGGGTTAATTAGGCAGTGGGGCCCGGTTGTCTGTTTCACTGGAGGTTACTTTGTTGCGTGATTAGCCCCTAATGACGACCACATCGGCAGTCGCCGGAGCCTTGCCGGCGGTGACCCAAACGACAGCAGCTCGGCTCAGATTTGAGCTACGGGTGGTGGTTTGGCGAGCTAAGGGCTCCGGGGAGTAGCTCTTGCTCGTCCACATCCAAAGGACCGGACGGGAGGCCGCGGGGTGGCCGGAAAGTGACCGGCGACGAGGTTTGGCGGCGGCGGCTCGGTGGGTTGCGGGTTTGGTGTTTTGGTGCGCTAGGGGAGGAGCTGGTGCGTGCGTTCGGCTCCTGGGAGCACGGTGAGTACAAAGGCAGGCTCAACCAGGTACGGCGGCAGCTGTGGCCACGGCAGCAACATGGCAGGGCGACGGCGAGCTCGGGCACAGCGGGGATCGAGGCTAGCAGAGAGAAACAGAGGGGGCGAGCATAGGGGAAGGTGCAGAAGCTCACAAGGGATCGGGGAAGAAGCTCAGCGGCTCGGGGAAGCTTCTGCGATGAGGAATCGACGGGCGGTAATCGTCAGGGCAGAGGATGATGACGATGGTGATGGCGGCGTTCCAGGGCACCCGGCGTTGCGTGAGTCAGCGAGGAGGACAAAGGCAATAAGGCACGTTGGGGAGGCAAGAGGGAGGCGTTGGTTGCGGCTATGGCGAACGGCGGTGACGGGCTCCATTCGGAAGCGAGTGGAGAAGTGGGAGGGGATCCAGAGAGAGAGAGAGGGCGGGAGAGGCAGGGGGTCGAGGGAGGTGCGTGGTGACGCGGGGGAAGGTCCAGGGCGACGGGAGGACAGCCAGGCAGGGTGGAGGTGGCGCGCGCGGCAAGCACATGCCCTCCTACCTACTGGCAGGAGGTTGAACACGGTGGGGCGGCTGGGCTGGGCCAGCTACAGTGCTGGGCCACAGCTGGGCTGCACAGGATCTGGGTCAGCCAGGTAAGGCCCAGATAAGTCCCTCTCTCTTTTATTTGTTTCTATTTTCTATTTTCTTTCTTTGTTTTGATTTGATTTACAAACCAAACCATTTTAAAACTTTTTGTAAATTTTTATGTGAGCTCGGGGAGGTAGTCCAAGGTCACATGCAAACTTACAAAAATATTTGAACTTTATTTCTTATATAACAGAAATAAATCCAACTCAAATATGTCATTGATTTAATTCAAAGGCCCGTAATAAATATTTCTGTGATTCCAAAAATATTGGTTTGAATTTTACCTCTTACCAATATTTTCACAGAGTAACAGGAACATTTCCTTGGACTTCTTTGAAGATATTTTATTGTTGATTATCTCTGGAGTGATTTGTGAGGGTTTCAACTATCCTCAATTCAACTTTCAGAAATTTAAACATGATGCAAGCAAGATGCAAACACTAGGCAGCACCAGAAGCTAGGGACTTGACACTCTTAAAATTTGTATGAGTTGTTTTATAGTAAATGTGTTTTCTTCTTGGTCGTTGCAAAGTCTTTTTCTACCGCTCCTTTTTCGACTCGAGTGTATGGTCAATAGCCGGGTGGCATGTCTTCTCTCTAAAAGCCGCTCGAGTTTAATTTGCTAAACTGACCTTGGAGAAGTACTCCGCCTTTGGGTTAATGAGCTTGAAGCCGTAGGCTGACCCGCGTGAAGTCTTGAGACCGGGTGTGTCATGTTAAAGCATGACAGAAGCACAATTTTTTTCTTCCAATTTTCGGATTGGCACCAAACACTTGATCTTGTTTGGACGTCAAGTTTTT
This sequence comes from Triticum dicoccoides, assembly GCF_002162155.2. Taxonomy (NCBI): domain Eukaryota; kingdom Viridiplantae; phylum Streptophyta; class Magnoliopsida; order Poales; family Poaceae; genus Triticum; species Triticum dicoccoides. The sequence continues at coordinate 192,693,681 of NC_041388.1, forward strand.
ACTGGTGTTTTTTGGTTTTCCAAGTTTATGGCACTTTTAAACTATTTGTTTCTTTTCAGCATAAGTCTCGCAGTGCAACGCCGGACACCTCTAGAGATTCGGCAAAAACATTCTCGGATATTGCTATATATGCATCGGTTTCGAATTGTGTCTTTGGTCAATAGTTGGGTTGCCCGGCTCCTGTGCTTGCCTCCTACATTCTGCTTTGTTCGGCTAGGTGCACAAAGGGAGAACCACTGCGATTGTGCTTCCAGCTAGCATGGTTAAGCGCCTCAGTGGAGAAAGCCGAAAACTGACTGTCACAATAAGCTCAAACTGGTTAGCGATCCGATGACTGTGTTAAACTATAAGATGGATAGAGGTCACCTCGTGTTAAATGACGGGCCATTCATAACATTGGATGAAGTGTTTACGGCTTGACCTCGACTGTCGCCTAACACTACCGGGGGCTAGTAACTGGCCTCCCAAACTAAATCCTCAATATTTTGCTCTTACATTAGAGCTGAGGTTTCATGATCATGCTTAGCATGACAACCCAAAGAAAGGAACCGATAGCGGGACTATTTTCTTTGGAATACATTTCTTATGTTAAACAATAATAAAACATATCTCTTTGCGTACCTTTGTTTATAAAACCGTATGGCCAGAGTGCCTTGTTTGTCGTAAATCTTTGCCCTCATAAAGGCTTTATAAAGTAGGAAAACACTCCTCGACTACTGGCCGAAGAGGTTGAAGCCGATGGTCGGTCAACAAAGTTTTGTACAATGCAGATCCGAGCATTAATGATGCAAAGTACTTGGATATATAGAATCATTACACATAATCTGTGATTTTCCTCTGGATATCGATCCTTAATTTGGCCACCCGTGCCTGCATTAAGGCTCGGGGGCTACTGGGCTTCGAGCTTATCATTTACTAATATTAAAAGGGCACAACGATCCCCTAATATGGTGTTGCCACCCGACCAGTGTCTCGGGGACTACTACATGGGCAATCCAGTGCAGAAAATTTAAGTGCAATATAGTTTTCGAGGAGATTACGATCCTCAGGATGGTCAGCCGCACACAACTGAGTCTCAGGGACTCTGCACACTGCTTTTTATGTCCCGAAGTATTCTGCCGAGCTAGGAGTTGATCCTCAGACCGATTTTGCAAATCAACCTGAGTCTCAGTGGCTACTGGGATCAGCAGTCTTATGTCATCCTTCAGGTGCATCTCGGGTTTTAGACTGATACACACCTTGAGGGCTACTGGCTATATATCTCGGCAGAGAATAAATTGCACCAATCAAAAATATTGACAAAAAATTGGCCCACAGCCGGGGTGGTGCACCACCTCGGAAGCAGTCCGGCATAAAGCTCGGGCGCGAATGGCTGGCTCCATAGAGGGCATTTCCGGCATTAAGGTTGGCTAAACTCCTTCATCTTTTTTGAACCAAGGTGATTTATGACACCTCGGATATAGTCCGGTGTTGGAGCCCGGATACAGTCCGATGTTTGAGCTTGGACATAGTCCGGCGTTGGAGCTCGGATACATTCCGGCGTTGGAGCTCGGAAAGCGGTCCGACGTTGGTGCTCGGTTGCAAAAGATACCTCGAATGTAGTCCGACGTTGGAGCTCGGACGCAAGAGGACGCTGCTGCCCGGGAACAACTTCAAACCCGAGGTGTGGCATAAAAATAACAAGGCATTGATAAAGGCCGAAGACTTAAAGGGCTCCTCGGATACCCGACATGTGAGATCTTCAGATTTAGCTCGGCAATCCTCAAGATCGAAGATGGGAAGATTTGTTGAACCAATTTTCAAGACCGATGACCGAAGACGAAGAACAGTTTGGAAGAACCGAGGAGCGTCCCCAACTTGAAGACCGGTTCAAGGGGCTACTGACGGTGTCCTGGACTAGGGGGTACTCACCACATCGTCTCCCGATCAGTTGGATTGGGCTGAGGACCCCCATGGCCGTTTACTCATGGGCCAGTTCGGACAGCTGAAGACATATACGAGGAAGATTCCACACGACTTGGTGATCAAGACAAGGACTCCTCTCCATCGACGTATTCGACGAGGACTCTTGTTATCATAGGCCTCTGGTACATTATATAAGCCGAGGCCAGGCTAGTCGGTAGATTATTATGACATTATTCATTATACCCTCAGGTTTTAGACCACAACATATGATCTCGAGGTAGATCAACTCTGTACTTGATACTCCATCAATATAAACAAGAGCAGGACATAGGGTTTTACCTCCATCAAGAGGGACTGAACCTGGGTAAACATCGTGTCCCCTGTTTCCCGTTACCCATCGATCCATGATACACAGCTTGGGACCACCTACCCGAGATCTGTCGGTTTTGACACTGGCACCCAGCAGCAAGCATACCCGGCAAGCCATTGTGGATCCGTCCTCAAGGCGTCGTAGCCTGGGTTCCGCACCGGCAAGCCTACCCAATTAATGTAGGGTGGACATACAAAGGGAGATCAAATAGGAAAATAACATGCATTGTTTCAAAAGTACTGCAGAGTTATATTACATCATTTGTTGCTGCGGTTCTAACTAAAGATAAAAATTGTGTTGGTCACGAACCTACATCGGCGATAAGAAACGGGGTGGCTAGTCCCTGCGCTGGCCTTGTATCCTCCAAACTCTGTCGATGCGGCTGATGACGAGCTCGATGCGCTCCTCGAGCGGCGCGAGGTCCATGTTGTCTGGCAAGCCATCCAGCGAAGCTTCAAAGTCGAGGTCAGGGTTCCAGTATGCCATCTTGGTGAGGACATTGGTGACGGCACCTCGACAAAGCCTCCGGGACTCATCGGCCAGAGAGGCCGCCCTGTTGGAGCGGAACAGCTCCAGGGCCCCGAGCACACCCTCAAAGAACAGAGTCAACCTGGCATTAGGACTCACGTTTGGCTCCAGGACGTACCTCACATTTGGCATCCCCATGGTAGCCAGCTGCGTGGTGATCCTGTCGGCAACATCGGCAAGGCGGTTGATCCAGAGCTTCTTGCCCGCCAAGAAGTCCGTGTGGCTGACGACGTCGTTCTTCTGCAGCTGCCTCTCCACATCCAGATTCTTTGTCAGGGTCTCCTCCTGGGACGTGACCTCAAAGAGCGTCCCCTCAAGACCCCCCAGCGTCAGCTGCAGGTCCTTGATGGACTCATTGGCCATGGAGAGTAGCTCGGCCTTGTTGAGGACTACCACCTGCGCGTCAGCCAAAGCGCCCTTGGCCGTGTCCCTCTCCCCCGTCAGCTCCTGGACCTGCTTCTTCAGCCCGTCCCGCTCCACCTGCAGCTCGTTCACCTTGCCGGCATGCGCCTGGTCCTGAGCATTGAGGGCCTCCTCGTGCCTCTGCTCTAGTTCTCGGGTTCCCTACACGACAAGCCCCTTGACCTCCTCGTCCTAGCCGTGGAGTGTTGCAGCGAGTTTCTCCTTCCGAGCGGCAAGGTCCTCCTCCTAGGAGTTCAGCTCGACCTGGTGCTGACGCCAAGCGGCCTCCTGCTTGGCGGCCTGTTGACTCACCGCCTCCTAGGCCTTCTCGACATCAACCTGCTTCATGACAAGCTCTAGTTTGCGCTCGGCCAGCTGATCCTGGGCGGTCTTCAGTTCCTCACAGGCCTGGCGGAACCAAGCCTGCGCCTCGGTGACGCGCCCTTCGAGGTCCGCCTCCGCCTTGTCCATGGCTGCCATCCTAGAATTGGCCTTGTCCAGGCGGGCACGGTGAAGCGCCTGATGATGACGGGAAAATGGCCGACGTGAGAATACGCGTCCATGTCATTGATATAGAATGAATATATTTAAATGCATAAATGCATACAATAAAAAGGAGATCAAACATTGCAGGTACATTACTTCCAGAACTCTTACATCTACATAAAAGATCTGTTAATTGCATCTCCGAAGAGAAAACCCCTGATTAAGAATTCCAACATAGCTATTACATAACATTGCAACACATTCCTATTACAAGATGTCACAAAAAAAGATTCCTCCTCGCGATCGTCGGCACCGGCATGCTCGGGGGAGCCTTGGACTTTATTTATATTATCATATGCGATGACTTTCATTCATATTTGCTTTCATTTGACTCGTACTGGTATTGGCAGTACGTGTGTGCATGCTTGAATGACTTCACTTACTTTTCCTTGTTGATTAATCAATATATAGACTTTGATTTATTTTCTTTACTTTGTATGAGAAAGTTACCTTAATGGTTAACCAATCTGTTAAATGAGTCTTCAAACATCATGATGCATGCGTATGGGACATATAGTCATGCACGTGTTCTGTGCAATGCAACTACTTTAGTACTAACAATTGTAGTACTCTTTGTTTTATGAGTAGATGACATCTATGTTTTCTTAATATTTGCAAGCCGTATGGGGGATGCATGATCTAACTTTCATCTTATGCAAAAATAAGCTAGATGCGACCTTTTTGAGCAAACACATATATGGAGTAGATAAAAGATATTTAATTTGTTTTGGTGGCATATGCAAGTGCACTACAATATCTCGAGTGCGATCAAACTCAGATTATGACTCTGGTCATCTTTTAGTTTTTTTAATGTATGTCCATATGAAGGGACCATACAATTTATTTTGGTTGGGTGGATGTACACCAATTCACCTAGAATTAGCTAGGTAGGACGTGTCCATTTTACTTTGCATGCGCCTACACTAGATTCACCAATATCTAATTATTTATCGATGATGATGGCTAGCATTATTTAGGGCCAACACATTTTTATAAAGTGCACCCATTTAGTCTATTTTAGAGACATTTGGTTAATATAATAGCATTTATGATTTTGGGCGGCATTTTGTTTATGCACCATGAAGTGGGATGTCAATTTTCTACGCACCCAACTCTGAACATGGTTAATTAAGTTTTGCTACATGACTCAATTTTAGCACATCATGCACACATGTGATCATCGAACTTGCGACTAAGTATGGTGTCTTTTGACGAGCACCTATTGTTTTGCAATATTTTTTATATGCATCTTATTGTTTATAGTTTGTTCCTCATTTTTTTATGTTGATTTTCCCCGAGTCATACCTTTGCCGTGATTTTGTTGAGAACAAAGCCTTCACCCTACATAAGGGAAGAAGTACCTTGATTTGTGTCAATATGACCAAACCAGAGGAACTCATCATGCAACTTGTATTTCTTGACATGTGTCAACATGACCATGGCAAGAAAAAACTATCAAATTTGTGAGAATACCTCTTGACATGTGTCAATATGACCGTGCCAAGAGTAAGATATTAAACTTGTGAGAATACTACTTGACATGTGTTAACATGACCATGCCAAGAGTGAGCTCTCGAATATGGTGAAAATACTACTTGACATGTGTCAATATGACCATGCCAAGAGTAGAAGAGTAAGATATTAAACTTGTGAGAATACTACTTGACATGTGTCAACATGACCATACCAAGAGTGAGCTCTCGAATATGGTGAAAATACTACTTGACATGTGTCAATATGACCATGCCAAGAGTAGAATGCCAACTTTGTGGAGGATGAAGGCCACTTGGGATGTGTCAATATGACCAAGCCAAGATCAAAAATCATGTCACTTGGAGAAAAAAAATTCAAGATCTGTGTCAATATGACCAAATCAAGAACCATCATATGGAGGAAAAAGCAAGGATCATGCTAATTAAAGAAAAGTCCTAGATCTGTGTCAATATGACCAAATCAAGAACCATTATATGAGGAAAAAAGCTACTTGACTCATGTCAATATGATCAAGCCAAGAGCAAAAATTGGGCAACATGAAAAAGAATTCATGATCTGTGTCAATGTGACCAAATCAAGAATCATCTTATGGGGAGAAGCTACTTGGCTCGTGTCAATATGACCAAACCAATAGCAAAGATTGAGCAAGCATAGGGAAGATCACCAATCAGAGAAGCAATGGGATTAGGAGAGAACCATGAATCTCACCTTCTTGCTAAACTCCTCCAAATCTCCCTCTCCTCACGTATGTGTGTGTGAAATTTTTCTTGTAGCAGTATATGTGTGTAGCAACAGCAGAACAAGAGAGAATGAGCAGTCCAACCTCCGAGATAAGGGGCCTCCTTGTACGCCTAGAAATGCCTATATTTATAGGTGTGGGGAGAGCAGCGGAGGCTCTCTGGCGCGCGCCCATGTTCTCTGATCGTGGCATGCATTCGTGTAATCGTGGGAGTGCATGGGTCGTGGGAGTCCCTGCATGCTTCTTTTTTTATATTCCCTTCTTTTAATTAATTACTCTTTGACCAAGCTTTGAACCGGCCACTAGCCTAATTAGCCCATGTAGTTTTTGGGCTTGGACTGCTTGTGATGATTAGCTGATCCATTGCCACCTTGTAAATTAGTCTCACCCACTATGCATGCATGTACGTAGACATTTGTATAAATGAGCTGGTAATGACTAATTGAAATGGTTTTCTCTTTTTTTTTGAAAATTCTTTCCAATTTCTCTGTCGTGCCATAAAAAAAGATATATGCAAATATTCTTTCATGGACAATT
>NC_041388.1:192700559-192721592 GCF_002162155.2 Triticum dicoccoides
CGCATTTACCCTATGGTGGATATTTCGAAAACATTATGATTTTATGTAAGTATTTGACACCCGCCGTAGGTGACGGCGTGCATGGATGGAAGTTATGTGTGATTTTAGTCGGGACAAATTTTTCATGGAGATCTTTATTCACTTTGCAAAATTTCCAGATATCGACTCTTTTTATTAATTTATTTTGTGTGTCTGTTGTATTGTATTAGGCGGTGGAAATTCACCCTGGTCGTTTACACTCAATGGTGTATTTTATCATTTTCACCATTTAAAGTAATTCATTTGTTTTAATCGAACTATATTTCCTTTGGCCAAAATCGGTGTCGATAGATGCCCCTCGAGATCTGAATGCGAGCATTTTTTTAATTAATATTCGGATTCAGAGCTCGAAAATATGCATATATTTATTTTTTTGAGCGTATTTCTAATATTTGGCATAGCATTGGAGGTGTACGCACATACTATTATTTATTCAAAAAAAAAATCATCGGCCAGATATTAGCCTCACGTATATGTGGTACGCTGCTTTGAAAGTTTGTTAGGATTGCTTAATCGGATAAGGACTCAATACTAGAAAGTTGTTATCAGCGGCCGGCCTCGTCGCCATATAAGTGCAGTTTTAGCAGGAGTCTACACCCTTTTTTTCTCTTTTCCTCACGTCATCAACCAGCAGGACTATTTTTCCTGCGTACAACTGGGCTGCCTCTAGCCTAACTCAGATCTTCCGGCCATCAGGTACGCATTGCTACTTCCCTTGTTTTCTTAAGATTCCTCTTAATCTAATAATCCTATTAATCTCCTTTTTTCAGGAGGAAACAAGTTTCGATTGGATCCGCTGATCTTAGTAGAGGCAGATGTGTTTTGGGCTTAAGGTCAGTGACGTCGTGATTCTCCTGTCTCCTATAAGTATCCTTTCAGACCACTATTTACGACGTTCATCTTGTCTAATTACTGTCATCATACTTGAGATCTATAGGAATTCTTGTTTCATGATTGACGTGCCGGCAAGCTTCTATACGAACTTTGTCCGGCGTACATCCATGAGACTAAATATACATGTCCAAAAATTTCAGTAGCCTGAAGTTAGAACAATTTTTTTTAAACTTTAAGATGTTATAATATATTTGTAGATTCTCGTTTCATGGTTGACGTGCCGGCAAGCTTCTATACGAACTTGGTCCGTGGTACATCCATGAGGCCAGATATACCTATATAATATTTTTTTCAGTGGCCTAGAGCGATAACAATCCTTTTTTAAGATATTATCATATATTTGGCATGGATCTCTCTCATAGTTGGCGTGCTGGGAGCTATGATTTTTCCCCGTCCATCGCACAACTATAGAGATAAACATTATATGAAACTGTTGTTATCCACTTGTCTCCCATTTGGCAATCCGGCAAGTCTTCATGACTTGGTCCATCGCACAAATGTGGGGATTATAAGATATTAAATGTGCCATTATATAACAGAGTTGAATTTTCTCATCATTGGCGTCCCGGCAAGTTTCTGTATGAACTTGGACCGTCGCACAGTTAACCTACATGAGCATGCGTATTTTTTTACTTATGCTCCCTTCTTTTCAGGAAGCATTCAGTTATTCATCGATTAACTGAAAACGAACGAGCACCCTGAAAATTCAGGTAATACATATAGAGCCTTTTTATGTTTAACTTTCAGAAACGCTTTATTTCAATTCACGCCGGTGATTTTATTTTCATATATGTGTGTGTAGATGGCGCATGGTCAACCTTTGGTTTCCTCCTATCAGTTGACCATATCCGAATTAGCTAAACAACAGTTGTGTGAGCCAGCAACTCATGAATTGGCTAACCCGGTACTTGTCCATTCAACATTATCACGGGGAACTTTGGATTCTTCCCCCGTGGATGGCATTCCGAGCATTCGTTTCACGCCTTGTGTTACCATCCAATGGCACCCATTCCTAGAGCTGATCTAGACTTCACTTTAGGGACCAGGATAGTATCACAAAAATTGGGCTGGGAGTATCATGAAATACAGTATGTCAAACGTCCAAAGGGTTATACTCAATGGGGTGTTGAGGTCTTAAACAATCATTATTTTAATCTGCAAGGGGGCGAAGAAAATACGGACTACATTCGTGGCGCCATTTATTGTTCCCTTTGCGATTATTCTGTCAGCCCCTCTTTGCTCCGCTCTTTACTAGAGAGGTGGAGTCCTCAAACCAATACTTTCATGCTCTCATGTGGCGAACGCACCATCACTTTGCTTGATATGTTACTTATGGCTGGGCTGCCTATAGTTGGCGAACCCTACGAAGAATATATCCCGTCACTCACTAAGTTAAATCCTTCATTACTCTTGTACCCCAACTTTTTATTTGATCTTTTGGATATGTGGGAGGTTCTTTCCACCGAAAGCAAGCATAAAGAAAAATTTGGTACTTTCCAGGCTTGGTGTGATTATTTCCACAACAAGCGGGCTGATTTTTCGCCATCCGCCAGTCTTCGTAAAAGTCGTATGTATGTCGCAGCTTTTGTCGCGCTTTGGCTTTGCTGCGTTGTGGTCGTTGGTGAAGGGCCGTTTATTCGCCTTGGCGTCCTTGTCATGGCGTCTTGGATTGCTTTAGGGCGGAAGATATCATTGGCACCCCTTGCGCTTTCCTCCCTATATCTTGCTCTTCGTCGTATCAGCACAAATCCTGTTGGGCCTTCCTTTGAACAGACACCTCTGTCTATCCACTATATTATTGGATGGATGCATCTTTATCTGAAGAAAGCTTTTGGGGCCAAAGGCAAAGGGGAAAAACTTCCTTCTCCGAAGAGACTTCCTATGCAACTGGCTATGCTAAGCACCATGTTCCGACCACCCAAGGTCTTTTCCCCGGAGACCGCGCATGAGTTTTTGGAAAACCATAATAATATTATATGGTGCCCCTATTCCTCGCGCAACCTGACAGGGGTCGATCAACTACAAAGGTTCTTTGCCATTTCTATTCGTCGGGGAATGCTTCCTTGGAGGTTCTCGGCAGAGTCCACCGATCTATGTGCAGCCGAACCCTATCACCCAGATCGCGTAGCTCGTCAGTTCAAGCTAGATCAACAGGTTCCATACAACCCATTGCAATCACTATTAACTGAAGCTGATGTTGGTGTTGCGTATGCGTACTGGTCACATTTACTGCACCCAGTCCAAAAGGATATCCAGCATGCCCTTGGCACTAATTATGTAGGTAGGGCTTCTCTGGCTTGGACCAACTTGTGGAGGAAATTTGCACATCCACACTCTACAATCTTGAATAGCCTCAAGTCTGGCAATATGTGCGGCAAAATCCCGTACGATGAGAGGAAAAGCATGTGTGCGAAAAGGGGAAAAAAGCTTTACCCCACATGTACTCTTTTAGAGGATGATCTCTTTATCATAAAGGAAGTATTAGTGAGTCATCAAAAGACCTGTTTGAAAAAATCGAGGCAGAGGAGAAGGCTTTTGTGGATCATTGGAATCCAATTTTACATGCTTTTCTTTCGGATGATGAACCTTCTATGAAACCCCGACGTGTGAGTTAAATAACTATTACTTGATTTAACCCGTTTTATGACATCAACTTCCTGTTTCCTATATTTTGTTAACATGTATTTCTTTCTACAGAAGCGAAAGAAAATGGATATTGTTGATTGTCCTTCTCGCGATCCCTCACTTCACGAGCTCGGGGAAGATGCTGCCCTCGTCTCTACAAGTGAAGATGTGAGGCCTTTCACTAAAAGGAAGGTGGATACTCTAAACGAAGAGGATGATTCCAGTCCCATTAGATTGGATGGACCTATCCACATATCTGACCTTGGTAGTGTGGATCTCGATGGCATACTTAGTGGAGAGGTTGATCATGGTCTAGGTGATCTAGATAATTTAAATGTGGATGATTATGGTGTATAAAGCTCAGGTCTTAATCCCCCCCTTGTTTCACAAAGTTTGGACTCAAACTTGTCTCCGAGCGCTGATGTTTTAAACATTTTGTCTACTTCTGAACAGGGTAGATTTATACAGCTCTTATCCACTCTTTGACATTATTATTCATCGTTTCCAAGATTATTAATTTTACTTCTTTCTACATTGCAAGGTGGTACAGAAGGAGCTTCTAATCTTGTTAGAGGCAAAGGAATGATGACACATATTTCAGCGTCACCCGTGGATATTTCTGCCATTACGAAGCCAATTCTGGATGCCATCGATTTGGTGTTGAAGAATGCTTTTGAAGCCTTAGACACCCCTACATTAACTGATTCTCAACGTCGTGACATTTTCCAGGTAGTTCGATCTGTGCTTCCGGTTGGTGATACTGCTCCTCAGATTGCCGCTGTCCGCACAGGTTGGGAAAAATTTGTTTCAATCTCAGATGCAGTGCAGGAAACCCGCAAAACAGTTGAGGATTAGTCAAAGCAAAAGTCTGAATTTGTTACTACAGCAGAGAGCAAGGCTGAATCAATTGAAGCGTCTTTGAAAACCTCAGCAGCAGAGATGTCATCTGTGCTGGAGAAACATGCTTAGAAGAAGGAGCGTGTGGAGGCCCTCTCCGCTCAACTGCAAGAAGCTAATGCCGAGTTGCTTACATATGGAGAGAGGGTCAGGCAACTGGAGTTGGACCGTTCCACCAAGCAGGCTGAAGCCAAGAAGCTGCATGAAGATTTGCTCGAGGCTAATGTGAAAGCTTCAGAGGCACTGGAGGCTCTTAAAGGGAAGATATCAACGCTGGAGAATGATATCAAGTCTATTATCGGAAGTCTGAAGGACTGGCGCTCCAAGTCCAACTGAGTTTTTTTGCTCCTAATAAATTAGACATGTTGTCTATTTACATTTTCTACTCAGACTTACATAAGGCGGCCAATTGGTACACCCATTTTCTCGTATTTTCTCACACACCAGTAGCACCATTCGCGTATACTTGTGTGCGATTTATTCATGTGTACTGAAGGACTATGCAATGCTATTCGTACAGCCCGGCTTTCTGTGTGGTATGGATACTTCGTGCTAATGGCATGAGCTAGCTTTGGTAAAACCTTTATTTATTTATAGTTTTTCTGCTTGAAGCCTTATTACTTTATTTCACTGCTCAATTTTTTTTATCTTTTACAAATCTATTTATATTTTTATGTACACTGCCCTTTTGTACACCAGTTTAAGCTCATGAGAATTTGGAGCCATTTCTTTTTACACCACAGTTTAGACTAGTAAGATATTGGAGTAGCATTTTATGTGCCTCAGTTTATACTCATAAGGGTGTGGGGTGTATATGTACACAATATTTTATGATTCTTTTTTTTCATCACAGTTTATACTCGTAGGTCGTTGGAGTTTTTTTTTGCGTGCCCCAGTTTATACTCTTGAGGGTATGGAGTATATACGTACACACAATTTTTTATGATTCTTTTTTTTCATCACAGTTTATACTCGTAGGTCGTTGGATTTTTTTTTGCGTGCCCCAGTTTATACTCTTGAGGGTATGGAGTATATACATACACACATTTTTTTATGATTTTTCTTTTGCATCACAGTTTATACTCGTAGGTCGTTGGAGTTTTTTTTGTGTGCCCTAGTTTATACTCTTGAGGGTATGGAGTATATACACATATTTTGTCTTTACTCAAGCATAGTAACGCTTAAGGAATTTCCCGTTTACCGGTGGCGGACAATATTGGCCATCAGGAGAAATTATCCTGTATGCGCCGCTAGAGTAGACTTCCTTTACGATGTAGGGACCCTCCCATTTTGGCTCGAACTTTCCCCCCATACGGCGTGTAACATTCATTGGACGGATGACGGCGAGCACTAGGTCTCCTTGCTTGAATGATCTCCTTTTAACGCGCTTGTCGAAAGCACGTGACATTCTAGCCTGGTACGCCTCCAAATTTTGTAATGCCTGAAGGCGTTTTCCTTCGAGCATTTCGAGTTCGCCGAGGCGTAATTTTATGGCCTCTTCTTCAGAAAGTTTCTCCTGAATAGCAACTCTAAGCGAGGTAATTTGTACCTCTAACGGCAGAACTGCCTCTCCGCCAAATACGAGGGAGTATGGTGTCATTCCAGTTGGTGTACGTGTCGTGGTTCTATAAGCCCACAAGGCCTCAAGAAGTTTGTCATGCCACTCACGCTTATTTCTAGACACGACTTTCTTTAACAATTTGCACAGGTTTTTATTAAAAGCTTCTACTTGTCCATTAGCTGCCGGATTATAAGCCGTAGAATAGTGATGAATTATTTTGAATTTCGAGCATAACTTATCGACATGTTTACTTTTGAATGATCCCCCGTTGTCAGACATGATATGGGAAGGAACTCCGAAGCGATATATGAGGTGTGTTCTTATGAAGTGCTCCACGTGCTCTCCCTTATCCTCTTTTAATGGTATAAGCTCGGCCCATTTAGAGAAGTAATCGGTGGCAGCTAGGATAAATTTATGCCCCTTTGATGATGGTGGATTAATAGGTCCTACTATATCCATTCCCCACATTTCAAATGGCCATGCAATATTTGTGGGATGCAATGGCTCATGGGGTTGATGTATGAAATTACCATGTACCTGGCACTCGTGACACCTTTTTGCAAATTTCATGGCGTCGTCAAACATGGTAGGCCAATAGTAACCAAGATGTCGCAATTGATAATATAACTTAGGGCCACATTGATGCGCCCCACACACCCCAGCGTGCACTTCATTCAAGGCTTTCAAAATTTCATTCCCTGCTAGACAGCGGAGGAGGATGCCCTCGAAGGAACGTCTATATAGGGTATCGTTTATGCATGTATAGTGAACTGACCTTTTCGAACTCTAGACCTTTCTGCGGAGTCCAGAGGTAAATATCCATGGAGCAAGTATTTCAGGAAAGGGCTTCGCCAGTCTCTGACTTCAATTTTGTAGACCTCTGCAGTCATCGCAACCGATGTCGTCGTCTCCTCCTCCTCGGCGAGTATAGGTAGGATTCTGCATTCTTCAACACGAACGTCCATCAGTTGATGTGAAGTTGATGACATACTAGCGACTAAACCCGCTAAGGCGTCGGCCTTTTCATTCTGACTTCTTATAACATGCCGAATATTTAGATCAGCAAACATGGACATGAGCACTTTGGCTCGTTGGAAGTAAGGCATTAGTTCTTCTTTCTTTACCATGTAAATTCCCAGTAGTTGGTTGATCACTAGCTGAGAGTCACCATAACCAGTGAGTGAATCTAGCCCCATATTCAGAGCTAATTCAAGCCCAATAATCAAAGCCTCATATTCAGCCGAATTATTTGAAACTGCTGAAGTTAGGGTAAATGAGTACGGGATTATCCCTTCGCTTGGCGTCACAAAGATGACTCCGGCACCTTCCCCTGATCGTCGACATGCGCCGTCGAAGTACATTTGCCAACATGTACTAGCAACTGATGTAGTGAACACCTCTTCATCCGGGAAGTCATCATATATGGGGAAATCATCGGGTATTGGACGTGTGGCTAGGAAGTTAGATAACGCCTGCCCCTTCATGGCCTTTTGTGGCACAAATTTTATATCAAATTGCGACAAAAACATCGCCCACTTAGCCAGTCTACCTGAAAGCACCATTTTATTTAAGATGTACCTGAGAGGGTCTGCTCTCGATATGAGGTGTACAGTATGCTCTAGCATGTAATGGCGCAATTTTTGTGCTGCAAACACCAATGTGAGGCATATCTTTTCCATGTCCGGATAGTTTCACTCAGCCCCCACGAGGGTGCGACTAAGGTAATATAGGGACATTTCCTTTCCGGACTCATTATTCTGTGCTAAAAGAGCTCCCAACGACATAGGCATGGCTGTCGCATATAAGATTAGAGGACGTTCCATAACTGGTGCACCCAGGATAGGTGGGTGTATAAGGTATTTTTTAATGTCCAAGAATGCATTTCGGCATGCTTGGTCCCACTCAAACGAGACACACTTTTTCATTAGACGTGAGAAAGGTTTACATCTTCCTGATAGATTTGAGATAAACCTCCGAATATATGCTAGGTGACCTTGGAAACTCTTTAGTTCATGTAGGTTTGTGGGTGGTGGCATTTTAACGATCGCTTTTACTTTATCTGGGTCAATTTGGATGCCATTCTTTGTGACCACAAAACCAAGAAATTTTCCGGAGGAAACCCTGAACGCACATTTCATGGGATTCATATTCAAGTTGTGTTCCCTTAGACGCTCGAAAACCATTGCAAGATGTTTCATATGGTCCTCTTCATGTTTTAATTTTACTACTATGTCATCTATATAGCATTCAACGATTACATATAACAACCCATCTTAAAACTATGGTCATCGCTCATTGATATGTCACCCCTGCATTTTTTAGTCCAAATGGTATGACCTTATAATAGAATATGCCTCTGGGTGTTCTGAAAGCCGGTAGCTCTTCATCTTCTGGTGCCATTTTTATTTGATTATATCCAGAATATCCATCCATAAAAGAAAATATTTCATGGTTCATGGTAGCATCGACGAGTATTTTAGATATAGGTATAGGAAAATCATCTTTAGGGCATGCTTTATTTAAGTCCCTAAAGTCTACACACACACGGATTTGACCATTTTTCTTTTTAACTGGAACAATATTGGAAAGCCACTTAGGATATTTAACTTAACTAATGAATCCAGCAGCTATAAGTTTGTCGACCTCAGCTTCTATCTTGGGGAGTAGCTCGGGTCGAAATCTCCTTTGCGTTTGTTTCACTGGGGGAACATCGTCTTGCATGGCAAGCTGGTGCACTGCTACCTCCGGATCCAAGCCTGGCATTTCCTCATAAGTCCAAGCGAAGACATCTTTGTTTGCAGAAAGGAACTTCCGATATTCCTCTTTCTTTTCTTTGGACAGACATGCACCAATAAAAATCGGTTGAGGATCCTCGGCTGTCCCGATATTTATTTCTTCCAAGTCATCAATAGTTGGCTGATTACCATCCTCCATTTGTGGGGATGCCTCAGTTGGGTCTACAAATTCAGTAGAGGTCATACAGACTTGATAGCCTAGCCCATGTCTTTTTTCTTTCAAAGGCTGGCCCTCGTGTAGAGCTTCGAGTTGTTCTCGGGACAACACCTTTTCAAATGGCGCTCGCTGCCCACAACCATCGCACAACGATGGGCCAGTGAGAGTATCATATCCCATTCACTTCATCATATACAAAACTCAGTTATCGTACAGAGAAATAGGCAATGACTCATCATCTTTATTTTCCAAGGTGATATGAACCACATTTTTATTTTTATTTTCACACTCATGTGACTCTTCTTTATCTTGCTCTATTTTATGTTGAACCAAAGGAGGTAAGAGCATAGGCATTTTGGTACCTCTTTTAACAGATGATTTATTGATGACACGGAATATTGGGTCACCCTCTTTCCTTTGGTCACTTGGTATATACTGATAAATCTTTCGGCCAGATGAGGATTCTGCAGTATTTTTCTTTGCCATATTTGATTCAGGTACTACTATAGGCCTTGGCTTGTGTACTTTTCCAACCGGCTCAAAGTAGAATTTTGCATCGGCGTAGAAAGATTCAGCTATGGTGAATGGTCTCTTATCTGCAAATATTCTTACTATTTCTCCAGATTGCTCTTTGTACTTGACACACTGATGGAGTGTAGATGGCACAACCTGATTTTCATGCAACCATGGTCGGCCGAATAGTGCATTGTAAGATGTGGCTGCATCAATCACATGGAATCTCACGTATGTAGATAATGCTTCCATTTTTAGGACGAAGGAAATGGTACCCATGGCCTCTTGACCTAACTAATTAAAGCCGTGAATGACCACATTTGACCGACTCAAATCCTTAGGGGAATATCTAATCCTTTTCAAAGTACGCAGAGGCAACAAATTTATGGCGGATCCACCATCTATGATTATGCGATTTGTTGGCAAGTCGTCAATCTCACCAAACATAAGAAGAGGTCTATTATGCTTCTTTGCTCCTAACAACATGTCCTCATCCGCGAATGTAATATTTAACACATCATTTAATTCAGCTTCCGTCTGTGCAACTTCCACTCTATAATCTTCAGGAAATGACAATGCTGTAACTAGTGCCTTATGTAAATCCGAGGAAAGAGACAAAGCATCATACACAGAAAGCATAACTGGTATTTTCTTCAAATGAGAGATTACATCATACTTGACCGACACCTTAGAATGCGGGTCAATTGTCTCATTCTCAGTTACATCTTTATTCCTAGGCTCCTTTCTAGGTGGAGGATGTGGGTCAGCTAACTGGCGACCTGATCTAAGGTGGACCTGATCCACTTCTGGCGCATCTTCTTCTGGGAAGTGAAGAGACTCGCTATCATCCTCAAACACACCTATAGTGAGAACTTTGAATTCTTCACTAGGCTGAACCTTCATGCGCTTCGCCAGATGCAGATATTTCTTTGGTACGAAGCGCAGAGGAGCGACATCTTCCATCACTCGGGGTAGTACACGGCGTTTTGGCCGTTGTTCCCTCCAATCTTGGGGTTCTTGAGAAGCTGGTACACTGGGCCATCCATCACAGCTGCAGGGAATGTGAGCCTCTCTTTTACGCTGACCCTGGGACGTGGTCCTATGACCGAGGCACGGGAGGAAGCCTGAAGAGATAATTGGGGTAAATTCATATCCTGATGTAAAAATCATATCATCATAAGCTGGCCTCATATTTGAAGATGGACAACTCACCGAGCTATCTTGAAGAGTGGCAACATTTGCTATAGCCATCTTCTTTCCTTTCTTTAAGCTTTTGAGGAGATCAGTATCAATGGTCCCCTCATCAATCATTTTCTGTATGATATTCTTCACAACAAAGCAATCTTTGAGTGTATGGCCCAAAATGTGATGGTAGTGATAGAAATTTGGGTCATGAAATTTTGAAGCTTCTTCTGGCCTTTTGGGCTTGGTAAGTTCTATAAGACTCAACTCCTTTAAACCATTAAAAAGGTCATCAATTTCTTCTACAGGAAAAGAATACTCCCTATTTTGTCGCTCGCTGAGAGTTGGCGTCCTACTAACATGTGCATCTCGCTGCCCTTGATTCCCTATAGGTGCTCTTCTGGGCTAGAACTGAGGTTTTACCGTTGTTGCCTCCATGGCTTGTGCAGACTTGGGTTTCATCGGCAACTTTTCACGCTAACCACCTTTGTCCGTAGGCTTGTTGAACGTTGTTTTTGTTCGACCAGCGACAAGCTCCATAAAATTTTCTATATCGGTGGATTTTGAAGCTAACTCTTCAAACGTGAGGGGCCTCACTCCTTGTAACTGGACAACCACTTTTGAGTGGAGATTGTTCATGCACATGTGCACTGCTTCTGGCTCAGTGATTGGCTGTGGGCAATGAAGACTTAGATTTCTCCATCTATTTATGAAATCAGCCGCCCTCTCGTTGAACCCTTGTTCAGTTTGGGTCAACTCGGTTATGCCCACCGTCCTCTATGTGCTATAAAACCTCTCGAGGAATGAGTTTTGCATTTGTTCCCACGTTTTTATAGAGCTTGGAGGCAGCTTGCTGTACCAAGTGAAGGTAGGCCTAGACAATGTTTGTACAAACTGTCTAAGGAGAAGTGCTTCGTTGTTAGTTGTATCCTGACAAGCAGCAAGGAAGTGTGCTATGTGCTCATGGGGAGATCCACTCCCGTTGAACTTACTAAACTGCGGCTGCCTGTAATTTGTTGGGAAAGGAACTAGGTCCACATCAGGTGGGTACGGCTTAACATACCCTGGCCGCATCGAGTACTGAGTTTGCATTAATTGCGACTTTACCCCTTCAGTGATCATTCTTTGGATCGCCTCAAGGTTAATCCCTGCTCCTCCAGTTTGGCTGCTAGCACATGCGCCACCATCCCCTTCATTTCCTTTGCTCTGGTTATTGCTCATATGAATTTGATGGGCTGCTAGCTCGTCTTCCTTTTGCTGAAGCGCTGCCGTAAGGTTGGCTAATTGCTCCTCAACGGGACGAGTTTCATTCGCAGCTAGGACTTGTTCTATATGCTCTGCACCATGGTGAAGTTCTATCTCATTCTCAGAAGGACAAGGAGTGCTATCTAATAGGGGATTGTAAGACCCCCCATTGCTTGACCCAAGTTCTTCATGATCTGAACCCTTCTGGCTCCATGTCGTGCGGCGAGGACCTTCTACAACAGTTTTACGTGCCTTCTTCCTCTTGAAGTGTATTGATGCTGAGGAGGTTTCGCTACTATTGTCTGTCACCCCTTTGACACCAACTGGCATTGCGTTGAATACTTCAAATCAGTTTCATGAGACCTTCTTACGAGTTGGCCATGGAGCGAGAGCTCTGGTAGTCTTGTTTTCTGTACTTGCCATTTCTTTTGCCCCATTTCCTCCACTGACTTGGCTTATTGATGGAGAATCTCTTCCTTGTATTCTTCTATAACCCGAATCGGCTCGTACTACCATCTCTCTTTGTTTCAGGGCGGCCCGCTTTTTGCGTGCATGAGCAGCCTGCTTCACATACTCTTGTCGTCGTGGATCTACCTTCACAAATTCTTCATATTATGGCCACTTCGATAGAGTTTCTACATGCCGCATGATGGCGCCACCAACATTATCAGCAGAGACAGAGCATCCTGGAAGTATTTCCTTCAAAGCTTGGCAAACATTCTGTGTCATGACGGCATGGAAGCTAGCATGGCTCCCTCCGCGAATCCTCGCATCGATCCTCCTTTCTCTACTTCTGATGGGATATGCCACTTGCTTCCATTGTTGATTGGTCATGTTTGCATCAGTTGCCACTGGGAAATCAAGCCATGCACAGTGAACCCTCTGCCGTCGACGACGACAACGTGTTGGATCAATTGAGCCTTCAAATGACGGTCTTGGTGCTGGCACTGATGAGGACAATGAAGGAAATATGCCCTAGAGGCAATAATAAAGTTATTATTTATTTCCTTATATCATGATAAATGTTTATTATTCATGCTAGAATTGTATTAACCGGAAACATAATACATGTGTGAATACATAGACAAACAAAGTGTCACTAGTATGCCTCTACTTGACTAGCTCGTTAATCAAAGATGGTTATGTTTCCTAACCATGAACAATGAGTTGTTAGTTGATTAACGGGATCACATCACTAAGTGAATGATCTGATTGACATGACCCATTCTATTAGCTTAGCACCCGATCGTTTATTATGTTGCTATTGCTTTCTTCAAGACTTATACATGTTCCTATCACTATGAGCTTATGCAACTCCCGTTTGCCGGAGGAACACTTTGTGTGCTACCAAACGTCACAACGTAACTGGGTGATTATAAAGGAGCTCTACAGGTGTCTCCAAAGGTACATGTTGGGTTGGCATATTTGGAGATTAGGATTTGTCACTCCGATTGTCGGAGAGGTATCTCTGGACCCTCTCGGTAATGCACATCACTTAAGCCTTGCAAGCATTGCAACTAAATGAGTTAGTTGCAGGATGATGTATTACAGAACGAGAAAAGAGACTTGCCAGTGACGAGATTGAACTAGGTATTGGAATACCGACGATCGAATCTTGGGCAAGTAACATACCGATGACAAAGGGAACAACGTATGTTGTTGTGCGGTCTGACCGATAAAGATCTTCGTAGAATATGTAGGAGCCAATATGAGCATCCAGGTTCCGCTATTGGTTATTGACCGGAGACGTGTCTCGGTCATGTCTACATTGTTCTCAAACCCGTAGGGTCCGCACGCTTAAGGTTACGATGACAGTTTCATTATGAGTTTATGCATTTTGATGTACCGAAGTTTGTTCGGAGTCCCGGATGTGATCACGGACATAACAAGGAGTCTCGAAATGGTCGAGACATAAAGATTGATATATTGGAAGCCTATGTTTGGATATCGGAAGTGTTCCGAGTGAAATCGGGATTTTACCGGAGTCCCGGGAGGTTACCGGAACCCCCCGGGAGCTATATGGGCCATAGTGGGCCTTAGTGGGAAAGAGAAGAGGCAGCCCAACATGGGCCGCGCGCCCCTCCCCTCCCTTGGTCCGAATAGGACAAGGAGAGGGGGCCGGCCCCTCTCTCTCTTTTCCCCCCTCCGCGAATCCTATTCCAACTAGGATTGGGGGGGAATCCTACTCCCAGAGGGAGTAGGACTCTCCTGGCGCCTCTCTCCTAGGTTGGCCGCACCCCCCCTTTAGTCCTTTATATACGGAGGCAGGGGCACCCCAGAAACACACAAGTTGATCCACGTGATCTCATTCTTAGCCGTGTGCGGCGCCCCCAGCCACCATAGTCCTCGATAATATTGTAGCGGTGCTTAGGCGAAGCCCTGCAGCAGTAGTGCATCAAGATCGTCACCACGCCGTCGTGCTGACGGAACTCTTCCCCGACACTTTGCTGGATCGGAGTCCGGGGATCGTCATCGAGCTGAACGTGTGCTAGAACTCGGAGGTGCCGTAGTTTCGGTGCTTGATCGGCCGGGCCGTGGAGACGTACGACTACATCAACCAAACGCTTCCGTTGTCGATCTACTAGGTACGTAGATCACACTCTCCCCTCGTTGCTATGCATCACCATGATCTTGCGTGTGCGTAGGAATTTTTTTGAAATTACTACGTTCCCCAACAGTTGCATCCGAGCCTAGGTTTTATATGTTGATGTTATATGCACGAGTAGAACACAAGTGAGTTGTGGGCGATATAAGTCATACTGCTTACCAGCATGTCATACTTTGGTTCGGCGGTATTGTTGGATGAAGCGGCCCGGACCGACATTACGCGTACGCTTACGCGAGACCGGTTCTCCCGACGTGCTTTGCACATAGGTGGCTTGCGGGTGACAGTTTCTCCAACTTTAGTTGAATCGAGTGTGGCTACGCCCGGTCCTTGCGAAGGTTAAAACAGCACCAACTTGACAAACTATTGTTGTGGTTTTGATGCGTAGGTAAGATTGATTCTTGCTTAAGCCCGTAGCAGCCACGTAAAACTTGCAACAACAAAGTAGAGGACGTCTAACTTGTTTTTGCAGGGCATGTTGTGATGTGATATGGTCAAGACATGATGCTGAATTTTATTGTATGAGATGATCATGTTTTGTAACCAAGTTATCGGCAACTGGCAGGAGCCATATGGTTGTCGCTTTATTGTGTGCAATGCAATCGCGCTGTAATGCTTTACTTTATCACTAAACGGTAGCGATAGTCGTGGAAGCACAAGCTTGGCGAGACGACAACGATGCTACGATGGAGATCAAGGTGTCGCGCCGGTGACGATGGTGATCACGACGGTGCTTCGGAGATGGAGATCACAAGCACAAGATGATGATGGCCATATCATATCATTTATATTGATTGCATGTGATGTTTATCTTTTATGCATCTTATCTTGCTTTGATTGACGGTAGCATTATAAGATGATCTCTCACTAATTATCAAGAAGTGTTCTCCCTGAGTATGCACCGTTGCGAAAGTTCTTCGTGCTGAGACACCATGTGATGATCGGGTGTGATAGGCTCTACGTTCAAATACAATGGGTGCAAAACACTTGCACACGCGGAATACCCAGGTTATACTTGACGAGCCAAGCATATACAGATATGGCCTCGGAGCACGGAGACCGAAAGGTCGAGCGTGAATCATATAGTAGATATGATCAACATAGTGATGTTCACCAATGAAACTACTCCATCTCACGTGATGATCGGACATGGTTTAGTTGATTTGGATCACGTAATCACTTAGAGGATTAGAGGGATGTCTATCTAAGTGGGAGTTCTTTAAGTAAATTAACTGAACTTAAATTTATCATGAAACTTAGTACCTGATAAGTATCTTGCTTGTTTATGCTTGTTTGTAGATAGATGGCTTGTGTTGTTGTTCCGTTGAATTTTAATGCGTTCCTTGAGAAAGCAAAGTTGAAAGATGATGGTAGCAATTACACGGACTGGGTCCGTAACTTGAGGATTATCCTCATTGCTGCACAGAAGAATTACGTCCTGGAAGCACCGCTGGGTGCCAGGCCTGCTGCAGGAGCAACGCCGGATGTTATGAACATCTGGCAGAGCAAAGCTGATGACTACTCAATAGTTCAGTGTGCCATGCTTTATGGCTTAGAATCGGGAGTTCAACGACGTTTTGAACGTCATGGAGCATATGAGATGTTCCAGGAGTTGAAGTTAATATTTCAAGCAAATGCCCGGATTGAGAGATATGAAGTCTCCAATAAGTTCTATAGCTGCAAGATGGAGGAGAACAGTTCTGTCAGTGAGCATATACTCAAAATGTCTGGATATAATAATCACTTGATTCAATTGGGAGTTAATCTTCCAGATGATTGCGTCATTGACAGAATTCTCCAATCACTGCCACCAAGCTACAAGAGCTTCGTGATGAACTATAATATGCAAGGGATGAATAAGACTATTCCCGAGCTCTTCGCAATGCTGAAAGCTGCGGAGGTAGAAATCAAGAAGGAGCATCAAGTGTTGATGGTAAACAAGACCACTAGTTCCAAGAAAAAGGGCAAAGGGAAGAAGAAGGGGAACTTCAAGAAGAACAGCAAACTAGTTGCTGCTCAAGAGAAGAAACCCAAGTCTGGACCTAAGCCTAAAACTGAGTGCTTCTACTACAAGCAGACTGGTCACTGGAAGCGGAACTACCCCAAGTATTTGGCGGATAAGAAGGATGGCAAGGTGAACAAAGGTATATGTGATATACATGTTATTGATGTGTACCTTACTAATGCTCGCAGTAGCACCTGGGTATTTGATACTGGTTCTGTTGCTAATATTTGCAACTCGAAACAGGGACTACGGATTAAGCGAAGATTGGCTAAGGACGAGGTGACGATGCGCGTGGGAAACGGTTCCAAAGTCGATGTGATCGCAGTCGGCATGCTACCTCTACATCTACCTTCGGGATTAATATTAGACCTAAATAACTGTTATTTGGTGCCAGCGTTAAGCATGAACATTATATCTGGATCTTGTTTGATGCGAGACGGTTATTCATTTAAATCAGAGAATAATGGTTGTTCTATTTATATGAGTAATATCTTTTATGGTCATGCACCCTTGAAGAGTGGTCTATTCTTATTGGATCTCGATAGTAGTAACACACATATTCATAATGTTGAAGCCAAAAGATGCAGAGTTGATAATGATAGTGCAACATATTTGTGGCACTGCCGTTTAGGTCATATCGGTGTAAAGCGCATCAAGAAACTCCATACTGATAGACTTTTGGAACCACTTTATTATGAATCACTTGGTACTTGCGTAGCGTGCCTCATGGGCAAGATGACCAAAACACCGTTCTCCGGTACTATGGAGAGAGCAACAGATTTGTTGGAAATCATACATACAGATGTATGTGGTCCGATGAAAATTGAGGCTCGTGGCGGATATCGTTATTTTCTCACCTTCACAGATGACTTAAGCAGATATGGGTATATCTACTTAATGAAACATAAGTCTAAAACGTTTGAAAAGTTCAAAGAATTTCAGAGTGAAGTTGAAAATCATCGTAACAAGAAAATAAAGTTTCTACGATTTGATCGTGGAGGAGAATATTTGAGTTACGAGTTTGGTGTACATTTGAAAAATTGTGGAATAGTTTCGCAACTCACGCCACCCGGAACACCACAGCGCAATGGTGTGTCCGAACGTCGTAATCGTACTTTACTAGATATGGTGTGATCTATGATGTCTCTTACTGATTTACCGCTATCGTTTTGGGGATACGCTCTAGAGACGGCCGCATTCACGTTAAATAGGGCACCATCAAAATCCGTTGAGACGACGCCTTATGAACTGTGGTTTGGCAAGAAACCAAAGTTGTCGTTTCTGAAAGTTTGGGGCTGCGATGCTTATGTGAAAAAGCTTCAACCTGATAAGCTCGAACCCAAATCGGAGAAATGTGTCTTCATAGGATATCCAAAGGAGACTATTGGATACACCTTCTATCACAGATCCGAAGGCAAGACTTTTGTTGCTAAGTTCGGAAACTTTCTAGAGAAGGAGTTTCTCTCGAAAGAAGTGAGTGGGAGGAAAGTAGGACTTGACGAGGTAACTGTACCTGCTCCCTTATTGGAAAGTAGTGCATCACAGAAAACTGTTTCTGTGACACCTACACCAGTGAGTAAGGAAGCTAATGATGATGATCATGAAACTTCAGAACAAGATACTACTGAACCTCGTAGATTAACCAGAGTAAGATCCGCGCCAGAGTGGTACGGTAATCCTGTTCTGCAAGTCATGCTACTAGATCATGATGAACCTACGAACTATGAAGAAGCGATGGTGAGCCCAGATTCCGCAAAGTGGCTTGAAGCCATGAAATCTGAGATGGGATCCATGTATGAGAACAAAGTATGGACTTTGGTTGACTTGCCAGATGATCGGCAAGCAATTGAGAATAAATGGATCTTCAAGAAGAAGACTGACGCTAACGGTAATATTACTGTCTACAAAGCCCGACTTGTCGCAAAAGGTTTTCAGCAAGTTCAAGGGATTGACTACGATGAGACCTTCTCACCCGTAGCGATGCTTAAGTCTGTCCGAATCATGTTAGCAATTGCGGCATTTTATGATTATGAAATTTGGCAGATGGATGTCAAAACTGCATTCCTGAATGGATTTCTGGAAGAAGAGTTGTATATGATGCAACCAGAAGGTTTTGTCGATCCAAAGGGAGCTAACAAAGTGTGCAAGCTCCAGCGATCCATTTATGGACTAGTGCAAGTCTCTCGGAGTTGGAATAAACGTTTTGATAGTGTGATCAAAGCATTTGGTTTTATACAGACTTTTGGAGAAGCCTGTATTTAGAAGAAAGTGAGTGGGAGCTCTGTAGCATTTCTGATATTATATGTGGATGACATATTACTAATTGGAAATGATGTAGAATTTCTGGATAGCATAAAGGGATACTTGAATAAGAGTTTTTCAATGAAAGACCTCGGTGAAGCTGCTTACATATTAGGCATTAAGATCTATAGAGATAGATCAAGACGCTTAATTGGACTTTCACAAACCACATATCTTGACAAAGTTTTGAAGAAGTTCAAAATGGATCAAGCAAAGAAAGGGTTCTTGCCTGTGTTACAAGGTGTGAAGTTGAGTAAGACTCAATGCCCGACCACTGCAGAAGATAGAGAGAATATGAAAGATGTTCCCTATGCTTCAGCCATAGGCTCTATCATGTATGCGATGCTGTGTACCAGACCTGATGTGTGCCTTGCTATAAGTCTAGCAGGGAGGTACCAAAGTAATCCAGGAGTGGATCACTGGACAGCGGTCAAGAACATCCTGAAATACCTGAAAAGGACTAAGGATATGTTTCTCGTATATGGAGGTGACAAAGAGCTCATCGTAAATGGTTACGTTGATGCAAGCTTTGACACTGATCTGGACGATTCTTCGCAAACCGGATACGTGTTTACATTAAACGGTGGAGCTGTCAGTTGGTGCAGTTCTAAACAAAGTGTCGTGGCGGGATCTACATGTGAAGCGGAGTACATAGCTGCTTCGGAAGCAGCAAATGAAGGAGTCTGGATGAAGGAGTTCATATCCGATCTAGGTGTCATACCTAGTGCATCGGGTCCAATGAAAATCTTTTGTGACAATACTGGTGCAATTGCCTTGGCAAAGGAATCCAGATTTCACAAGAGAACCAAGCACATCAAGAGACGCTTCAATTCCATCCGGGATCTAGTCCAGGTGGGAGACAAAGAGATTTGCAAGATACATATGGATCTGAATGTTGCAGACCCGTTGACTAAGCCTCTTCCACGAGCAAAACATGATCAGCACCAAGGCTCCATGGGTGTTAGAATCATTACTGTGTAATCTAGATTATTGACTCTAGTGCAAGTGGGAGACTGAAAGAAATATGCCCTAGAGGCAATAATAAAGTTATTATTTATTTCCTTATATCATGATAAATGTTTATTATTCATGCTAGAATTGTATTAACCGGAAACATAATACATGTGTGAATACATAGACAAACAAAGTGTCACTAGTATGCCTCTACTTGACTAGCTCGTTAATCAAAGATGGTTATGTTTCCTAACCATGAACAATGAGTTGTTAGTTGATTAACGGGATCACATCATTAAGTGAATGATCTGATTGACATGACCCATTCCATTAGCTTAGCAGCCGATCATTTAGTATGTTGCTATTGCTTTCTTCATGACTTATACATGTTCCTATGACTATGAGATTATGCAACTCCCGTTTGCCGGAGGAACACTTTGTGTGCTACCAAACGTCACAACGTAACTGGGTGATTATAAAGGAGCTCTACAGGTGTCTCCAAAAGTACATGTTGGGTTGGCGTATTTCGAGATTAGGATTTGTCACTCCGATTGTCGGAGAGGTATCTCTGGGCCCTCTCGGTAATGCACATCACTTAAGCCTTGCAAGCATTGCAACTAAATGAGTTAGTTGCGGGATGATGTATTATAGAACGAGAAAAGAGAGTTGCCGGTGACGAGATTGAACTAGGTATTGGAATACCGATGATCGAATCTCGGGCAAGTAACATACCGATGACAAAGGGAACAACGTATGTTGTTGTGCGGTCTGACCGATAAAGATCTTCATAGAATATGTAGGAGCCAATATGAGCATCCAGGTTCCGCTATTGGTTATTGACTGGAGACGTGTCTCGGTCATGTCTACATTGTTCTCGAACCCGTAGGGTCCGCACGCTTAAGGTTACGATGACAGTTTCATTATGAGTTTATGCATTTTGATGTACCGAAGTTTGTTCGGAGTCCCGGATGTGATCACAGACATAACGAGGAGTCTCGAAATGGTCGAGACATAAAGATTGATATATTGGAAGCCTATGTTTGGATATCGGAAGTGTTCCGGGTGATATCAGGATTTTACCGGAGTACCGGGAGGTTACCGGAACCCCCCGGGAGCTATATGGGCCATAGTGGGCCTTAGTGGAAAAGAGAAGAGGCAGCCCAACATGGACCGCGCGCCCCTCCCCTCCCTTGGTCCGAATAGGACAAGGAGAGGGGGCCGGCCCCTTTCTCTCTTTTCCCCCCTCTGCGAATCCTATTC
>NC_041388.1:192721810-192779595 GCF_002162155.2 Triticum dicoccoides
CTACTCCCAGAGGGAGTAGGACTCTCCTGGCGCGCCTCTCCTAGGACGGCCGCACCCCCCCTTTAGTCCTTTATATACGGAGGCAGGGGCACCCCAGAAACACACAAGTTGATCCACGTGATCTCATTCTTAGCCGTGTGCGGCGCCCCCAGCCACCATAGTCCTTGATAATATTGTAGCGGTGCTTAGGCGAAGCCCTGCAGCAGTAGTGCATCAAGATCGTCACCACGCCGTCATGCTGACGGAACTCTTCCCCGACACTTTGCTGGATCGAAGTCCGGGGATCGTCATCGAGCTGAACGTGTGCTAGAACTCGGAGGTGCCATAGTTTCGGTGCTTGATCGGTCGGGCCGTGGAGACGTACGACTACATCAACCAAACGCTTCCGTTGTCGATCTACTAGGTACGTAGATCACACTCTCCCCTCGTTGCTATGCATCACCATGATCTTGCGTGTGCGTAGGAATTTTTTTGAAATTACTACGTTCCCCAACAGTTGCATCCGAGCCTAGGTTTTATATGTTGATGTTATATGCACGAGTAGAACACAAGTGAGTTGTGGGCGATATAAGTCATACTGCTTACCAGCATGTCATACTTTGGTTCGGCGGTATTGTTGGATGAAGCGGCCCGGACCGACATTACGCGTACGCTTACGCGAGACCGGTTCTCCCGACGTGCTTTCCACATAGGTGGCTTGCGGGTGACAGTTTCTCCAACTTTAGTTGAATCGAGTGTGGCTACGCCCGGTCCTTGCGAAGGTTAAAACAGCACCAACTTGACAAACTATTGTTGTGGTTTTGATGCGTAGGTAAGATTGATTCTTGCTTAAGCCCGTAGCAGCCACGTAAAACTTGCAACAACAAAGTAGAGGACGTCTAACTTGTTTTTGCAGGGCATGTTGTGATGTGATATGGTCAAGACATGATGCTGAATTTTATTGTATGAGATGATCATGTTTTGTAACCAAGTTATCGGCAACTGGCAGGAGCCATATGGTCCAATGGGATTATAGCCCATAGTGGGAATAAATTCAGGTGCATCAACACGCAATTGGTTTCTTGGACGAGACGATCCTTCATGTGAGGAAGATTCAGTGTCCTCAGCCATTACACCCTTTCCTTTGTCCGCGGATCAAGCCCTTTGTGCTGCCCCTACGTTGCTTGGGATAAGCTTATGTGAGCTTTCTCCTGACCCTTCGTGTGCACCCACCCTAAGTTTTGAAGGTGTAAGGGGCACTGCGACTTTGGTCGATGTAGTTGAAGCAGATTGTCTTGGCGATGCCACCTTTAGTGATCCTGTCTGTTTTGCAAGAACGGGCCACTCTTCGGGTGTCATGCGAACAACCTTTGCTAGTACCTCATGGCTCATGACCTTGGTAGGTGACATCTTTGTGAAACCAGGAGGAACTGAAGTAGATGAAGAAGCTTCGCGTACATGCTGATCCTTAGATGCTCTTGCAGCTGCGCGCATCCTTCTCTCTGCTGACTTTGTGAGCACAGGAGTAAACCCCTCCTTCAGTGCAGAGGAGACTTCCTTTTCTTCAGGCTTAGCTGGGGATGCAGCTGTTGTTTCCAAACTCTTGTTAACTGCAGCCACAAGAAGACCAATTGGCACATCCAGCCAGAGGTCACCAAAGCGGAGAGTGACAAATTGCTGGACCTGTACCTCCATACCTTGAAAATAAAGAAAACCATATATTAGTTTTCTTCATCTATTTTTGTGTATGCGTACATAATGTTTTATGCTTT
Source organism: Triticum dicoccoides (assembly GCF_002162155.2). Taxonomy (NCBI): domain Eukaryota; kingdom Viridiplantae; phylum Streptophyta; class Magnoliopsida; order Poales; family Poaceae; genus Triticum; species Triticum dicoccoides. Next base: position 192,723,562 of record NC_041388.1, read on the forward strand.
ATGTACTATGGAAATTCATATGTTGCAATCCTATTGTTGGAATTCGAAGAGTGAGGGGAGAAATATGTCCCACTGGGCGTGCCAGAATCTGATGACGGGAAAATGGCGGGCGTTAGAATACGCGTCCACGTCATTGATACAGAATGAATATATTTAAATGCATAAATGCATACAATAAAAAGGAGATCAAACATTGTAGGTACATTATTTCCAGAACTCCTACATCTACATAAAAGATCTGTTAATTACATTTCCGAAGAGAAAACCCCTGATTAAGAATTCCAACATAGCTATTACATAAGATTGCAGCGCATTCCTATTACAACATGCTACAAAAAAAAAGAAATTCCTCCTCGCGATCGTCGACACCGGCATGCTCGGGGGAGCCTTGGACTTTGTTGATATTATCATATGCGATGACTTTCATTCATATTTGCTTTCATTTGATTCGTCCTAGTATTGGCAGTGCGTGTGTGCATCCTTGAATGACTTCACTTACTTTTCCTTGTTGATTCACCAATATATAGACTTTGATTTATTTTCTTTACTTTCTATGAGAAAGTCGTCTTAATGGTTAACCAATCTGTTAAATGAGTCTTCAAACATCATGATGCATGCGTATGGGACATATAGTCATGCACGTGTTCTGTGCAATGCAACTACTTTAGTACTAACTATTGTAGTACTCTTTGTTTTATGAGTAGATGACATCTATGTTTTCTTAATATTTGCAAGCCATATGGGGATGCATGATCTAACTTTCATCTTATGCGAAAATAAGCTAGATGCGACCTTTTTGAGCATACACATATATGGAGCAGATAAAAGATATTTAATTTGTCTTGGTGGCATATGCAATTGCACTACAATATTTCGAGTGCGATCAAACTCAGATTATGACTCTGGTCATCTTTTAGTTTTTTTTAATGTATGTCCATATGAAGGGACCATATAATTTATTTTGGTTGGGTGGATGTATACCAATTCACCTAGAATTAGCTAGGTAGGACGTGTCCATTTTACTTTGCATGCGCCTACACTAGATTCACCAATATCTAATTATTTATCGATGATGATGGCTAGCATTATTTAGGGCCAACACATTTTTATAAAGTGCACCCATTTGGTCTATTTTAGAGACATTTGGTTAATATAATAGCATTTATGATTTTGGGCGGCATTTTGTTTATGCACCATTAAGTGGGATGTCAATTTTCTACGCACCCAACTTTGAACATGGTTAATTAAGTTTTGCTACATGACTCAATTTTAGCACATCATGCACACATGTGATCATCGAACATGCGACTAAGTATGGTGTCTTTTGACGAGCACCTATTGTTTTGCAATATTTTTTATATGCATCTTATAGTATATAGTTTGTTCCTCATTTTTTTGTGTTGATTTTCCCCGAGTCATACCTTTGCCGTGATTTTGTTGACATGATTTGTGTCAATATGACCAAACCAGAGGAACTCATCATGCAACTTGTATTTCTTGACATGTGCCAACATGACCATGGCAAGAAAAAACTATCAAATTTGTGAGAATACCTCTTGACATGTGTCAATATGACCGTGCCAAGAGTAAAATATTAAACTTGTGAGAATACTACTTGACATGTGTTAACATGACCATGCCAAGAGTGAGCTCTCGAATATGGTGAAAATACTACTTGACATGTGTCAATATGACCATGCCAAGAGTAGAAGAGTAAGATATTAAACTTGTGAGAATACTACTTGACATGTGTCAACATGACCATACCAAGAGTGAGCTCTCGAATATGGTGAAAATACTACTTGACATGTGTCAATATGACCATGCCAAGAGTAGAATGCCAACTTTGTGGAGGATGAAGGCCACTTGGGATGTGTCAATATGACCAAGCCAAGATCAAAAATCATGTCACTTGGAGAAAAAAATTCAAGATCTGTGTCAATATGACCAAATCAAGAACCATCATATGGAGGAAAAAGCAAGGATCATGCTAATTAAAGAAAAGTCCTAGATCTGTGTCAATATGACCAAATCAAGAACCATTATATGAGGAAAAAAGCTACTTGACTCATGTCAATATGACCAAGCCAAGAGCAAAAATTGGGCAACATGGAAAAGAATTCATGATCTGTGTCAATGTGACCAAATCAAGAATCATCTTATGGGGAGAAGCTACTTGGCTCGTGTCAATATGACCAAACCAATAGCAAAGATTGAGCAAGCATAGGGAAGATCACCAATCAAAGAAGCAATGGGATTAGGAGAGAACCATGAATCTCACCTTCTTGCTAAACTCCTCCAAATCTCCCTCTCCTCACGTATGTGTGTGTGAAATTTTTCTTGTAGCAGTATATGTGTGTAGCAGCAGCAGAACAAGAGAGAATGAGCAGTCCAACCTCCGAGATAAGGGGCCTCCTTGTACGCCTAGAAATGCCTATATTTATAGGTGTGGGGAGAGCAGCGGAGGCTCTCTGGCGCGCGCCCATGTTCTCTGATCGTGGCATGCATTCGTGTAATCGTGGGAGTGCACGGGTCGTGGGAGTCCCTGCATGCTTCTTTTTTTATATTTCCTTCCTTTAATTAATTACTCTTTGACCAAGCTTTGAACCGGGCACTAGCCTAATTAGCCCATGTAGTTTTTGGGCTTGGACTGCTTGTGGTGATTAGCTGATCCATTGCCACCTTGTAAATTAGTCTCACCCACTATGCATGCATGTACGTAGACATTTGTATAAATGAGCTGGTAATGACTAATTGAAATGGTTTTCTTTTTTTTGGAGAATTCATTCCAATTTCTTTGTCGTGCCATAAAAAAAGATATATGCAAATATTCTTGCATGGACAATTATATGATGGCCTGGCGTTTTCTTCTTATTTCCTTAGATATATATATATATATATATATATATATATATATATATATATATATATATATATATATATATATATATATATATATATACCGACGCGTGTCTTATTTTATCCACCGCGTTGATATTTCACATGATCGATGGAATAGGCCTCGCATTTACCCTATGGTGGATATTTCGAAAACATTATGATTTTATGTAGGTATTTGACACCCGCCGTAGGTGACGGCGTGCATGGATGGAAGTTATGTGTGATTTTAGTCGGGACAAATTTTTCATGGAGATCTTTATTCACTTTGCAAAATTTCCAGATATCGACTCTTTTTATTAATTTATTTTGTGTGTCTGTTGTATTGTATTAAGCGGTGGAAATCCACCCTGGTCGTTTACACTCAATGGTGTATTTTATCATTTTCACCATTTAAAGTAATTCATTTTTTTAATTGCACTATATTTCCTTCGGCCAAAATCGGTGTCAACACCTAAAGCTTGTGGAAGTTGGCGCTCATGCTCTAGAGGAGCCGCTCCTCCTGGGAACCGCCGCCAACGATGCTCGGTCCGTCAACGACTCGAGCCCGGCGGCGGCAAGGACCTCATCGTCGAACACCTCCCCCTCGACGGGCGCCCTGGTGCTCGCCGTCCATGGGAGGTGGACGAACAGGTCATCGCCCACCTTCAAATACTTGCCCGAGCTAGAGGCAGCGGAGGAGGAAGGTTGGTTGTCAACCACCTCCTCCTCGGCAACGGCCCTATTGGCCTCCCCGGCTTCCCCAGCAGGGCCGCTCAGCGGCGTCCTCAGCAACGTCCTTGGCGGCCTCCTCAGCGGCGATCTCGTCGGCCTCGGCCACGGCCGACCTGGCGACCTCCTCGATGGTAGTTTCCATATCCTCCCGATCCGCCGAGGAAGGATCTGCATAACGGGAAGGAGAATGAGCGAAGTCGAAATCAAAATTTGAAAGAAGAAAAACGAGTGGGAACTGGAGGCAAACAACTCACCCGCGCCAAGCTAGGACAAAGTGGCCACCTCCCCGCCCACATCCGGGGCCGGGACGGAGCCACCGGCGCCCGGGTTTGCCTCCTCCTCCTCCTCCGTGCGCATGGGCTCGGTACTTGGCGCCCTTGCCGGGGACGCCCCTCAGGGCGGCGTGGTAGATGGGGGCGGCGTGTTGAGGGTGGCCCTCAGTGGCTCCTCCTGCTGCCGTTCTCCTCCTGCAACCATGGCAAGGTCAGCACCAAGGAATCATGCCCCAGCACACGTCGATGGGGAGCGAGTGACGAAGATACGTTGGGGGCTGCACTGGGGGCTGCTCTCCGGGCTACTCTCGACCACCAGCGGCTTACCCGAGGTTCCCACCGGGGGCTGGCCGCCCGTCGAGGCCCTGGCCGTCTTTGCCACCCTCTGGGCCAGCGTCTCCATATCCCTGCAAAGATGAAGACAAGTCAAGAAAAGCGGCACGGTCCGAGGGGGCGGAGATGACAAAAGACCAGATACTTACTCATTCTCTGCATCCTCTTCTGCTGCCCTCCACTTCCTCCTTAGGTTAAGGGACCCGAGGTCGAACATGACCTCTGTGTCGTTGTCTACGGATGGAGTCGGAGGACGCTTGGATGAGGAAGATGCAGTCGCTTTCTTCTTCGCCACCGTAGCCTTCACCGCCTTCCCCGCCGCCGCCGCCGCGGCCCTCGTCTGACACATGGACGCCTCCTGAGGTTGTTGCAGTTGTGCGGCCTTGCCGGGCCGGACCGGCTCACGAGAGATGGCCCGCCGCAGGACATGCCCTCTCCCCGTGGTTGGGGGCTCGACAGCCTCGGCCCCCTCCCCGGATGACTCATCGACCTCATCTTCAATGAGAGGGGCCTCGGTGCCGGCGCTGCTGGCCTCCCATGCAGATTCCGCCCACTAGGCGAGCTCCTTCTCCTCCGCGGCCTCGTCCTCCACGCTGCCAGCGCTGCCGGCCTCCTTGGCAAGCACCGCCTCTACCACCTTGGCGGCGATATAGTCCAGCTCCGCCTGGGTGGTGTCCTGGATGAGCAGCGGCTCATCGCGGACGTACTTCTCCGACAAGGTGTCAAAGAATTTCTGCACCTGGTCCGCCTCCGGCTCGACCCAATTCGGGTCAAGGCCGTGCGCATTGCAGTCCGGCATCATGGACCACTCTCGCCGGCAACCCGAACAGGGGCCCCTTGGTGAGCTTGCCAGCCTTCGTGAACTTGTCGGTCCTCTCGGCCCTGCCATCACGGTTCACATCAAGCTGAAGCGTGATGTCAGCCGCATTACTGAAGAGATAGGACGGCCTCCCCTTGTTGTGCAGAGGAGCGATGCGGCGACAAATGAAATCCTCCCCAATCATCTCCAGGTTGAGCCCGGCAATGGCGAGGCGATGGATTCTGGTGATGGCGACTATGAGCTTCCCATCCTGGGCGTCGACATCTCCCCAGTTGTCTCTGTGAGCCGGTGGCACCTGGCAGACCTGGCAAAGTTCCTGTGGGTCCTCCTCATCAATCCATCACCACCGCCTCCACCACTCCTCCCACCTCTCCTTCGAGGCACCCTCTGGATACATCCCCTTCTCCAGGGTCCTTGGGATCCAAGCGACGCAACCGGCGATGGTGCCTCCCCTCTCGATCCGAGGGTAGAAGTAATGGCGGAAAAGAGCCATGTTGGGATGCACTCCGGCGAAGCCCTCGCAGAGATGGGCAAAAAGGGCCATGCACGCCACGACATTTGGAGTGAAATCCAGAAGGTGGAAGCCGTAGGTGTGCATGACATCATTGAATAAATCGAAGAAAGGGGGAAGAGGCCGCCGGAAAAGTAGTCGACGAAGAATGGCTACCGATTCGGGGCGGCCTTGGCGCAATCAGTGGGGATGACGCGTGTAGCCGGGTGCCCCATCGTCTCTCCCCCCATCTTGCAGCCCCACAGGGGCCTGAAGTTGTCCCGGATGTGGACCGCATCGACCGTCGAGGGAAAGTAGGTGAGCTGCGTCCGCCGCACCACCGACTCGCTCTCCGGTGGCTCCGTCCACCCGGTGTCATTGGCCACTCCTTTGCCTTTGCTCATTTTGGGTGCCATGGCGGCTGCGAGAGGTGAAGGAGGAAGGGCAGCAAAAATGCGGCGGCGGTGAGCGAGAGCAATAGCTTGAGGAGGAAGAAGGAGGGGATGGCGGTTCCAAGATTGGAAAAGGCACGGAGGGTAAATGATCAGTGAGCCCGCGGTTATTCCTTTTTACAAGGAAGGCTTGGACCCCCTCTTTACCATCTGCCATGATGTGATGCTTGCGTGCGGAAACCGCCCCACGCATGACCCCCACGTCATGCGTTCAACGCGGGTCATAGGGAAGCGCAGTCGACGGAAACATTACTACAGTAAAAATCCGCCCCACCTGCCCGTGCACCGTTCTGGGCCTAGACCAACAACGCGTCGCGCTTATGTGTGGCCCCATCATCAGGGCTCCTATTGGTGTATAAAAGTAGGGGCTCTCTTTTTGCACCCCTTTACTTGTGCACGGCCAGTCAGAGCCGTGCCCACGACCACACTAAACACGACAGAGGAGGGAAATCAGAACACAAGACGACCAAAGCAACGCCAAGACCCGGGGCGCAAAGAGAGCAAGAGGGCGAGGTGGACTCCCCCAGCAAGACCCTTGCCGGGGTGGCTTCCGTAGCCTCGGCAAGATCCTTGCCTTGGCAACTTCCCTGACACCAGAAGAGCGTGCCACCCTTGAGCCCAAGGGGTTCCAACACCATCAACCACATTGGAACCAAGGCTCGGGAGGCACCTCCGTGGTGGCATGCAAATCTTTGTAGAGATCCTAAATACACAAGATCAGACGAGAACTAGCAGACGATGATCCTTGGAGAGATCCTTGCCAAGGAAGTCCACGAGACCCCCAGCAAGATCCTTGTGGAGGCCGACCGCGGTGTCGCGGCAAGACCCTTGTCGGGCCTCCGGCAAGGCCCTTGCCGAAGACACCTGCGGGGCAACAACCAGGCCCACGCCTGCCAGGACTCCACCGCCGCTCCCATGCAGCTACCAGCTCGACCAGCTAGGCAGGCATCTGCGTGGCCGCGCGGAGCCTCCACTCCAACTCAGCAGCACCTGCGTGGTGGCATGCAGATCTTTGTGAAATCTCCGCCATCGCGCCAGCCCAGTAGCCGGCCAACGTGGCACTACAACGCCTCGTCAGCTTGGACGCGCATTGGAGCCAGGCGAGGCGACGATAGCTGGGACGAGCTTCATTGCCGTCCCCAATAAAGCAAGAGGGGCACGTCGATAGCGCATTAAATGAATTTGTCCAACGATGCCAGAGGATAGACTCAGCCACTGTACACCTTTCCGCCTCCTGTGTGCCACTGTGGCGACCCCTTCTATCTATAAAAGGAGGCCTAAGGCGTACTGGAGAGGGATTCGGATCTTTTGGACTAGACAGACACTGCAGCTAGTTCAAGAACACAAAAACACTCAAATATACATCAAAGCAGGACTAGGGTTTTACGCGTCTCCGCGGCCCGAACCTGGGTAAACGATTTGCGCGCTGACCATCAGACCCGCTCTTTGCACAACCCCGCGCCTGCCAACCGTTGAAGGGATCCAGTGACCCCATAGGTGTTGTTTCCCACCGACACCTGCCGGTGATTCAATATATACAACCTTAATTTTCACATAAATTATAATTCTTGTGAAGGCATAATAGATGCAAAGATATGCAAATGATGCACACGGATCTGAACTTGTCAATATCTGATAGGACGAAGGCCATACCACAAGCATAGCATGGGCAAACACGATATTGTCATTGATTTAAAAGAAAATCAGCTAACTAGATTATTGACTCTAGAGGCAATAATATTGTATTATTATATTTCCTGTTCATGATTTTATATTTCATGTTATAACTGATATGATCCTGGAATATGTGATTCAGTGGAAAACTCATATGCATGTGTCGAATGATAAACCATATAATATAGGTTCCCGCTCTTGCCTCTAAGTCTAGCTCAAGTGTTGTTGGTGATCATGTTTTCTGGATCCTAGGACATCGTTAAGTGTAATGATAGTCCTGAAACAACAATGAGAATATGACGTTAGAATAATGATCGTATTGAATCGACCCAATCTTGGTTGTTATACTTTTAGATAATATCTTCTGAAATCAATTGTTATAACATGGAGTGTCATGACCCACAAGTATAGGGGATCAATCATAGTCCTTTCGATAAGTAAGAGTGTCGAACCCAACAAGGAGCAGAAGGAAATGACAAGTGGTTTTCAGTAAGGTAGTTCCTACAAGCACTGAAATTGTCGGTAATAGGTAGTTTGATAGCAAGATAATTTGTAACGAGCAAGTAACGGTAACAGTAAGTAAAGTAGAGCAAGGAAGCCCAATCATTTTGTGGCAAAGGACATGCCAAAACTGTTTCTTATAATAGGCAAAGCATTCTTGAGGGTGCACGGGAATTTCATCAAGTCACTTCCATCATGTTGGTTCGATTCGTGTTCGCTACTTTGATAATTTGATATGTGGGTGGACTGGTGCTTAGGTGCTATTATTACTTGAAAAAACCTCCTACTTATGATTAACCCCCTCACAAGCATCCGCAACTACGGGAAAAGTATTAAGATAAAATCTAACCATAGCGTTAAACTTTTGGATCCAAATCGGTCCCTTACGAAGTAGTGCATAAACTAGGGTTTAAGCTTCTGTCACTCTAGCAACCCATCATCTAATAACAACTCCACAATGCATTCCCTTACGCCCAAATATGGTGAAGTGCCATGTAGTCGACGGTCACATGACACCACTAAGGGAATCACAACATACATATCATCAAAATATCGAACACGTATCAAGTTCACATGATTACTTGCAAAACGATTTCTCTCGTGACCTCAAGAACAAAAGTAACAACTCACAAATTCTAATCATGTTCAAGATCAGAGGTGTCGGTGCACAAAAGGAGGGGTCCTATTTTGTACCCCTTTACTTGTGCGTGGGCAGTTGGAGCTGCGCCTGCAGCCACACCTAGCGGGGCAGAGAAAGGAAGCAAAGCCACAAGACAACCAGAACAATGCCAATACAGAAACACAAAGAGCAGAGGGGCAAGGTGGAATCCCCCCGCCAGGACCTTGCCGGGGCGGCCTCCACAGCCCCGGCAAGAACCTTGCCGGGGCAACTTGCCCGACACCAGCAGAGCCTCCCGCCCTTGAGCCAAAGATTTCCGACACCATCAACCACTTTGGAACCGAGGCTCGAGAGGCACCTCCATGGTGGCATGCAAATCTTCGTGGAGGCCAGAAGCACACAAGACTAGATGATGACCAGAAGATGACGATCCTCGACAAGATCCTTGCCAAGGATACCCACGAGACGCACGGCAAGACCCTTGCCGGGGATGACCACAATGCCACGGCAAGACCCTTGTTGGGGCCCTGACAAGACTCTTTTCAAAAACATTCATGGGGCCGCAGCCAGGCCCACGTCTGGCAAGACGCCATCGCCGTTCCCATGCAGCTGTCAGTGCACCAGCTAGGCAGGCGCCCACATGGTGGCGTGCGGCCTCTAGGCCGACTCGGCAAGCACCTGCGTGGTGGCATGCAGATCTTCGTGATAATTCAGCCACCGCACCAACCCAGCAGCCAGCCAATGTGGCACTACACACCTCGTCAGTTCGGGCACGCGTCAAAGCCAGGTGAGGCGGCGACAGCTGGGACGAGTTTCCTTGCCGTCCTCGATAAAGCAAGAAGGGCACGTCTGCAGCGCATTAAATGTGTTTTTTCTACAGTGCCAGGAGATAGATGTGATTACTGTATAGCTTTCCACCTCCGGTGTGCCACTGTGGTAGCCCCTTTGACTATAAAAGTAGCCCCGCGGCGTACTGAGAGAGGATGCGGATTTTTTGGACCCTGCACGCCTTGTAGCTACTCCAAGAACACAAGATAATCAGAAACTAGCAGGAGTAGGCTATTACACATCCTGTGGTGCGCCATTAGTAAGATATACTAGTGGCGTGCTACTAATGGCGCACTGGTAATGTGCCATTAGTAGGCAAAACCAGTGCGCCATTAGTAGGCCTTTTCCTAGTAGTGCGCCATAGTATGTAACAGCATGCGCCATTAGTGTGCCTCCCGGGGGGCCATACGTAAGCATGGCCTTGTCATACTAATGGCGCATTCTCTTTTGATGCGCCATTAGTATCCTTTGGCATACTAATGGCGCACCTGGTGGTGATGCGCCATTAGTATGAATATTTGGTTTTTTCCCTTTCTGATTTTTGCACAGGTTACAAAATATATTATTAGACAGAATATAAAATATATTATTAGACAGAATATAGACAGTAGCACACAACAACATCAGATTCATTGAATACAATAGAAGATTAGTCTCCGAATACAATTCATCATATTAGTCTCCGAATTCAAAAGACCGAACAAAGATAAAACATTACAAGTCTCAAGACCGCGAGTATCGAGTTTGTCTTCACATTACAAGTCGATATCGATCATCTAAACTACCATCACATAGAAGAGAGCTGTGGTCATCACGATTCCTCCAACACTCCCTCCTCTCTCCCGCTAGATAGCGGGCGTATCTAGATTCGGCCTCCGCCCTAGTGGTGCACCCTACCGCTGAAATGGTGAACCTGTCTCCGACACTCCTCCCAGTCGTCGTAGACTCCAGGAACCTTACCCTTGTACACGACATACGACGGCATCTCTGTGCACAAGCCAAACAACAGACAATACATAAGCAATATGTAAGTATGTAACAAAAGGATCAGAAGAGAAAAGCAAGACATTAATAGCATGATTCATGGTCCTACTAATAAATAGCATCGATTACATCTAAGTTGAACGACTGTCCAAACCAAAGAGACATATGAATTCATTAAAGTATAATTACAACATGAGCCAATCAATGTTTCAGAACTACACATCACTACTTTCGACTCGACTCATCGGACAGGAACGTGGATGAAGCCGCCGTCTGTCGTGATGGTCATGAAATTGCGGTCGTTGTCACCCTGCATTTGTAGCATTTCATCTATCTCACTGTTGGACGGTTGATATCTGAGGAAGAACTGCCCCGAGGTATGAAGGACATCTTGATGGATGATGTCCGCAAACTCCGACTGGATGCGGAAGAATTCTTGTCTGAGGTCCGCGTCCTGGACTGCCGACAAGCTCGCGGCCCAATCTTTGATATTATCTGGTAGCAGAAGTTGATGATGGTCCCTTACGATCGCCCGCATGTGATGGAGGGCGTAGTAGGCATCCTTCTGACCGCCAGGCGGCTGCTTGACGCAGCAGAACTTCGTATGGTGTGAGAACATGTGCTTGCCGTACTTACGAACTGCCCTGGTGAAGGTGCCTCCAGATTTGGCGTAGGCGGGGAGAACATCATCAAGAACTTTCTTGACATTTGTGTAGTCTATCTTGGAGTTACGGTTCGGGTCTAAATACGTGGCCATGGAATATTTTGGGCTTAAGAGGATTAGTGTGCAATGTGTGTCACTGCACAGAACACGGAATGTTAGAAAAAAAAGAACGATCGAAATCTAAGAAATCATATGTTACGGGGCAGTTAAGGGATGACTTACTCGGGAAAGTAAGCCACAAGGAAGTTATCCTTATCTGGGTTTGCCAGAATGACGCCTTCGAGGTGTGAACTCGCAACTTGGCGGTCCCCAGCGCTGCTCAAGTGCTTGGCACGCATGTAGAAGGGGTCGACTATCACGATGTCCGGGGTCTTGTCTCTAATGATCCGCATCTCCATACTCAGCGAAAACAGCCGAACGAAGGTGTAGTGCAGCGGATGAAGGTTAAATATAGCAAAGATGTCATCAAACCGCAGGATGATCGTACCCCCGATGTCGCCATCCACAAAGCCCTTGCCCTCTGGCATCTTGGCCATGAAAACCGGGTATGCCACATCCTTCTCTCTGAGACGCCGCTTCTCCAAAGAAAGAACACTGTCGTGCAGACTCCGCATAGCACCGGTTGCAGCATTCAGCATATTTGGCGGTAGCATCGCCCTACCCGCCACATGCACCCTCCTCGAGATATCCTTAGGTGAAGGTGGCCCGTCCTGAGCACGGATCGAACTCGGTGCCGGCTGGCTCTCACCGGCAGCCTTGTTAGTCTTTCGTTTCCGTCCTTTCTTCTTGATCTCCTATAATGGGACCGAGTTCTGCTCACAGACCGCCTTCTTGAGCGTGTTGGGGCTGATAATATTTCGCACCGAGGCACCCTAGAATCCTAAGCTTTCATGGTCTCATCATTTAGGGTTTGTCAACACCGAGGCACCCTAAAAGCCTAAGCTTTCATCATTTAGGGTTTGTCGACGCCGAGGCACCCTAAAAGCCTAAGCGTACATCATTTAGGTTCTCATCAACACCGAGGCATCTGGGGCAGCCAAGTTAAGTTTTCATCATTTAGGGTTTATCGATGCCGAGGCACCCTAGGTTGGGCCTAATCACTAGGCACTAATCACTTGGCTCTATTGCCACCTATGTTGGGTTTATCATCTAGGGTTTATTGATGCTAAGGAGAATTCTAAGTTGGGCCTAATCACTTGGCTCTATTGCCACCTATGGTTTAATGCAGGAAGAATAAAGGGGCAGTTGATCCTACTTAATTAAGTACTAAGATACCCCGGCCCATGCATTATCGCAAGTAACCCATATGTCCTATTTTTAGCAAAGTCATGCTAAAATTCACGGAAAATTTCAGCATGACCTTTGCTGAAAATAGGACATATGGAGTACCCGAGTTTGCCGGAACGGAAGTTAATCGACATTTCGGCAAACTCAAGGGCCTCTCGAGGTACCTGCAAATTCATCACGACACAATGGTCGGAGACAAAACCCAGCAAACTAGCACCACAATGTGCCTATACTTTCATATGGATGAAAAGGCCACAGACCATATAGTCCTCTGCTTTCATATGGACAAAAATCAGCTCAACTTATGTGAGCTTCCATTCCAGATCTAATACCAGCAAGTTGTTCACTTGTAGCTCAACTTATGTGAGCTGCCTTCAAGAAAAGAAATCTACAGTGGCACATCTGCTCTTTGAATACATTGGCAAGAAACAAAACAACACCTAGTACCATCCATCTGCTATGGCCGTATCATGCAGTTTAACTAAGCACTAACAGGTAATTATATAACAGAAAACTTGGCACGTACGTGTCACTTAGCTTGGGCAAGCAACATACCTCATCCTATTGGTTAGTCCAAACAAGCTGTATGCTGAGCCTCAACTCACCACCTGCACATTTTACAGCACCCATGAAATGAAAAACTAAACATAATTGTCAACCAACAAAACCAAAACACAAACAGGACTTCAAATTTTCACGATCAGGAAGAAAAACAGGGTTTTCAACTACTATATTCAGTTTCATGGCATCAGTTGAACAGTTGAAAAAGAACTAGCTTCATTTAAATATCTTGCTTCTAACAAACATAACTAATGTCAGTACTCAAAAAATAGAGTGACCACACAGGGAACAAACAAACTATTCACTTTTTATTTCTTCAGAATTGGACCAGACAGAGAACAACTCCTTGGAAGCAAACTTATATGAAAAGGTTTAGCAACTTGAAACGTAACTCTTATATGAAAATCTTCTATATGATCATGTAAGTAGAGCACATGTATATACCTGTATCACTGTCTTGGAGCCAACAAACGCCTCAATTTTTCTCCAACCGTGATCGAACCTGATCGCCTATGCTTCTTCTTTCACTCTCCTGCATAAAGTTACTTTTACTACCTGGGAGGGATTATATGCTTGTTTACCACTACTAATACCATTTTTTAATAGAATCTTCATTCTCCTGCTATTTCTTTTCTTACAAGTGTTGATGCCATAGTGTCTCAGGTTCTTCCTAGTTAAAACATGTGATTTTGAGAAGGAATTTTCCCAATTTTCGCAGGGAGACAAAACTTAGCTAAAAATTTGATATAACAAGTAGTCCATGAAATTATATTTCCTCTAGGCAAAGTAGAAGATATTATTTTGTTTTTCCTCTAAGGTAAAGGAAATAGCCATCACTTTGAAGTGTCTAATAGATGAAATAATGCATGAGTTAGAAAGATATGTGCAAGTGTCTGAAGGCATCCTGTGAAGCAGAGCTTCCAAATTGATCTTCTTGAAACATTGTTACTAAGTAAGGCTTAATTTCATATTTCTGCAAACTAAGGTAAACCAATTATTACATGCATAAATTTCTCATTTGGAGAAGCCAAGTATCAAAGGTTTCGAACCATGAGAATTTATTGCATTTTTCGGTGACAACACGGCTAGGAAAAAAGACTCTGATACAGAGACTAATGACGCGATGCCCCCCTCCCTTAGAGGCATTATCACAAACACCTACCAAGCACAATCCTTTCACATGTAAACTTGAGCATGCTCTGGAAAAATCACGCAGCAAGCAAAAAATTGAACAGAGGATGCAAGAGGAAGGAGGGAGGGGGGATGAGGGAAGAGGGAGGAAGGACGAAGGAGTGGTGGCTACCTGCCTACGGACTGGTCACCGGCGTAGCTCCGGGCGGCAGCGTTGCTGGGCAGGAGCGCCTGCTCCAGGGAGGGGGGCGCCGCTGGTGGGAGCGGCTGCTTGATGGGGGGAGGCCCTGCTGGGGTCCTGTACCGGAGGCGGGGCAGTGGAGGGTTCGGCCGGCTAGGCACGCCGCGGCGGCGGGCCGGCAGCGGTGGCGGTGGCTAGGAACCCTAGATGTCGTGCTCGGGAGGGAGGTTGACGCAGGCAGGGCCGCGGGGGGAGGGGGACGGCGAGGGCGAGGGCGCGGGCGGAGGGGGGACGGTGAGGGAGGTGGTCGGGTGCGGCGGGGGAAGCGAGCACGGCCGGGGACGGCGAGCATGGGGGAAGTGGTGGGCGGTGGTGGTCAGGCGCGGGTGAGACGAGGCAGGGAAGGGATTAGAGAGAAATGAAGATTGGGGATTTTAGTGTGGGGGGAGGCTTAGCAATGGCGCACCACCCAGGGGTGCGCCATAAGTACATCCATAGCAATGGCGCACCACCGAGGGGTGCGCCATAAGTAATTTAATCTAGCCCGACTTGTCAGGTTATATACAACCTAACCCTATCTACAACGGACCCCGCCCACTAGCCCGACTGGTCAATACGCAGCACACACACCAGGAGGTCCTGGGTTCGATTCCCAGGCTCCCCAATATTTTTTTATGCATTTTAAATCCTGTTTGATATTTATTTGTGTTCAAATATGTTCAAACTTGTTTAAATCATAACAGTAATATTTGTTTATAAAAATAGTAATAACCCCCCAGGGGTGCGGGGGGGCGGGTGCTCGTCGGCGGCGGTGGAGCAGGGGAGGGTTGCGGTGGGTCGTCGGCGGCGGTGGAGCTAGCTAGCGGGGGAGGGTGCGGGTGGGATCGAGATCGAGATGGAGGGGGATCGAGATCAAGTGTCCTCATGAATTCAAAAAGTGCCCAGGAAATTTAAAAATATTCATGATATCAAAAAGTGCCCATGAAATACAATCGAGAAATGAAGACTAAGATTTAAATACAATCGATCTTAGCTAGCTATCTGTTCACAATCTACTTGCCCTTCTTTTTCTCAAATGGAGTTCTTCTGTGGAATGGACGTCCTTTAGGTAGGGTGGTCCTGCTTCTTCTTGTGGTGTGTGTTGCTACTTCATCGTCGTCGTCATGTTTGATCTTCGGGTCGCCGTACTTGTCGAAGTCTTGCTCATTGGCTACTCCATCCATTCCGATGATCTTCCTTTCGCCTCTCCCCACGACAACACGACTGGGCTTTGACGGGTCGGTAATGAAGAAGCATTGGTCCACTTGGGAAGCCAGTACCCATGGCTCATTTTTCACGGTGACGTTTGTGCCCGTGGTCTTGGATTTGGCTTCGGGTATAACCATGGTGGTGAAATACCGGTCTTCTTTTAGGACGCTCTTGGCCCATCTGACATGGAACATCGGGACCTTCTCTCCAGCGTAGCTCAGCTCCCAGATCTCCTCGATCCTTCCGTAGTACCTGTCCTTGTCGTTGCCGGTGTAGGATTCCATCGTTACCCCGGAGTTCGGATAACCATCGCTCTTCATGTCCTTGTCCTCGGTGTAGAATGTGTAGCCGTTGATATCGTACGCCTCATAGGTCATAAGGTTGTGCTCGGCGCCCTGTGACAAGGCGAATATGAGTTGTTCTTCCGCAGAAGAATCCTCATGTAAAGGGTACGACAGAAGCTTCTGCTTGAACCAACGCGTGAAACATGAGTTGTGCTCTTTGAGTATATCTCCGTCCGTCCTCTGTTGGCCTCGGTCATTGTACGTCTTCTCAATAAAGGTTTCGTGCTCTACCACCCAAGGATCGACCACGTCTATGTGTTGTAGCGCGACTAGGTTTGCTCTTTCAAAGTCGGCGAGTCGACCCTTGAAGTCGACATGCATTTCGCGGCGACCCTCACGGTGACCCCATCTAGCGAGCCTGCCGAGGTGCCTGTTGATGGGCAGACCAACGGGGTTCTCGATGCCTAGATAATTCATGCAGTAGGAGATGCACTCTTCGGTCAGAAAGCCCCTGGCTATACTTCCCTCTGGACGTGACATGTTGCGAACGTATCCTTTGATGACACCATTCATCCTTTCGAACGGCATCATGCTGTGCAGGAACGTCGGCCCGAGTTGGATGATATCCTCCACGATATGGACCAGCAGATGCACCATAACGTCGAAGAATGCGGGAGGGAAGTACATCTCAAGCTCGCATAGTATCACCACGATCTCTTCCTGTAGCCTTCTGAGTTGCCTCACGCCAGTTGACTTCCGAGAGATGACGTCGAAAAAGTTGCATAGGCCAAATAGCGTTTCACGGACGTGCGCGTCCATGATCCCACGGATTGCAACTGGAAGTATCTGCGTCATCAGCACGTGACAGTCGTGAGATTTCATCCCGCTGAACTTCTGCTTCGCTGGGTCTAGGTATCTGCTTATCTTCCCCGCGTAACCGTAAGGAAGTTTTACTCCTAGGGGTAGGTGAAAAACTTCTCGATCTCCTCCTTACTTAGAGTGAAGCACGCGGGAGGGTAGTCATTTCCGGTCTTCTTGGCCTTTTTGCCTTTGCGACGACTTTCTGTGTCCTGCTTCACCTCATCATCATCATCATCATCATCATCATCATCATTAGCGTGAAGCTCCTGCCTGATGCCCATTGATTTCAAGTCTGCCCCTGCTTTCGGCCCATCTTTGGTCCTCTCTGGCATGTTGAGCAGGGTACCAAGAAGACTCTCGCACACGTTCTTCGTGATATGCATGACATCAAGACTGTGAGGCACACGGTGGATCTTCCAGTACGGCAAGTCCCAGAAAACAGACCTCGTTTTCCATACCTTCAGCAGCGGCTCTGGTGCCTTTCGCTTCTTTCCTGGCTCTGGCGCCTTTTGCTTCTTTCCCGGCAGTGGGCAGTCTTTCCAATTTTTCAACAACTCGTCTATTTCCTCGCCGCTCCTCGTACACGGGCGTTTTCAGGGTTTAGTTTCACCATCGAATAGATCCTTGCGTTTCCTCCATGGGTCATCGTCGCGAAGCCACCTTCGTTGTCCCATGAACACGCTTTTCGAAGACCCGGGATCTCTATCTAGCTGGCGATACGTTGTGTCATCCATGCACCTTATGCTTCCAGAAAATCCGTGGACTACCTGCCCCGCGAGATATCCGTAACCGAGATAGTCGTGCACCGTCGTGAGCAGTGTGGCTCTCATAGGGAAATATTCTTTCTCTGCGGCGTCCCACGTATTGGCTGGCGTTTTCCATAGCGTGTCTAGCTCCTCCTTCAGCAGCCCTAGATACAGATTGATGTCGTTCCCTAGTTGTTTCGGCCCTTCAATTAGCATACTGATGTGAATGTACTTCCTCTTCATGCACAACCAGGGGGGAAGGTTGTACATCCACACAAACACAGGCCAGGTGCTATGTGTGCTTCTCTGGCTGCCAAACGGATTGACTCCATCGGTGCTCGCGCCCAGCACGATGTTCCTTGGATCCTTCCCAAATTCTGGGTATTCAAAGTTCAACGCTTGCCACTGGCTCGCGTCCTTAGGGTGACTCAGCATCTTGTCTTTTTTATTTATCTCCGGATCATTTTCGTCATCTTCCCGCTTCTTCTCCTCCCTATCCGCGTGCCAACGCAGGAGCTTTGCTACCTTAGGGTCCGCAAAATACCGCTGCAGACGAGGAGTGATCGGAAAGTACCACACCGATTTTCGAGGAGCTTTCTTCCTCTTCTTGTATCGAGTGACGCCGCACAACGGACATATGGTAGACTCCGCGTGCTCGTCCTGATAAATGATACAATTGTTCATGCACACATGGTATTTCATGTGCGGTAAATCCAGAGGACACATGATTTTCTTCGCCTCCTCGAAACTGGTCGGGCACTTGTTCCCCTTGGGAAGACGTTCGTGCCAGAATGACAGGTTCTCGTCGAAGCATGCGTCAGTCATTTTGTGTTTTACCTTCATCTCCAGAGCCATGAGCGTTACTTTCAGGAGGGTATCCTCGGGCCTGCATCCTTCATACAATGGAGTAACCGCGTCTATCTCCAGTTGATCCAGCTTGGCTTTCTCTCGGGCGGCAGCTCTTGCGTTATCCGTCTGCTTCAGAAGCAGCTCTTGAATATGAGGGTCCTGCACCCAGCCTCCATCGTCGTCTGCTCCGGCATCTTCATCTTCATGATCATGCCCTTCATCTTGATCTTCCTCATCATCATGTACGACATCTTCTACATGATGACTGTGTACAGCATCACTGTCGTGATCATGTCCTGGAGATTCTTCGTCTTCTCGCCCGCCCTCGCCGCGGTGGTACTTGTCTGGTTGCCCTTCCTAATTACTTGCCCGGCCCCGGCCATGGACGACTTCATAGTCATCTTCATCACCTTGCCACTGATAGCCATCCATGAAACCACGCAAGAGCAGGTGGTCCCGCACCTGCCCAGAATCCGGGTCCGCAATAAGGCTCTTCAGCTTGCATCTTCGACACGGACATCTTATCTCCGTCTCGTTCTTTTGAAGCATCTCGGCCTTTGTGGAGCTCAAAAACCTATTCACGATGCCTTCAGTCATCGTGCGGACCATGGTCGCCTGCGGGGTAGAGCAAAACGATATTTTAGAACCAAGAAAAAATTTGGCATGACCTTCCCTAAAAATAGGAGCAAAAAGAATGCATAGTGCCAAAATTCTCGCAGAAACGGAAATGAATCAAAACATTCCGGCAAAATATTGGCAACTATCGCATTTCAAATACCGGTACCTTCAAACACAAACATATATGCAACACCACAAACACATGCAACACCACAAACATACGTAGATTTAGCTAGGCCACAAAAAGTGCATGTGCATGTTGTTGGAGCGAGCTAGGGAGAAAAAAAGTAGATCTACATCATGAAGATAGCTTTCCCCTTGCTTACCTATCAAAAAAAGGTAATTTCACCACTTAATTTTGATGAATCTATGGTGGAAATGAGGTGAGGA
Organism: Triticum dicoccoides; assembly: GCF_002162155.2. Lineage (NCBI taxonomy): Eukaryota > Viridiplantae > Streptophyta > Magnoliopsida > Poales > Poaceae > Triticum > Triticum dicoccoides. The sequence goes on from NC_041388.1 coordinate 192,742,967, forward strand.
GGAGGAGGCAGCCGAAAGCTTGGAGAAGGAGGTGGAGGGAATGAAGTGGGGAAAGTGAGTGGGTAGGTGTGGGGCTGTCCAAAATATCTTGTTGGGGTCCCAGGTTACTAATCGCGCACCACAAGGAAATGCGCCATTAGTAACCCTGGTTACTAATGGCGCACCTGCAGGTGGTGCGCCATTAGAAGTTTTGCAAAAAAGTAAAAAATATAAATATATATACTAATGGCGCACCGTGTAATAGTGAGCCATTACTAGTTTAAACTAGTAATGGCGCACTGTGAAACGGTACGCCATTAGTAGTTTTGCAAAAAAAAGAATAAGAAAAAAATTACAGTAATGGCGCACTCTCTGCCTGGTGCGCCATTACTAGTTAGAACTAGTAATGGCGCATTGTCGACCTGATGCGCCGTTAGTATGTATGTAAAAATGGAAAAAAAATTAATACTAGTGGCGCATCCTGTTTCTGGTGCGCCATTAGTGTCTTCCACACTAATGGCGCATCACCAACAGGTGCGCCATTAGTATATAGTAGTGGCGCACTACTTCCCTGGTGCGCCATTAGTATCAATCCTATCTATAGCCCTTTTCCTAGTAGTGTTCCACTTCTCCGAGCCTGCCAACCGTAGCAAAAAGGGATTCCACGTAATCCCGTAGGTGTCGTTTCCCCCGACAACTTTGGCACGCCAGTTAGGGGGTGAGGGAGTCTTGGATTAGGGGGTCCTCGGACAGCTGGACTATATACTTTGGTCGGACAGTTGGACTATGAAGATACAAGATTGAAGACTTCGTCCCGTGTCCGGGTGGGACTCTCCTTTGCGTGGAAGGGAAGCTTGGCAATTCGGATATGTAGATCTCCTCCCTTGTAACCGACTCTGTGTAACCCTAGCCCCCTCCGGTGTCTATATAAACCGGAGGGTTTAGTCCGTAGGACAACAACAATCATAACCATATGCTAGCTTCTAGGGTTTATCCTCTACAATCTCGTGGTAGATCAACTCTTGTAATACTCATATCATCAAGATCAATCAAGCAGGAAGTAGGGTATTACCTCCATCAAGAGGGCCTGAACCTGGGTAAACATTGTGTCACCCGCCTCATGTTACCATCCGCCTTAGACGGACAGTTCGGGACCCCCTACCCGAGTTTCGTCGGTTTTGACACCAACATTGGTGCTTTAATTGAGAGTTCCACTGTGTTTTCACCATAAGGCTTGATGGCTCCTTCGATCATCGGTAACGATGCGATCCAGGGTGAGGTTTTTCTCCCCGGACAAATCTTCGTATTCGGCGGCTTCATATTGCGGGCCAACTCTCTTGGCCATCTGGAGCAGATCGAGAGCTATGCCCCTGGCCATCAGGTCAGGTTTGGAAGCTTGAACTATACTACCGACATCCTCGGAGACTTGATCTTCGACAGGTTCGAGCCCAGGCCAGGTGCACTGCACAGTCACGACGAGCATGACATAGCTCTACTGCCGGACGATATTCGGGAGATCACACCTGTGGCTACTCTGGCACTCAATCTGGAGCAGATCGTGCCATCCGAGGACGGGTGGATAGACCCCTCCACGGAGGCCGCACACCCAGCGGTGATAGAACCGAATACTGACTTCACCCCCTATCAGACCGTGCTGCCGGACCCTTGGATTCGTCTCCAGCCACAGGCTCCAAACCTCCTTCGTCCGTGCCTATCGAATCTGATTGGGCACCGATCATGGAGTTTACCTCCGCGGATATCTTTCAGCACTCGCCCTTGGGCGAAGTGCTAAATTCATTGAGGTATGTCTCCTTCTCAGGAGACCCTTGGCCGAACTATGTCCGGCTTGAGTGGGAAGCGGACGACGAAGAAATTCATTCTCCACCCACCACCCACTTAATAGCCACTGTCGACGACTTAACCGACATTCTTCATTTCGGTTTCGAAGACATCGACCGTATGGACGATGATGCAGGAGAAGAACAGGAACCACCGTCCACAGGGCGCTGGACAGCCACCTCATCATATGATATATGCATGGTGGACACCCCCAAAGAAAGCGATGGCAATAAGGCAATGGAGGATAATTCACTTGAGAAGCAATCTAAGCACCGGCGTCATCGACGCCACTCTAAGCCCCGCCATAGCAAAAGCAGCGATACTGGCACAAGAGACAATAACGCTGTGGACAGTGCCGAAGATGGAGACAATCCCCTCCAGCCAGGCTTCGAGCGGGAGGATGGGCAAGCTAGCCCTAAGGAACAGGAGGCAGACGGAGAATCAGAGGATGACAATTACATGCCCCTCTCCGATGACGAGGCGAGCCTCGGCGATGAAGAATTTAGCGTGCCTGAGGATCCCGTCGAGCAGGAGCGCTTCAAGCGCTGGCTTATAGCCACAACAAAAATTCTGAGGAAAAAGCAACAACAGCTTCAAGCTGATCAAGATCTGCTAGCAGATAGATGGACCGAGGTGCTGGCAGCGGAGGAATACGAACTCGAGCACCCAAAAGTTACCCAAAGCGTAGGTTGCTGCCGCAACTCGAGGAGGAAGCATTAAAGCCGACACTACCAGCGTATGATGCAGCTGACTGGCCACCTCGTGGCTGAGACAAAGTGGCGTATCAGCCCAAAGTCCAGCCCGCACCCTGTTGCCAGTCAAACAAAAACACCAAGGCCTGGGGCAACACGCAGGACCTACGAGACATATTGGAAAACAAAGCAGGACATACAAGATCGATCTACGGATCATGGGGGCGCACCCCAACGCATGACGACGAACATCACGCCGGATATACTAAAAGCAAATCCGGCCGAGCTGAATATAGCAAACAAGACTCGTATGAACTGCGTCGTGATATAGCCCGGCACAGAGGCGCCACACACCCCCTATGCTTCACTAATGATGTAATGGATCACGAATTCCCAGAAGGTTTAAAACCCATGAATATTGAATCATATGATGGCACAACAGACCCCGCGGTATGGATCGAAGATTTCCTCCTCCACATCCACATGGCCCGCGGTGACGATCTACATGGCATCAAGTACCTCCCACTAAAAATCAAAGGACCTGCTCGACATTAGCTCAATAGCCTGCCGGCAAACTCCATTGGCAGTTGGGAGAATTTGGAGGACACATTCCTTAACAACTTCCAGGGCACTTATGTGCGACCATCGGATGCCGATGACTTGAGTCACATAACCCAACAGCCAGGGGAATCAGCCAGGAAATTCTGGACCCGGTTCCCAACTAAAAAGAACCAAATCGTCGACTGTCCGAATGCCGAGGCCTTAGAGGCATTTAAGCATACCATCCGCGATGAGTGGCTCGCCCGACACCTCTGCCAAGAAAAGCTGAAGTCCATGGCAGCCCTCACGACACTCATGACCCGATTTTGCACGGGAGAGGATAGCTGGCTGGCTTGCAGCAACAACACATCAAGAAACCTTGGCAATTCAGATGCCAAAGATAGCAACGGCAGGCCACGTTGCAACAGGCACAAACGTCGTAACAACAGTGACAATGTCGAAGACACGGCAGTTAAAGCCGGATTCAGTGGCTCAAAATCCGATCAGCGGAAAAAACCATTCAAAAGAAGCAATCTGGGCCCGTCCTGCTTGGACCGCATACTCGATTGTTCGTGTCAAATTCACGGCACCCCCGATAAACCAGCCAACCACACCAACAGAGAAAGATGGGTGTTCAAACAGGCCGGCAAGTTGAATGCCGAAAACAAGGAAAAAGGGGCTGCATAGCAATGACGAGGAGGAGCCCCGGTCGCTGAACACAGGAGGACAGAAGAAATTTCCTCCCCAAGTGAAAACGGTAAACATGATATATGTAGCCCATATTCCCAAGCGGGAACGGAAGCGTGCACTGAGGGACGTCTATGTGATGGAGCCAGTCGCCCCAAAGTTCAACCCATGGTCTTCTTGTCCTATCACCTTCGATCGCAGGGACCACCCCACCAGTATCCGTCATGGAGGTTCTTCCGCATTGGTCCTTGACCCCATCATTGATGGATATCACCTCACTCAAGTCCTTATGGACGGTGGCAGCAGACTGAACTTGCTTTATCAGGATATAGTGCGCAAAATGGGTATAGACCCCTCGAGGATCAAACCAACCAAAACCACCTTCAAAGGTGTCATCCCAGGTGTAGAGGCCTATTGCACGGGCTCAATAACACTGGAAGTAGTCTTCGGAGCTCTGGACTACTTCCGAAGCGAGGAGTAAATCTTCGATATCGTCCCATTCCGCAGTGGATATCATGCACTGCTCGGACGAACCTTATTTGCCAGATTCAATGCGGTACCGCATTATGCATACCTCAAGCTCAAAATGCCAGGACCTCGTGGGGTTATAACAGTTAGTGGAAACACAAAACGCTCGCTCCGCATGGAGGAGCACACTGTGGCGCAAAGCAGCCTTATGAGGCAAACCGCCAACTCGGCGAAAAAGACCCCGGACACCTTCAAGCGAGTCCGGAGTACCCTGCAAGAGGATCGTCAGGCATGTTTAGAGCTCGCCTAGCAATTCGGCCTCCGTCCTAGTCCCAGTCAAGCGACGAAATTTGCGTCGCGCGTACATAATTATGCACTCAAGATACCATGGGCATAGGCGGAGGCATGGCCCACAATGCGGCTCAACCACTTCAGGACCCGTATACCTCTAACATTTTCTTCCTATGAGGCCACTATTCTCTGAAGGCCCTCTCCGATCATCTGATTATCGGACCCGTCATGGGAAGGAAACACCAAGGAAGCAAGAAGCTTCGACGTACAAGGGAATACTCAGGTGGTCTTTGATAATGATCGATATACCTGTTTTGTATACCCACATGTAGCTTGACCTTGGATAGGGCATCTCAAATAGTCCCATTTTTTACTTATTGCACTACATGTATGCATAGGCTTTGACGTATCATTTAAATAACAATGTACAACATCAGCTCATTATTGCATTCCTTTATATTTTTCCTGTCTGCTTACTTACGACAAGTCGCACCCATACATTCTGATACGACCAGTGCGGCAGGGGCTTCGGTGTACCCCATAACACGACATGAAAAGTCTGAACACTTTGGACAGTGTGGCACCCCGAACTTATAGCATTATATGCATCAGCTCCGAATCATGTCTTGGGTCAATAGTTGGGTTTGCCTGGCTCCCATGTTTTGGTACCTTACGTTCCGCTATATCTGCTAAGGTAGCACTAGGAGAACTACTGCGATTGTGTCCCGGTTCTTCCGGTTGAGCACCTTAGTAGAGAAAGCCGAAAACTGACTATCATGATGCGGCGAGAGCTAGTCGCTGTTCGAGAGGTCTCAAATCCTTAAAGATTTTTTCCGCTTCGGGCGAGGAGTTGGCCTTGTCCAATTTAGGCGTACATAGCGCCCCAAGTTCGGCCTTCCGAATACTAGGGGCTTCGGCAAAATTTAAAATTGTAGACTTCTATGGCTAAGTGAGAGTGATAAAGCTTTATAGTCTGATTGCCTAGTTTGTTGTGCTGAACACCTCCTACGAAGGACCCAAAACTGGGATAAAGAGTGATCAGGTTTATCCCGAACACCTCAGTACTAGTTACATGGGGGCAGAAGCCGATGACCGGCCAACTCTCAGACTTTATAAACGGCCGCACAGAAGGTAATATTTTAAATCAACAAGCGTTACATACCACACATGAACTCGTTTCACATTACAGAATCACATGAGTACATTCATTCAAAAATTACATCATTAGCACATTCCTCTCCCACAAGGCGAGCACCCTTCAGGACACTGTCATAATACTTTTCGGGGTGGCGATGCTCCTTGCCCTCCGGCAGCCCCTCCTTGAACAGCTTTTCGGCGTCCATCTTCACCTAGTGCACTTTCGCCCGGGCAAAAGCCCTGTGCGCACCCTCAATGCGGACGGACCGCTTTATGACTTCAAACCATGGGCAAGCGTTCACACGCCGCCTTACCAGGCCGAAATAGCTGCTAGGCAGGGGCTCGCTAGGCCACATCCGGACTATGAGGTCCTTCATGGCCAGTTCGGCTGCCTTGTGAAGCTCGACCAGTTGCTTCAACTGATCGCTCAAGGGCATTGGATGTTCAGTCCCAAAATACTGAGACCTGAACAACCTCTCCGTCGAGCTCCCTTCCTCGGCCCGGTAGAACTCCGTGGCATCCGACACACTCCTGGGTAGATCTACGAACGCTCCTTGAGAGCTCCGAATTCAGGTAAGTAAAAGGAAAGTTTCCTTCACATGCTTGCTTTGCATAATGAATGCCTTACCCGCCGCTATCTTCCTGACCGCCTCAATTTCCTGGAGGGCCTTTTGGGCTTCGGCCTTGGCATTTTGTGCGTTCTAGAGGGCCTTAGCAAGCTCGGACCCTTGCGTCCTAGAGTCACGCTCCAAGGACTCGTACTTCTTGACAAACTTCTGGAGCTCTTGCTGAACCTCGCCGACTCGGGCCTCTTGCTTCTCAGGCTCGGAGCGCTCCTTGGCCGCTTTGCCTTCGGCCTCGGACATCGCCTTCTTCTTGGTCGCCACTTCGGTCGTGGCCCCTAGCAAAATTCATGACGATCCTGTGATCTAATGTAACACCCTCGATGCGACTATAGCCCCCATGTGTCGAGGCACGACTTAGAGACATAATCGCATTGAAGGCATATGTCGCAAGTTAGGAAATCTTCACAACATCCCATGTAATATAAATAACAAAGGAGAGATAACATAGTTGGCTTACACTCGCCACGTCAATCAAGTACATAAATAACATTACATCATCCAAACACTCATGGCCCGACTACGGCGCCAAAATAAAAGATAACCCAACATGCGACACGGTCCCGTTCACCCCCACCTGGGCACCACTACTGATCATCAGGAAAGGAAACATAGTAACGTTGAGAGTCTTCATCGAACTCCCACTTGAGCTCAAACACGTCTCCTGGAGCGGAATCATCAGGCCCTGCATCTGGTGTAATAGTAATCTGTGAGCCACAGGGACTCAGCAATCTCGCACCCTCGCGATCAAGACTATTTAAGCTTATAGGTAAGGCAAGGTAAACATGTGGAGCTGCAGCAAGCGACTAGCAAATATGGTGGCTAACTTATTCGCAAAAGAGAGCGAGAAGAGGTGGCAAAGCGCGAGCGAGAAACTAGGGAACAACCTGCGCAAACTTTACTCCAGCACCGTGTCCACTTCCCGGACTCTGCCGAGAAGAGGCCATCACGGTAACACACTCAGTTGATTCATTTTAACTAAGTTAAGGTTAAAGTTATCTACAACCGGACATTAATAAATTCCCATCTGCCCATAACCGCGGGCACGGCTTTCGAAAGTTCAAATCCCTGCAGGGGAGTCCCAACTTAGCCCATGACAAGCTCTCACGGTCAACGAAGGAATAGACCTCCTCCCCAGACGTTCCGATCAGACTCGGTATCTCGGTTCTTCAAGACACTTCGACATGTTAAAACAAGAGCAGCAACACCGCACGAATGTGCTGACAAATCCCGATAGGAGCTGCACATATATCTTTCACAGGGCACACTCAGATGAACACTACGTACAACTAAAACCAACCCTCAATTTGCCCCGAGGTGGCGCTGCAAGTGGCTCTATATGGACCAACACTCAGAGGAGCACTGGCCCGGGGGGGTTTAAATAAGATGACCCTCGGGCTCCGGAAACCCAAGGGAAAAAGAGGCTAGGTGGCGAATGGTAAAACCAAGGTTGGGCATTGCTGGAAAAGCTTTAATCAAGGCGAACTATCAAGGGGTTCCCATTATAACCCAAACGCGTAAGGAACGCAAAAATCCGGGAACATAACACCAATATGACGGAAACTAGGGCGGCAAGAGTGGAACAAAACACTAGGCGAGAGGCCAAGCCTTCCACCCTTTACCATGTATATAGATGCATTAAGATAACAAGATAATATAATGATATCCCAACAAGTAAATAAATGTTCCAACAAGGCACGGCCTCCAATCTTCACCTGCAACTAGCAACGCCATAAGAGGGGCTGAGCAAAGCAGTAACATAGCCAATCAACGGTTTGCTAGGACATGGTGGGTTAGAGGTTTGACATGGCAATTTGGGAGGCTTGAAAGCAAGTGGTAGGAATCGTAGCATTGGCATTGCAAAAGAGCGAGCAAACTAGCATAGCAAAGATAGTAGCGATTTCGAGGGTATGATCATCTTGCCTGCAAAGTTGTCAGAGTTGACTGGATCCTCAAAAGCAAACTCAACGGGCTCCTTGTTAGCAAACTCATCTCCCGGCTCTACCCAAATAATACAAACAAGCAACAAAGACACAATCAACCACGTGCAAGGATCAAACAAGATGATGCAAAGATGGTATGCTATGCGGGATGCGATGCGGGATGCATATGCAAGATATGACAGGAAATGCAAGAACCTGGCCTCAACTTGGGAATCCAGGTGTGCCACTGGAAATATGAGATGAAATCGCTTGAAAACGATATAAAGAACGCCGGAATCGGAGTTACGGTTTGGAAATGGCAAGCGATTCAAATATGACACCGGCCTGCTATTTACAACAAGTAGCCATCTAAATGCAATGAGATGAACATGCTCCAGCACCCAAACATGACAACAAAATACATGGATGGGATGCATACAAGATGCTTAAAAAAAGTCTAGCACTGAGCTATGGCCAATTACATTAACAAGTTCAAACAAGCATGGCAAAAATGCATATGGCAAACAGATCTCAGACTTAGTGAAATCAACACTTGTCTAGAATTTCAGATCAGGTAGCTCTCTTCGGAGCAACAAAACTACATGCTACAGGACCTGAACATGGCAAAGTAAATCATGACATGGAGATATTCAAAGAGCTTAACAAAAGTCCCTTAGTGACCTTGAGCCAAAAGGGATTAGAAAATACAATTGCAAGCATGTGAACATAGCAAAAACATAATCAAATCACAGACTTAGTGAAAACTGGAGCATGCTGAAAACAGATATCAAGTAGGCATGTTTATGAGCTCGATGCACTCACTATGGAGCAATTCATGATAATCTAAGCATACATCTATCAAGAACACACAAAATGCAAGCTAGACATGGCAAGAACAATAACATAGCATGCACGGATCAACTACAACATCATCGGCAAAATTGCAAACAAGTTGACAATCTGCCTAGATTCACAAAGTAGCAAAAGTAGAGCTTGATTGACTCAAGCTAGGGTGCTCTATAATTGCAAACAAATACATGGATGGATAGAGAACTACAATATCAACAAAACATCCTTACTGATCATCCTCAAAAGAGGCACGGGACACTAGGAAACAACATGAACATAAGGCCATATGAAATAAACATGAACAGAATTACCAAGTGCACCACTTTGCAAGCTTGTGCTAGTCACCACACACATCACAAAAATACATGGGTTGCACCTCTGGAAAGATGACAAAAGCCTTAACAAAACATATGTAGAACTCAGGGGCATATCATGCACACATTAATCATGGCAAAAATGACAAAAAGCTAAATAGAGTAGCAGATCTGACAATTATCTCAAGTAGCCCTCTTCTAACAGCATTTCGAGCATCAAGATGAACTCAAATGAAAATGATGCAATGGAATGAAATGATGTACTCTCTGAGATGAACATTTTGATATGCTATATGCATGAATCGGAGCTATGGATGCAAAGTTATGAGGCTATGAACACGAGCACTTGGATCTGGAATTTTGGGACTTAGAAGAAAATCACCTAGGGTTTACTGTTCACGGCACGCGAACCAAGGTGGGATCCGAGCTCGCCGGAGTAGGGGGCCACGGTGGCCGGAGGAAGGAGGAGGCCGGCCCGGGGCTCGGGACCCGAGGGGCGGCGAGGGTGAGGCGGCGAGGCGGGGGCGAGGCGGCGGGGCGACCGAACGGCGGCGGGGCGAGGCCGGGCGCCGAGCTCGCCGGCGCGGAGCAGCTTGGCGGCGTCCGGAGCGACGGCGGTGGCCGGCGTGCGGTCGGGCGGCGCGGACGGAGAAGAAGCAGCGGGCGGCGGCGGATGGCGAGTAGGCCGCGGGGGCCCCGGCTGGGCCTCGCGGGCCTCTGCGGCGGCGGCGGCGGCGCGCCATGTGGCAGCTTGCCACTAGTGCGGGCGGGTGGCGGACGGTGTCAGGCACGGTGCGGACAATGTCCGGCCGCGTGGAGACGATTTTTAGGGTTAGAGGAAGGGGGATCCGCGAATTTCGGGAGGGGATGCCTTTTTATAGGTAGAAAGAGCTAGGAGAGTCCAAATGAGGTGCGGTTTTCTGCCACGCGATCGTGATCGAACGCTCTAGATGATGGAGAAGGCTTAGGAGGGGTGTTGGGCTGCAACACACATGAGGCCTTTTAGGTCCCTCGGTTAACCGTTGGAGTATCAAACGAAGTCCAAATGATACGAAACTTGACAGGCGGTCTACCGGTAGTAAACCAAGGCCGCTTGGCAAGTCTCGGTCCAATCCGGAAATGTTTAATCCCCACACACGAAAGAAAGCTAGAAATGACCACCGGAGGAGAACGAAGCGCCGGAATGCAAAACGGACAATGGGGAAAAAGCTCGAATGCATGAGACGAACACATATGCAAATGCAATGCACATGATGACATGATATGAGATGCATGACAACGACAACAACACACGGAGAAAAAAACCCGAACCCAAGAAAATAAAATAACTTAACGCCAAAAATGGCAAGAGTTGGAGTACAAATTGGGAAAGTTACATCCGGGGTGTTACAACACTCCACCACTACGAAAGGATCTTGTCCCCAGATCTAGGACTAAAAGAACGCCGGGTACTCAGAACGGAGGTGATCCTCGCGTTCCCAGGTAGCTTCACGGTCGGAATGGTGTGACCACTTGACTTTGAGAAATTTGATTGACTTGTTGCGAGTCTTGCGTTCAGTCTCTTCAAGAATATCAACTGGGTGCTCACGATAAGAGAGATCTTCTTGGAGCTCAATGTCCTCGAAGTTGACGGTGCGGTCAGGAGTCTTGAAGAACTTTCGGAGCTGAGAGACATGGAACACGTCATGAACATTTGCAAAGTTTGAAGGAAGCTCGAGTTGATAGGCGAGGTCGCCTCTCTTGCTGACAATCTTGAAAGGTCCCACGTATCTGGGGGCAAGCTTCCCTTTGATACCGAAGCGACGTGTACCTTTCATAGGAGAGACGGGGAGGTAAACATGATCTCCGATCTCGAAAGCCAAATCACGGTGCTTACTGTCATAGTAGCTCTTCTGGCGGGATTGGGCTGCTTTGAGGTTATCACAAATGACTTTGCACATTTCCTCTGCCTCTGTGATTAAGTCATTACCCAAAAGCTGACGTTCACCGGTTTCAGACCAGTTGAGAGGGGTACGACATTTCCTGCCATACAGAATTTCAAATGGGGCCTTGCTCGAACTTGCTTGAAAACTGTTGTTGTAGGAGAATTCAGCATAAGGAAGACAATCCTCCCACTTCATGCCGAAGGAGATCACACAAGCCCTGAGCATATCTTCAAGAATCTGATTGACACGCTCGACTTGACCGCTAGTTTGAGGATGGAAAGCTGTGCTGAAGCGGATGTTGGTGCCCATGGCCTTCTGAAAAGAATCCCAAAACTTGGATGTAAAGATGCTGCCACGGTCTGAAGAGATCACTTTAGGAATACCGTGCAGAGAGACAATCCGAGAGGTATAGAGTTCCGCCAATTGAGCTGTAGTGATCGACTCTTTGATAGGCAGAAAATGAGCCACTTTAGAGAGTTTGTCGATGACAACGAATATAGCATCATTGCCACGCTTGGACTTTGGAAACCCAGTCACGAAGTCCATTTCAATGTGGTCAAACTTCCATTCTGGAATGGCAAGAGGTTGGAGGAGACCCGCTGGCCTTTGGTGTTCTGCCTTCACTCTTCTGCAGACATCACATTCATTCACGAATTGAGCAATCTCGCGCTTCATTCGAGTCCACCAATAAGCATGTTTAAGGTCCTGATACATCTTCGTGCTCCCAGGGTGGATGGAGAGGACAGAATTGTGAGCCTCATTCATGATCACTTTACGGAGGTCACCTTTGGGTACAACAATACGATCCTCGAAGAAGAGAGTGTCCTTGTCATCAAGGCGGTAGCACTTGTACTTGGGTTGACTCTTGGCAATCCCAATCTTCCCCTTTTTCACCATAGCATCAAGAAGCTGGGCTTGGCGAATCTGGTCTTCCAAGGTAGGAGAGACTTGAAGGTTGGCGAGGAAACCTTGAGGAACAACTTGCAGATTAAGTTTGCGGAAAGCTTCACAAAGCTCGGGTTGATAAGGCTTGAGAATCAGACTATTGCAGTAAGCTTTCCGGCTCAATGCGTCAGCAATATTATTGTCCTTGCCTGGAGTATACTCGATACTCGGATTATACTCTTGAATCATTTCGACCCATCGAGTTTGCCTGAGGTTGAGATTAGGCTGAGTGAATATGTACTTGAGACTCTTGTGATCAGTGAAAATGTCCACTTTTCTTCCCAATAGAAGATGTCTCCAAGTCAAAAGAGCATGCACAACTGCCGCCAACTCGATATCATGAGTGGGGTAGTTCTTCTCATTAGGCTTCAACTGGCGAGAGGTATAAGCAACCACTTTCTTCTCTTGCATCAATACTGCGCCAAGACCTTGGAGAGAGGCATCACAAAAGACCTCGTACGGCTTAGATTCATCAGGCGGAGTCAGAACTGGAGCAGTGATCAATTTCTCTTTCAAAGTGTTGAAAGCAATGTCACACTCCGGAGACCAAACGTACTTGACGTGCTTCTGGAGAAGATTAGAGAGAGGCTTCGCGATCTTAGAAAAGTTTTCAACGAACCTTCGGCAATAGCTTGCGAGACCGAGGAAGCTACGGAGTTGCTTCACATTCTGAGGAGGTTCCCAATTCACAATTGCAGACACCTTCTCAGGGTTCACGGCAATGCCCTTGGCAGAGATGATATGACCAAGATAAAGAACCTCATCGAGCCAAAATTCACACTTGGAGAGCTTGGCGTAGAACTGGTGTTCCCTGAGCTTATCGAGTACCAAACGCAAGTGCTTGGCATGATCTTCCTTGTTCTTGGAGAAAACCAGAATGTTGTCGAGATAGACCAAAACAAAGTCATTGGTGTAGGCGTTGAAGATGAAGTTCATCATGCAAGAGAACGTCGGAGGAGCGTTGATGAGGCCAAAAGACATGACAGTGTATTCATATGAACCAAAGTTTTCCTGAAAGCCGTCTTGGGAATATCTTGCTCACGGATATGAATCTGATGATAACCCATATGGAGATCAAGCTTGGAGAATACTTGGGCACCTTTGAGTTGTTCGAACAGATCGTTGATGTTGGGAAGTGGGTATTTGTTCTTGATGGTCTTCTTGTTCAATGGACGGTAATCAACACAAAGCCGGTCCGTTCCATCCTTCTTCTTCACAAAAAGAACACCACAACACCACGGAGAAGAACTAGGCCGGATGAGACCCATTTTCTCTTGAATATCGAGTTGCTTCTTCAGCTCCTTCAACTCTTTAGGTCCGAGCTTGTAAGGACGTTTGCACACAGGTTCCGTGCCAGGCTCAAGATCAATAACGAATTCAACTGGCCAGTGCGGAGGCATTCCTGGAAGCTCTTCTGGAAAGACATCTTGATATTCGCAAACGACTGGAATTTGCTAGATAGCATCCAATTCACCCTTCTCATTGAGAGAAAACAGACGGATGGTATCATCACGAGCGGCAAAGAGAATTACATCCTCAGACGAATGAGTCAATTGAGTCTGCCTGGCTGCACAATCAAGCTGAGCCTTGTGCTTAGAAAGCCAATCCATTCCGAGAATAAGATCAATATCCGAGTTACCAAGAACCACCGGAGAAGAGAGAAACTTGTAGTCGCCCAATGTGATAGAAACATCCGGGACGCAATTGTTAGAAGTCATTTTCTTGCCCGGAGACACAATCTTCAACGGAACAGGAATCCTTTCGGTCACAAAATCATGCTTGGCCACAAATGGAGTTGAAATAAAAGAAAGCGATGCACCAGTGTCAAAAAGTACTTTAGCTGGAACATCGTTAACAGGAAGGTTACCCATGATCACATCTGGTGAGTCCTCTGCCTGAGCTGCATTCAGCAAATTGACCTTGGCGTGCTTGGGGTTATGCTTGACCATAGTTGTACTTGCCGATCTGACAGGAGGAGGAGGAGGAAGACGCCTCTGGTTGAAACACTTGTTGGCATAGTGACCCTTCTGTTGGCACTTGTTGCACGTGACCTCTGAAAGCGGACGGTGATACGGAGCACTCGACCTTGGAGCTTGAGACGAAGTCTTGTTCTGAAAGCCAGGGTTGGGTGGGTGGGAAGAACCACTGCCACCTTTGCTCTTCTGCTGATACGGCTGACGGAACGGAGGAGGAGGAAGCCAATACTTCTGCTGCTTGGCCACTTGAGTAGAGGAAGAAGGAGTAACATCTCTGACTCGCTTCTTGGAAGCATCACACCTCAACTGAGCAGCCTCTAGTTTCAGCGCCATGTTGTAGAACTCATCGTACCTCCAGGGCTCAAAGAGAACAAGAGCTAGCTGAATTTCTTCTCTGAGACCACCCCTGAACTGGTATATCATGCTCTTCTCATCAGGGACGTCCTGCTTGGCAAAGCGGGCGAGCTTCTGGAACAACTAGTTGTAGTCATAGACAGACAAAGAGCCTTTCTTCAGATTGCGGAATTCCTCACGCTTGCTTTCAACCACGCTCTGGGGAATACGATGAGCTCGAAAATCTCGACGGAAATCATCCCAAGTGATAACACGTCCACCTCTGGAATCCTTGTACTGCTGGAACCATTCTGCAGCTTGATCTTTTAGTTGGAAGGAAGCTAACTTGCAAAGTCCTCAGGCCTGACGTTACTGCACTCGAAATGCTTGCACAGATCCACAAGCCAATCGTCAGCATCGGTTGCCTCAACACAATTGCTGAAAGTCTTTGGCCCGTTAGCAAGGAACTGGTTGAGTGTAGCAAAGTGATT
This sequence comes from Triticum dicoccoides, assembly GCF_002162155.2. NCBI lineage: Eukaryota > Viridiplantae > Streptophyta > Magnoliopsida > Poales > Poaceae > Triticum > Triticum dicoccoides. Next base: position 192,757,978 of record NC_041388.1, read on the forward strand.
CTGATTGTTGCCTTGATTCCCTTGGTTGCCTTGATTGCGCTCTTGAAGAATTTGCATGATCAATTGTGTGTTTGCATTGGTTGCGGCCATCACAGCTTGCCATGCCTCCGGAGGAGGTGGAGGTGGTGGCGGATTGGAGGAGCCATCCTGAAGAGGTTGACATCCATTAGCACATTGATAGACAAGTATTGAAGCTGAATCCAATGGAATGAAAATTGCAACATATAGTCTTCACATCCGAACAAAATGAACGAATGCATTCCTCTTGAAATGGTCACATATCCATAAATTGAGAAGCCACTTAGAATTAAGGTAGAGAAATAAATCAACAAGGTACGGATCAAGAACGAATAATTGGTAAGAAATCCCAATCTCAAACCAATATCCGTGGAAGAAGAACTAGAGCTACAAGAATTCCCACCTATGAAACTCCTGAACCTTTCCGGTTATGCAATCAAGTGTTGGGGATACAGGGGAAGCATAATATCTCACCCAAACTTGCAAATCCTACATCCAGTTGTATCCATCCTTCAACACATAACCAAGAAACCTTCGGAAACCTTCTACCTCAACCTTCAAAAAGCATCCGTTATACAAGTTATGGCGATACTCCCGAACTCCCGCCCCAGTACTGGGTGGCGTCGAGGTTATCTCACCAACGAACTGCATAAAAGAGATTTTCGATGCCGGCGTACTAAACTCAGGTATTCCAGAACTACAACGATAAAATTATGATGACAACACCTCAGAGCTCAACTCCCCGGGACACTTCCACAAAACCCATGACAGGAGGCACCAAGACAATGTTCTCATCATAAAACCATCGGAACGATTCCAAGATACCCGCGTGATCCAAAAAAATTTTTTGGGTGAAATTTGACAAGAGAAGAGTCAAAACTCTACGTCAGGACGCCTTACTAGAGCGATGAGGAGACTGGGAACTAAAAAAGAATTCCTAAACTCTCCGATATATAATTCCTAAATGACTCAAAACATTTTTCTAGACACAACTCGGCCGCTAAAAACGATCAAGCAATGGGGCTCCTAAGGTCGGGGAAGGCTCTGATTACCAACTTGTAACACCGTCGATGCGACTATAGCTCCCACGTGTCGAGGCACGACTTCGAGACATAATCGCATTGAAGGCATATGTCGCAAGTTAGGCAATCTTCACAACATCCCATCTAATATAAATAACAAAGGGGAGATAACATAGTTGGCTTACACTCGCCACGTCAATCAAGTACATAAATAACATTACATCATCCAAACACTCATGGCCCGACTACGGCGCCAAAATAAAAGATAACCCAACATGCGACACGTTCCCGTTCACCCCCAACTGGGCACCACTACTGATCATCAGGAAAGGAAACATAGTAACGTTGAGAGTCTTCGTCGAACTCCCACTTGAGCTCAAACGTGTCTCCTGGAGCGGAATCATCAGGCCCTGCAACTAGTGTAATAGTAATCTGTGAGCCACAGGGACTCAGCAATCTCGCACCCTCGCGATCAAGACTATTTAAGCTTATAGGTAAGGCAAGGTAAACATGTGGAGCTGGAGCAAGCGACTATCAAATATGGTGGCTAACTTATTCGCAAAAGAGAGCGAGAAGAGGAGGAAAGCGCGAGCGAGAAACTAGGGAACAACCTGCGCAAACGTTACTCCAACACCGTGTCCACTTCCCGGACTCCACCGAGAAGAGGCCATCACGGTAACACACTCAGTTGATTCATTTTAATTAAGTTAAGGCTAAAGTTATCTACAACCGGAGATTAACAAATTCCCATCTGCCCATAACCGCGGGCACGGCTTTCAAAAGTTCAAATCCCTGCAGGGGAGTCCCAACTTAGCCCATGACAAGCTTTCACGGTCAACGAAGGAATAGACCTCCTTCCCAGACGTTCCGATCAGACTCGGTATCTCGGTTCTTCAAGACACTTCGACAGGTTAAAACAAGACCAGCAACATCGCCCGAATGTGCCGACAAATCCCGATAGGATCTGCACATATCTCTTTCTCAGGGCACACTCAGATGAACACTACGTACAACTAAAACCAACCCTCAAGTTGCCCCGAGGTGGCGCTGCAAGTGGCTCTATTTGGACCAACACTCAGAGGAGCACTGGCCCGGGTGGGTTTAAATAAGATGACCCTCGGGCTCCGGAAACCCAAGGGAAAAAGAGGCTAGGTGGCGAATGGTAGAACCATGGTTGGGCATTGCTAGAAAAGCTTTAATCAAGGAGAACTACCAAGGGGTTCCCATTATAACCCAACCGCGTAAGGAACGCAAAAATCCGGGAACATAACACCGATATGACGGAAACTAGGGCGGCAAGAGTGGAACAAAACACTATGCGAGAGGCCAAGCCTTCCACCCTTTACCAAGTATATAGATGCATTAAGATAACAAGATAATATAATGATATCCCAACAAGTAAATAAATGTTCCAACAAGGAACGGCCTCCAATCTTCACCTGCAACTAGCAACGCTATAAGAGGGGTTGAGCAAAACGGTAACATAGCCAATCAATGGTTTGCTAGGAGATGGTGGGTTAGAGGTTTGACATGGCAATTTGGGAGGATTGAAAGCAAGTGGTAGGCATCGTAGCATTGGCATAGCAAAAGAGCGAGCAAACTAGCATAGCAAAGATAGTAGCGATTTCGAGGGTATGATCATCTTGCCTACATAGTTGTCAGAGTTGACTGGATCCTCGAAAGCAAACTCAACGGACTCCTCGTTAGCGAACTCGTCTCCCAGCTCTACCCAAACAAGACAAACAAGCAACAAAGACACAATCAACCACGTGCAAGGATCAAACAAGATGATGCAAAGATGGTATGCTATGCGGGATGCGATGCGGGATGCATATGCAAGATATGACAGGAAATGCAAAAACCTGGCCTCAACTTGGGAATCCAAGTGTTCCACTGGAAAGATGAGATGAGATCGCTTGAAAATGATATAAAGAATGCCGGAATCGGTGCTACGGTTTGGAAATGGCAAGCGATTCAAATATGACACCGGCCTGCTATTTACAGCAAGTAGCCATCTAAATGCAATGAGATGAACATGCTACAGCACCCAAACATGACAACAAAATACATGGAAGGGATGCGTACAAGATGCTTAACAAAAGTCTAGCACTAAGCTACGGCCAATTCATCCATTAACAGGTTCAAACAAGCATGGCAAAAATGCATATGGCAAACAGATCTGACTTAGTGAAATCAACACTTGTCTGGAATTTCAGATCAGGTAGCTCTCTTCGGAGCAACAAAACTACATGCTACATGACCTGAACATGGAAAAGTAAAGCATGACATGTAGCTATTCAAAGATCTTAACAAAAGTCCCTTAGTGACCTTTAGCCAAAAGGGATCAGAAAATACAATTGCAAGCATGTGAACATAGCAAAAACATAATCAGATCACAAACTTAGTGAAAACTGGAGGATGCTGAAAACAGATACCAAGTAGGCATGTTTACGAGCTCGATGCACTCACTACGGAGCAAGTCATGATAATATAAGCATACATCTATCAAGAACACACAAAATGCAAGCTATACATAGCAAGAACAATAACATAGCATGCACGGATCAACTACAACATCATCGGCAAAATTGCAAACAAGTTGACAATCTGCCCAGATTCACAAAGTAGCAAAAGTACAGCTCGATTGACTCAAGCTAGGGTGCTCCATAATTTCAAACAAAGACATGGATGGATAGAGAACTACAAGATTAACAAAACATCCTTACTGATCATCCTCAAAAGAGGCACGGATCACTAGGAAACAACATGAACATAAGGCCATATGAAATAAACAGCTCAAAAGAATTACCAAGTGCACCACTTGGCAAGCTTGTGCTAGTCACCACACACATCACAAAAATACATGGGTTGCACCTATGGAAAGATGACAAAACCCTTAACAAAACATATGTAGAACTCAGGGGCATATCATGCACACATTAATCATGGCAAAAATGACAAAAAGCTAAATAGAGTAGCAGATCTGACAATTATCTCAGGTAGCCTCTTCTAACAGCATTTCGTGCATCAAGATGAACTCAAATGAAAATGATGCAATAGAATGAAATGATGTACTCTCTGAGATGAACATTTTGATATGCTATATGCATGAATCGGAGCTACGGATGCAAAGTTACGAGGCTATGAACATGAGCACTTGGATCTGGAATTTCGGGACTTAGAAGAAAATCACCTAGGGTTTACTGTTCATGGCATGCGAACCGAGGTGGGATCCGAGCTCGCCGGAGTAGGGGGCCGCGGTGGCCGGAGGAAGGAGGAGGCTGGCCGGGGGCTCGGGACCCGAGGGGCGGCGAGGGTGAGGCGGCGAGGCGAGGGCGAGGCGGCGGGGCGACCGAACGGCGGCGGGGCGAGGCCGGGCGCCGAGCTTGCCGGTGTGGAGCAGCTTGGCGGCGGCCGGAGCGACGGCGGTGGCCGGCGCGCGGTCGGGCGGCACGGACGGAGAAGAAGCAGCGGGCGGCGGCAGATGGCGAGTGGACCGCGGGGGCCCCAGCTGGGCCTCGCGGGCCACGGCGGTGGCGGCGGCGCGCCACATGGCAGCTTGCCACTGGTGCGGGCGGGTGGCGGATGGTGTCCGGCGCGGTTCAGACAATGTTCGGCCGCGTGGAGACGATTTTTAGGGTTAGAGGAAGGGGGATCTGCGAATTTCGGGAGGGGATGCCTTTTTATAGGTAGAAGGAGCTAGGAGAGTCCAAATGAGGTGCGGTTTTCGGCCACACGATCGTGATCGAACGCTCTAGATGATGGAGAAGGCTTAGGTGGGTTTTGGGCCAAATTGGAGGGGTGTTGGGCTGCAACACACACGAGGCCTTTTCGGTCCCTCGGTTAACCGTTGGAGTATCAAACGAAGTCCAAATGATACGAAACTTGACAGGCGGTCTACCGGTAGTAAACCAAGGCCGCTTGGCAAGTCTCGGTCCAATCCGGAAATGTTTAATCCCCACACACGAAAGAAAGCTAGAAATGACCACCGGAGGAAAATGAAGCGCCGGAATGCAAAACGGACAACGGGGAAAAAGCTCGAATGCATGAGACGAACACGTATGCAAATGCAATGCACATGATGACATGATATGAGATGCATGACAACGACAACAACACACGGAGACAAAAACCCGAACCCGAGAAAATAAAATAACTTAACGCCGAAAACGGCAAGAGTTGGAGTACAAATTGGGAAAGTTACATCCGGGGTGTTACATCTAACAACCAGTTTCCTTTTTCTTTATCAATAAATAGACGAGGTATCACTTACCTTTGTTCTCTTCGAGCTGCCTGTTGGTAAGGCCAAGCTCTTCCTCGGACCGCTCAAGGTCCCGCTTCAGCGTCCCGAATGTCGCATTGGGGCGCTTCCTGAACTATCTCCCCTTGCTTCAGTACCCTTTGAGACAACACCTCGATGTCATCTGTAGGGTGGGGGGAGGAGGCGGTCGGGGGTGAATCGTTGTTCATCTCCGATGGGCCCAAAGACTCATCCGAAGAGGATACGTCGATACGGGCTTTGGACGGGCTGCATGATCATGTTCAACATGATAAGAAGTAATAAAATAAAACATACCAAGAACTATTATGGTATCCGGATACTTACGACTTCGCCAGGGGCTTGTCCCTGGGTAACCACTCCTCGTCGCTAAAAGAGGCCGCTGTGGAGCAGTCCGGAAGGAGAGTCCTTCCCTTCTTGGACTCTTCGGCTTCCCCTGACGGGGTGGCCTTCCTTTTCTTGTCTCCCCCGGCTAGGGGGAGAACTTTCCTCGTCCTCCTCCTCGTTTTCGTGGGAGGAGGGCTCCTCTGTGTTATCGGACGATGAGTTCGATACGACCTTGCGCTGGAGACCTTTCCTGGTCCCCATGGCCTTCTTGGCCTTCTTCTCTGGCACCTCATAGGGCGCCGGAACCAGCATCTCTGTTAAGAGAGCCCTTGCTGGATCCTCTGGCAGTGGGGCTGGACAATCGAACCGCTCCGCTGTCGCGACCCATTCCCGTTAAATGGCATGGAGGCTTAGATCCCCCACATGATTATATCGGGGAAAGAAACATCTTATGAGATATAAGGAGCTTACCAGATTGGCAGGGCACTTTGCGCTGAGTCTGCGATCCTCAGTAAGGGCAGGAGGTACCTCAGCAGACTTGAACATCACCCTCCAGATGTCCTGGTGTGCCGTGTCGAAGTGCTCTCACAGCGTCTGGTGCTTAGCCGAGTCGAACTCCCACATATTGAATGCCCGTCTTTGACACGGGAGGATCCGGCGGAAGAGCATGACCTGGACCACGTTGACAAGCTTGATTTTCTTACTTATCATGTTTTATCATAGTTCTGGAGTCCGGTCAGCTCCACCAATGAACCCCAGGATAGGCCCTTCTCTTTCCAGGAGGTGAGCCGCGTGGGGATGCCGGATCGAAATTCAGGGGCCGCCACCCAATTGGTGTCACACGGCTCGGTGATGTGGAACCACCCCGATTGCCACCCCTTCACTGTCTCCACATAGGAGCCTTCGAGCCAGGTGACGTTGGGCATTTTTCCCACCATGGCGCCTCCGCACTCCGCTTGCTGGCCGACCACCACCTTCGATTTAACATTGAATGTCTTCAGCCATAGACCGAAGTGGAGCTTGATGCGAAGGAAGGCCTCACACACGACGATAAACGCCGAGATGTTGAGGATTAAATTGGGGGCCAGGTCGTGGAAGTCCAGCCCGTAGTAGAACATGAGCCCACGAACAAATGGGTGGAGGGGAAATCCCAGCCCCCGGATGAAATGGCTAAGGAATTCAACCCTTTCGTGGGGTTCGGGGGTAGGGATGATCTGCCCCGTGTCTGGGAGCCGGTGCGCGATATCTGCGGCCAGGTATCCGGCTTCTCGGAGCTTCGTAATGTTCTCCTCCATAATAGAGGAGACCATCCACTTGCCTCCCGCTCCGGACATGTTTGGAGTAGTTTTGCAGAGAAAATGCAAACTTGGGCGATGGAGCTCGAGTGCGTGAGAATGGATGGGCAGGGAAGAAAAAGGCGTGGGTGAAAAGGAGGAGTCCTTGTCCCTTTCTAAGGCCGGAAGAAACTATGCGCCTCCCCACCTACCTGGTAAACTCGCTTATTCCCCAAGCGATGTGATTGATGGCGCGGTTGGGTTACCCACACCCGTATTGATGAGAATCCCGTGATAAGGGGACACGATCTAGCTTCAACAAGACGTGCCAAGAAAACTACCTCGCAATATGTGCAGTAGCTGGTTGGGAAAATGGTTCGTAATGACCGGGCCATGGCAGGAAGTCATGTTATGAAAAGTTGTCAGCATATTAGATTTGTAGAATAATATACTCTCTACGGTGGTATGTGGAATTTGTTTTGCAGAGCTAGACACAATCCTTGTGTTCAAAATCTTCTATGGAGTATTCGGAGAAGGAACCCGCCTTGCAATGTGCGCACCAGACTCATCGTCATTGAAGCCTGGTTCAGGGGCTACAGAGGGAGTCCTGGATTAGGGGGTCCTCGGATAGCCCGACTATATACTTTGGACGGACTGTTGGACTATGAAGATACAAGATTGAAGACTTCGTCCCGTGTCCGGGTGGGACTCTCCTTTGCGTGGAAGGCAAGCTTGGCAATTCGGATATGTAGATCTCCTCCCTTGTAACCAACTCTGTGTAACCCTAGCCCCCTTCGGTGTTTATATAAACCGGAGGGTTTAGTCCGTAGGACAACAACAATCATAACCATAGGCTAGCTTCTAGGGTTTAGCCTCTACGATCTCATGGTAGATCAACTCTTGTAATAAGCATATCATCAAGATCAATCAAGCAGGAAGTAGGGTATTACCTCCATCGAGAGGGCCCGAACTAGGGTAAACATTGTGTCCCCCGCCTCCTATTACCATCTGCCTTAGACGCACAGTTCAGGACCCCCTACCTGAGATCCGCCAGTTTTGACACCGATAGGGGGAGCAAGCCGTGGAAATCTGATTTTGGAGCCGACGCGACGACTCTTTCATGGGGACAGCTCGAAGGGAGAAGGCGACGTCGATCGGCCGCCCTCTGGTGCCGTTCACAGCTTTGACAGCCATCCGCGTGGCCCCGAAAACCTAAGCCATGTAAAATTTTGGCTAATTTCATTTATGTGAGTCTCTCCTCCCCAAGAGATCTCTTTCCTTCTATGGGAAACCTGCACGCAATGGGACCCTTCCACTTTTGGCAACACCCTTGTCTTTGTCTCGAGTCTGCTCGAGAGTTCATGCGGCCGCGCTAGGAACAACGAGGCGGCCTACCCGCTACCAGCCGCACTCTTGTCTTGTTTTGAGTCTGCTCGACAGGTCAAGCGACTGTGCTGGAAGAGGCAAGGTGGTTTACCCGGCAGCAAGCGCCCTCCTGATAGTGTGCTAAGATCTGTCCTCAAAGCACCACGACATGAGTTTACGCACCGGCAGCCTTATCTCACTAGGCGTAGTGTGCAAACATACAACGAAAGATCTAATGGGAACATAGCATGCATGATATTGAAGTACTCTAGATAATAATCGCCGCGGTTCTAACTTAAGATAAAACTGTCTTGGTCTTTAACTCGCAGCGGCAACGGGGTGCCTAGTCCCGGCATTGGTCCTCCACCCTCTCAACTCCATCACGCAGTTGATGATGGGCTTGATATGCTCCTTGAGCACCGTGAGGTCCGCCTCCTCTGGCAAGCTCTCCAACGCATCGGCAAAGTTGACGGAGGGGTTCCAGAACACCACCTTGGTGAGTACCTTGGTCAGGGCGCCCCAGCAGAGCCTCTGGGACTCGTTCACCAGATAAGTTGCCTGGTTGGAGCGGAGCTGCTCCAGGGCTCCAAGAACACCTTCGAAGAACAGGGTCAGTCTGGCGCTTGGACTCACGTTCGGCTCCAGGAGGTACCTCACATTCGGCATCCCCATGGCAGCCAGCTTCGTGGTGATCCTGCCAGCGACGTCGGCAAGGCGGTTGACCCAACGGTTTATGCTCTCCGTGTAATCCTTGTGTCCGGCGGCATCATCCCGCCGCAACTGCGTCTCCTCCTCCAGGCCCTTGTTCAGGGTCTCTTCCCGGGCCCTGACCTTGGAAAGAGTCCCCTCAAGGCCCTCCAACTTCAGCTTCAGGTCATTGATAGCGTGGTTCGCCTTGGAGAGTAGCTCGGCCTTGCTAAGGACGGTGGCGTGCGCCTCCGCCAGAGCGCCATTGGCCGCATCCTTCTCCTCCGTCAGCTTCAGGACCCGTTCCTTCAGCCCATCCCACTCCACCTCTAGCTCTGCCACCTGGCCGACATGGACCAGGGCTTGAGCATTGAGTGCCTCCTTGTGGCTCTGCTCCAGCTCCTGGGACCGCTGCGCGATGAGCTTCTCGACCTCGTCATCTTTCCTGCGGAGTGTGGCAGCGAGAACCTCCTCACGAGCGGATGGTCCTCCTCCTAGGAGTTCAGCTCGGCCTGGTGCTGGTGCCGGATGGCCTCGTGCTTGGTGGCCTGTTCCCTCGCCGCCTCTTGGGCTTTCTCAACGTCAGCCTGCTTCAGGATGAGCTCCTGTCTGCGCTCAGCCAATAGATCCTTGGCGACTTTCAGTTCATTATGGGCCTGGCGGAACCAGACCTACGTCTCAGCGACGCGCTCCTCGAGGTCCACCTTCGCTTTTTCCACCGCTGCCAACCTAGACTTCACCTTGTCTAGGCGAGCACGGTGAAGCGTCTAGAGCTTCTGGAAGTTGACGGTCATGGCCCAAAGGAGCTGCTCCTCCTGGGAACCGCCGCCACCGGTGCTCGGTTCGTCAACAACCTCAAGCCCGGCGGCGACGAGTGCCTCATCATCGAACACCTCCCCTTCGGTTGGTGCCCTGGTGCTCGTTGTACCTGGGAGGTGGACGAATATGTCATCGCTCACCTTCAGATATTTGATCAAGCCAGAGGCAACCAAGGAGGAAGGTTGATCGTCAACCAACCCCTCCCCGACAGGCCCCTTGGCGGCCTCTTCAGTGGCGGTCTTGGTGGCCTCCTCGTCGGCAATCTTGTTGGCCTCGTCCTTGGCTTCCCTGGCGACCTCCTCGATGACGGTGTCGATATCCTCCTGGGCGGTTGAGGAAGGGCCTGGGGACCAAGGAAGGGAATGAGACGGAGCCAACACCAAGATTCAAAAAGCAGAAGAAGGAACAGGGACGAGAAGGGAACCACTTACCGGCACCAGGCTAGGAAGAAGTGGCGCCTTCCCCACAAACGTTCGTTGCCGGGGCAGAACCACCGGCACCCAAGCTCGCCTCCTCCTCCTCCATATGTGTGGGCTCGATGGTCGATGCCCTTGCCGAGGACCCTTCTTTGGGCGACGTAGTCGATGGGGGAGGCGCGTTAGGGGTGGCCCTCAACGGCTCCTCCTACCGCCGTTCTCCTCCTGCAAACCCGGCAAGGTCAGCATCAAACATCCACACCCCAGGGCTCATCAGTAAAGGAGTGAGTGGCAGACTCACACTGAGGGCTAAAGCGAGGGCTGCATCGAGGGCTGCTGTCCGGGCTACTCTCCACCAGCAGCAGCGTATGCGGAGTACCCGCCGTGGGCTTGTCGCCCGCCGAGGCCTTGGCCCTCTTTGCCACCCTCTGTTCCAGCGTCTCCGTGTCCATGTGAAGATGACACCAAATCAAAGGAAGATAACATAGGCGTAAGGTCAGGAAGTGATGGGGGGTAGAATACTTACTCGTCCTCCACCTCCTCCTCCGCTAGCTTCCTCTTCCTTGCCGCTCTAATGGACCTGAGGTTGCACTCGGCCTCCAGGGTGCCGTTCGAAGGAGGAGGAGATGGGGACGGGGTACGGTGCCGCTTGGACAAGGAAGAAGCAGTTGCTGTCCTATTCGCCACCGCGGCCTTCACCACCTTCTTCGCTGTCGTGGCCTTCATCGCCCTCATCTCGCGCACGGGCTGTCCCTGGGCCGGCTGCCGCTGCGCAATCCTGCTGGGTCAGACCGGCTCGCCAGAGGAAGCCCGCCGCAGGACGCGCCGCCTCCCCGCGGCTGGGGGATCGTTCGCCTCGACCTCCTTTTCAGACGACTCGCCGCCCATGTCTTCCACGAGGGGAGCCTCATCACCGGCGTTGCTGGCCTTCCCGGCGGACTCCACCCACTAGGCGAGCTCTCTCCCCTCTGCGGCCGCGTCGGCCTCATCCTCCATGCCGCCAGCACTGCCGGCCTCCCTGGCGAGCGCCGCCTCTGCCGCCCTGGCGGCGATGTAGTCCAGCTCCGCCTTGGTGGTTTCCTGGATGAGCAGCGGCTCGTCACGGACATAGGCCTCCGACAAGGTGTCGAAGAACTCCTGCGCCCTCTCCACTGGCGGCTCGGACTAGGCCAGGTCAAGGTCATGTGCGTTGAAGTCCGGCATCATCGCAATGATGTCGAACTGGCGAGAGTTGTTTATCAGCGGGACCACTCCCACTGGAAACCCAAACAGGGGCCCCTTGTCGTCCTTGCCGGCCTTCGCGGCCCTGCCGGTCCTCTCAGCCCTGCCGTCACAGCCCACGTCAAGCTGAAAGAGCCTTTTACAGAAATGGGCATGCCTCATGAACGTGAAGTTGTGCTTCAGGCCAGGGCGGAGCCTCATGACGTCGGCCGCATTCCTGAAGCCCCAGGCTGACTTCCCCTTTTTGTGCAATGGTGCAATTCGGCGATGGATGAAGTCCACCCGAATCATCTCAAGGGTGAGCCCGTCCGCGGTGAGGCGATGGATCCTAGTGGTGGCAACCGAGAGCTTCTTGTCATTGGCCTCGAGGTCGCTCTAGTCCACGCAGCGGGTTGGCAGGCTCTAACGAACCCGGTAAAACTACTGCGGGTCCTCCTCCTCGATCCAACAGCACCGGCCCCGCCACTCCTCCCACCTCTCCTTCTGGGCACCCTCCGGGTATGTGCCTTTGTCCTAGGTCCTCGGGATCCAGGCGATGCTCCCAGAGATGGCGCCCCTCGTTGGAGGCGAGGAGTGAAGTAGTGGCAGAAAAGCGCCATGCTAGGGAGCACCCCGGAAAAGCCCTCGCAGAGGTGGGCGAACAGAGCCTTGCACGCCACTGTGTTCGGCGTGACATCCAAAAGATGGAAGTCGTAGGAGTGCATGATGTCAGAAGTCAGAAAAAGGGGGGCAGAGCCCGCAAGTGAATAAATCGACAAAGAAGGGGTACCGATTTGGGCCATCCTCGACAAAATCGGCGAGCACAACACGCGTGGCAGGGTGCCCCATCGTCTTCCTCCCCCACAAGGGCAATAAGAAGTTCTTGAGGTGAATCGCATTGACCGTCGATGGGAAGTAGGCGAGCTGCATCCGCCGCGCCGCCGACTCGCTCTCTAGCGCCTCCTTCTCACCGACATCCTTGGCTTCTCCCTTGCCCCTGCTGGTTTTGGGTGCCATGGCAGCTGGGAGGGGACAAAGGATCAAGAGCAATGGGAGCGCAGCAGCAGCAAGCAGAGGCGAGAACTTTGAATCTTTCATCTGAGGAAGAAGAAAGGAACGACAGTTCCGTTATTGGAAGAGGCACAAAGGGTAAATGAGCAGCGCACCTGCAGTTTTTCCTTTTTAATGGGGAAGACGTGGGCCGCCTCTTTACCATTTACTATCATATGACGCATGAGGGCAGCAACCGCCCCACGCATGGCCCCAACGTCACGCACGACCCCAATGTCGCGCATTCAACATGGGTCGTGGGGAAGTCCGATGGGCGAGGGAGTTACAACAGTACAACTCGGCCCCATATGCCCGCGCACCATTTTGGGCCTAGCCCGACAACGCGTCACGCTTATGTATGGCCCAGGCCCGGGGGCTCCTGTCAGTGCACAAAAGGAGGGGTCCTATTTTGTACCCCTTTACTTGTGCGTAGGCAGTTGGAGCCATGCTTGCGACCACACCTAGCGGGGCAGAGAAAGGAAGCAAAGCCAGAAGACAACCAGAACAATGCCAAGCTAGAAACACGAAGAGGAGAGGGGCGAGGTGGACTCTCCCGGCAAGGCCCTTGCTGGGGTGGCCTCTGCAGCCCCGACAAGAACCTTGTCGGGGCAACTGCCCGACACCATTGGAGCCGCCCCCTTGAGCCCAAGAGTTCCAACACTATCATCCACTTTGGAACCGAGGCTCGGGAGGCACCTCCATGGTGGCATGCAAATCTTTGTGGAGACCAGAAGCACACAAGACTAGATGATGACCAGAAGACGACCATCCTCGGCAAGATCCTTGCCAAGGATACCCACGAGCCCCCGGCAAGAGCCTTGCCGGGGGCGACCACGATGCCGCGGCAAGACCCTTGTCGGGGCCCCGGCAAGACTCTTGCCGAAAACATTCATGGGGCCGCAGCCAGGCCCATGTCTACCAAGACTCCACCATCGTTCCCATGCAGCTGCCAGCCCACCAGTTAGGCAGGCGCCCGCATGGCGACATGTGGCCTCTAGGCCGACTCGGCATGCACCTACATGGTGGCATGCAGATCTTCGTGAAGATTCAGCCACCGCACTTACCTAGTAGCTAGCCAACATGGCACTACACACCTCGTCAATTCGGACGTGCATCAAAGCCAGGTGAGGCGGCAACATCTGGTACGAGCTTCCTTGCCATCCCCTAATAAAGCAAGAAGGGCATGCCAGCAGCGCATTAAATGCGTTTGTCCTACGGTGCCAGGAGATAGACTCGATTACTGTATAGCTTTCCACCTCCGGTGTGCCACTGTGGCAGCCCCTTTGACTATAAAAGGAGGCCCGAGGCGTACTGAGAGAGGATTCGGATTTTTTGGACCCTGCAGACCTTGTAGCTAGTCCAAGAACACCAGATAAACAGAAACCAGCAGGAGTAGGGTATTACGCATCACTTGCGGCCCGAACCTAGATAATCCCCTCACATCAATTTCTCATTCCCGCTCTTTCCACAGCTCCGCGCCTACCAACCGTAGCAAAAAGGGATTCCCCGTGATCCCGTAGGTGTCGTTTCCCCCGACAAGAGGGGTATTTAATAGCATAATGGATCTGAACATATAATCTTCCTCCAAATAAACCATATAGTAATCAACTAGAAGATGTAATCAACACTACTAGTCACCCACAGGTACCAATCTGAGGTTCCAGTACAAAGATTGAACACAAGAGATGAACTAGTTTTTGAGAGGAGATGGTGCTGTTATTGATGGATATTTCCCTACCAAAAATGAGAGGGCAATCTCCATCAACATCTTCAACAGCACCATCTCACCTCAAACCCTAGTTCATCCCTTGTGTTCAATCTTGTTACCGGAACAATAGGTTGGTGCTTGTGGGTGACTAGTAGTGTTGATTACATCTTGTAGTTGATTACTATATGGTTTATTTGGTGGAAGATTATATGTTCAGATCCATTATGCTATTTAATACCACTTGATCTTGAGTATGTTTATCACTTGTTAGTAGTTACTTTTGTTCTTGAGGTCGCAGGAGAAATCATGTTGCAAGTAATCATGTGAACTTGATATGTGTTCGATATTTTGATAGTATGTATGTTGTGATTCCCTTAGTGGTGTCATGTGAACGTCCACTACATGACACTACACCATACTTGGGACGAAGGGAATGCATTATGGAGTAGCAATTTGATGATGGTTTTTCAGAGTGACAGAAGCTTAAATCCTAGTTTATGCGCTATTCCGTAAGGGACCGATTGGATCCAAAAATTTCATGCTATGGTTAGAATTTATTCTTAATACTTTTCTCGTAGCTGCGGATGCTTGCGGGAGGGTTAATCATAAGTAGGACGTTTGTTTAAGTAAGAACAACATGTAATCACCGGTCCACCCACATATCAAATTATCAAAGTAGCGAACACAAATCGAATCAACATGATGAAAGTGACTAGATGAAATTACCGTGGACCCTCAAGAACGCTTTGCCTATTATAAGAAACATTTTGGCCTGTCCTTTGCCTCAAAAGGATTGGGCTACCTTGCTCCACTTTTGTTACTATTATCATTACTTGCCCATTACAAAATATCTTGCTATCAAACTACTATGTTACTTACAATTTCAGCACTTGCAGACATTACCTTGCTGAAAACCATTTGTCATTTCCTTCTGCTCCTTGTTGGGTTCGACACTCTTACTTATTGAAAAGAGCTATAATTGATCCCCTATACTTGTGGGTCATCAAGGCTATTTTCTGGTGCCGTTTCCGGGGAGTGAAGCACATTTGGTAAGTGGAATTTGGTAAGGAAACATTTATATAGTGTGTTGAAATTTATTGTCACTTGTTACTATGGAAAACAATCCATTGAGGGGTTTGTTCGGGGTACTTCACCTTGACCAGAACCACAATTAGCTACCCCTCAACCTAATGCACCTACTTAAAATATTGAATATGAAATTCCTTCGGTTATGATAGAACAACTGCTAGCTAATCCTTATGCGTGAGATGGAACCGAACATCCTGATATGCACTTAATATATGTTGAACAAATTTGTGCATTCTTTAAGCTTGCAGGTTTACCCGGAGATGAAAAGAAGAAGATTTTCCCTTTATCTTTGAAGGGAAAAGCATCAGCATGGTATAGGCTATGCGATGATATTGGATCTTGGAATTGGAATCGATTGAAATTGGAGTTCCACCAATATTTTTATCCTATGCATCTAGTTCATCGTGATCAGAATTACATATAGAATTTTCGGCCTCGTGAAGGACAAAGTATCGCTCTAACTTGGGGGAGGCTTAAGTCAATGTTACATACATGCCCCAATCATGTGCTCCCAAGAGAAGTTATTATCTAGAATTTTTATGCTCGACTTTCTCATAATGATCGATCCATGCTTGATACTTCTTACGTTGGTTCTTTTATGAAGAAGACTATTGAATTCTGGTGGGATCTTTTAGAAATAATTAAACGCAACCCTGAAGATTGGGAACTTGATGAAGGTAAAAATTCAGGTATTGAGCTTAAATATAATTGTGTTAAATCTTTTATGGATATCGATGCTTTTCAAAAGTTTAGCAGTAAATATGGACTTGACTTTGATATAGTAGCTCCCTTTTGTGAATCATTTGCTACTCATGTTGATCTCCCTAAAGAGAAGTGGTTCAAATATCACCCACCTATTAAAGAAGAAATTAAAGAATGGTACTAGCTAAGGAAAAAACTATACTTTATATTGTTGATCCAGTTGTTCCTACTGCTTATATTGAGAAACCACCTTTCCCTGTTAGCATAAAGGAATATGCTAAAGTTTCAACTGTGGTTAACAAAAGTTATTTTAGAACACCCATACCTGATCAACAAATCAAAGTAGAACCTAGTATTGCTATGGTTAAAGATCTCCTCGAAGAAAATGTAGATGGGCATGTTATTTACTTCTGCAATGAAGCTACATGAATTGCCAAACATAATAAAGAGGAAAAACATAGACGCATTGTGGGCATGCGTGTTGTCTCAGTTAAAATAGGAGATCATTGTTATTATGGTTTGCTAGCGTGAGTGCTATTCCCTTTACCTTATATCAAGAAATTATGAATGACATAGCACCCACTGAAATAGAAGAAATAGATGCCACTATTAAACCTGCTAATAGAGACACCATCACACCACTTGGGATTGTTAGAGATGTTGAAGTCCTACGTGGGAAAATAAAATACCCTACTGATTTTCTTGTTCTTTGTTCCCCACAAGATGACTTTTGTCCCATTATCTTCAGTAGACCTTTCTTGAACACCGTTAATGCTAAGATAGATTGTGAGAAACAAGCTGTCAGTGTTAGTTTTGGTGATGAATCTCATGAGTTTATTTTTTTCCAAGTTTAGTAGAAAGCATCATGAAACAAAATTTCCTAGTAAGGATGAAATAATTGGTCTTGCTTATATTGTTGTGCCACCTATTGATCCACTAGAACAATATTTTCTAGACCATGAAAATGATTTACATATGCATGAAAGAAATGAAATAGATAAGATTTTCTTTGAACAACGTCCTCTACTTAAACACAATTTGGCTATTAAAACTCTAGGAGGTCCTCCTCCACCTAAAGGTGATCCTGTGTTCGAGTTAAAACAATTTCTAGACACTTTGATATATGCTTATATTCATGAAAAGAAGATATATCCCTTTATTATTAGTGCTAATCTTTCAGAACATGAAGAAGAAATATTATTGAAAGTTCTAAGGAAGCACCGAGCTGCTATTGGATATACTCTTGATGATTTAAAGGACATTAGTCCCACTCTATGTCAGCACAATATTAATATGGAACCTGATGCTAAACCTGTTGTTGATCACCAATGTCGGTTAAATCCGAAAATGAAAGAAGCGGTAAGAACGGAAATATTAAAACTTCTGGAAGCAGGTATAATCTATCCTATATGTGATAGTAGATGGGTAAGTCATGTTCATTGTGTTCCTAAGAAAGGAGGTATTATTGTTGTTCCTAATGATAAGAATGAACTTATTCCACAAAGAATTGGTACAGACTATAGAATGGTAATTGATTTCAGAAAATTAAATAAAGCAACTAGAAAAGATCATTACCCTCTGCCTTTTATTGATCAAATGCTAGAAAGATTATCTAAGCACACACATTTTTGCTTCCTAGATGGATACTCTGGTTTTTCACAAATACCTGTTTGTCAACCTGATCAAGAAAAGCCCACTTTCACTTGTCCCTTTGGAACTTATGCTTATAGACGTATGCCTTTTGGTTTATGCAATGCACCCGCTACCTTTCAAAGATGTATGACTGCTATATTCTCTGACTTTTGTGAAAAGATTGTTGAGGTTTTCATGGATGACTTCTCTGTTTATATGAAGTCTTTTGATGATTGTTTAAGCAATCTTGATCGAGTTTTGTGGAGATGTGAACAAAAAAATCTTGTCTTGATTTGGGAGAAGTGCCACTTTATGGTTAATGAAGGTATTTTCTTGGGTCATAAAATCTCTGAAAGAAGTATTGAAGTGGACAAAGCTAAGGTTGATGCAATTGAGAAAATGCCATGTCCTAAAGATATCAATGGCATTCGTAGTTTCCTAGGTGATGCTAGTTTCTATAGGAGATTTATCAAAGAATTTTCTAAAATTTCTAGGCCTCTTACAAACCTTTTGCAGAGGGATGTACCTTCTATTTTTTATGATGATTGTTTAGAAGCCTTTGAAACACTCAAGAAAGCCTTAATTTCTACACCTGTTGTTCAACCACCTGATTGGAACTTGCCTTTTTGAAATTATGTGTGATGCTAGTGATTATGTTGTTGGTGTTGTTCTAGGGAAAAGAGTTGATAAGAAACTGGATGCCATTCATTATGCTAGTAAAATTGTAGACAGTGCTCAACGAAATCATGCTACTACTGAAAAATAAGTTCTAGCAGTGGTGTTTGCTTGTGATAAATTTAGATCTTAGATTGTTAATTCAAAAGTTATTGTTCACACCGACCATGCTGCTATGAAATATCTTATGGAAAAGAAAGATGCTAAACCTAGACTTATTCGACGGGTTCTCTTCCTTCAAGAATTTGATTTACATATAGCTGATAGAAAAGGAGCTGAGAACCCCATAGCTGATAACTTGTCTAGGCTTGAAAATGCGCTTGATGACCCACTACCTATTGATGATAGTTTTCCTAATGAGAAGTTAGCTGCAATAAATGTTTCTCATAACACTCCCTGGTATGCTGACTATGCTAATTACATTGTTGCTAAATATTTACCACCTAGCACTACTAGGGAAAAGCCTAGCAGCAACGCGAGTTTTAGAACCATTAGTAGCGCGGGTGGGAGCGCTACTGGTACGACGCTACAGCTAAAGGTTAGCAGTACTGTGGATCAACCCACGCTACTGCTATATTGACTTAGTAGTAGCGCTTTCCCCAGGCAGCGCTACTAGTAATTAATAGTAGCGCTTCTACTAGCCCGCCCTACTACTATTATTCCGTATTTTATTTCTTTTTTATTTCATGTTGTATTCGTACACCTTCGTACAAGTTTTCATACAACAGAAATTTAGAGATTGTTTCTACATCATAATGAGTTATTAAATCACAGGGTGAAAGAACCGTAGACTAGTTTCAAGTGGATGGACATCCACTTGAAACTAATCCGCAGTTCTTTCACCCAATGATATAATAAATATCATCATCATCATCATCGTACCATTAAGAACTTATCATCATAATACATCATTGTCATATAACACCTCCACATGATCATAGTTTTCATCAATGAGACATCACATAGCAAGTTGGTCACTAGTCATAATCACAACTACTCATCATCATCAACTCTAACACATTGTACCACACAGTAAACATTATACCTCTTAGGACCTACTACATTCTCTTAAGACCTACACTCTTCTCTTAGGTAAAATAGCAAAAAACAAGATAGCCCCTGACTCTCCATTATGGAAATGGAGATTATCCTATCTCCAATTCTTGCCTTTCACACAATGTTGCTTCCAAGAACCTCCTTATGACTGTCCCTACATTTTTTCCATTCTTTGATTATCATGTGTTCACCGGTTTTAGAAATCCGGGATGGACAGGTGAGATTCGTAGAACGACCTGGCTGTACGTTCAAAACATGAAGGTGGCCATTCTGATACATCAGATGAGGCACACAATCTTCCAGGATTTTCTGTTGAAAAACATAGTAATAACTTCGTAGTTAGCAATGTAGTTAAGTTTTAAAAGAATTTATGCAAAAGATGCACGGATGTCATAATAGTAAAAAATCTTACCATGACATCTCCATGGATGTTACCGTAGTTCAACACGTGCACTTGTGGCACGTATTGACCACAATGTGGAGGAGTTTTATTATAGATATAGTAATTCTCAAGATCAGTACAATATGCGACCAGTTGATTTTTCTCCTGATAAGTTAACTCAGAACCATCGGTGTAGTAGGTTCTGTCTACCATCTTCCCCACATTGTTTGAGCAATGAAAATAAGCTGTCAATGGAAATAAGCTGTCAACTATTTTGAAATGAACAATATAAATTAGTAAAATAACTATGTTTGAGAAACTCACATAGCGGTAGAATTGGAAATGTATCAGCAAGGACCCAAATGTCCAAATTGTCTTGGTCGATATCAGGATCACCAAGATCCATGGTGACAAACATACCCTCTAGAAAATCATACATCTTGCAAAGTGCTTCCCAACCCGGGCAACCATAATGGGATACGCTCTCAGAATTGTATAGATTTATCTCAAAATCCATACCATGATGGGTCCCCAGGTTAATTTTCTTTGTTTCATTCCTCTCATGATCTTCAAAACGCATCCTCTCCAAGACATAGTGTCTTGCATGGCATGGGATAAGCTAGTCGAATTGTAAAAGAGGAAAATTACACGTTGAAGTAGTAGAAGTCAAGCTTAATTACGAAAAAAATATTTTGCGTCGTAGCTTACCATATCACAATTTAAGGATTCCTCGAGCTTAATGCGGAAGCGCCGACCTTCGTCCAAGTGAGGCATGTCGCAGAAACCCCGGTCGTCATGGCACCAGTCGCACTCCCCCGGGAGACTTTCGTCGTCCGTGTACGACATTTCGTATGTTCATAATTCAAGTATTAAACTTGTACAATTAAATATATGTACTAAAATACCTAAATTAGATCATTATTATTCATCACAAGTTGACTATCGATCTGTTGAGTCTTTTCTTGTTCCTGAGTGCATTACAACCCACGACAACAGTCGGGATTCTTCGGCCTCGACAGACTTAAAGTCAACCCGAAATACCATTTAATTATCTTTCTAGAAAATCCAGGCCACTCGATATTTCCTGCATATTCTAGCACAAGTCATGCCAAAATTCACGGAAAATTCCGGCATGACCTTTGCTAAAACAGGACATATCGAGCGTCTGAAATTTGCCGAAGCGGAAATTAATCAACACTCCAGCAAAACATAGACCACTTGGAGGTGTAACCTGAACATGACCGGCCACTTGGGCAACCACATATCCTATTTGAGTAACACAAGATATACATGTTTTTATATACATCATATATTGTAGGACTCATATTGACATGGAGATTTGGCTGGTCTCACCTTGAGGTCGGAGGGGGTCGGTGACGGGGACGATGGAGGGGCTCCTTGATTTCTACAAAAACAAAAGCCCTATAAGTTATCACTAATACATCCCAAATAGTATCATACATATAACATCACTAATACAACTAAAACCCCAGCGAACGACGGGTATCAATGACGAGGATGCGGGATAGGCATCGTCGACATTGATGCAGGAATAATTGCTTAAAGTAAAAAATAACAGCAAATGTGACATGTTCAACTAGTTCTATTAATTCAACTAGTTCTTACTAAATATAAACTTACTATAAATAGAAATAAACTAGTTCTTTCTAAAAAATAAACTAGTTCAACTAGTTATATTAATTTTCTTACTAAAAATACATTAGTTCTATTAATTCAACTAGTTCTTACTAAAAATAAACTAGTTCAACTAGTTTATTAATTTACTTACTAATTATTTTAAACACTTACTAAAAACAGTAAAAATACTACATTATACAATAGTAAAAAAACTAAAGTGAAAACAGAAAAAAAAGATGGAGGGAGGAGGGGAAGGGAGGAGGAAGGAGAGAGGAGGAG
>NC_041388.1:192779786-192889752 GCF_002162155.2 Triticum dicoccoides
GGTTGAAGGAGGGCGACCGGAGGAGGAGGGGTAGGAGAGAGGGGAGGAGGGAGTACCTCGGCGAGGAGGAGAGCGGCAGCGGACGACGTACGGGTTCGGCACGGGCGAGAGCGAGTGAGAGGGAGTGAGTGCGAGAGGGTGAACCGCTCCAGGATAAGGTAAGTAAGTAGTAGCGCGTTTCAGAGAAACGCGCTACTGCTACAGGCCGTAGCAGTAGCGTTGGTCGGTGGTACGCGCTACTACTTACTACAGGCCGCACGGGCGAGAGCGAGTGAGAGGCAGTGAGTGCGAGAGGGTGAACCGCTCCAGGATAAGGTAAGTAAGTAGTAGCACGTTTCAGAGAAACGCGCTACTGCTACAGGCCATAGCAGTAGCGTTGGTCGGTGGTACGCGCTACTGCTAAGTGGGGCTAGCCATCTGCGCCCAGTACAAATATAGTAGCAGCACGGTTTCGTGGAACGCGCTACTACTAAAGTAGTAGTAGTACCACGGTCTATTTAAAAACGCTACTACTAAGTAGCGCTAGCGCCCTGTTTTGTCCAGCACTACTGCTAAGAAGTTTTGTATAAGGTTTTCCCTAGTAGTGTAGCTTTACATACCAATGAAAGAACAAATTCTTCTTTGATTGAAGACATTACTTTTGGGATGACCCACATCTTTATAAAGAAGGAGTAGATGGTATTATTAGATGTTGTGTACCTGAGCATGAACAAGGACAAATCCTACAGAAATGTCACTCCGAAGCATACGGAGGACATCATGCTGGAGATAGAACTGCTCACAAGGTATTGCAATCTGGATTTTATTGGCATACTCTCTTCAAGGATGTCCGTAAGTTTGTCTTATCTTGTGATGAATGCCAAAGAATAGGTAATACCAGTAAGCGTCAACAAAATTCCTATGAATTATTCACTTGTTGATGAACCATTTGATGTTTGGGGATTTGAATACATGGGACCTTTTCCTTCCTCTAATGGGTATACACATATTTTGGTTGTTGTTGATTATGTTACTAAATGGGTAGAAGCTATTCCAACCAGTAGTGCTGATCACAACACCTCTATTAAAATGCTTAAGGAAGTTATTTTCCCAAGGTTTGGAGTCCCTAGATATTTGATGACTGATGGTGGTTCACACTTTATTCATGGTGCTTTCCTTAAAATGATTGCCAAGTATGATGTTAACCATAGAATTGCATCACCTTATCATCCTCAGTCTAGTGGTCAAGTTGAACTTAGCAATAGAGAACTAAAATTAATCCTGCAAAAGACTATCAATAGGTCCCGGAAGAATTGGTCAAAGAAATTAGATGATGCACTTTGGGCTTATAGAACAACATATAGAAATCCTATGGGTATGTCTCCTTATAAAATGGTTTATGGAAAAGCTTGTCATTTGCCTCTTGAGTTAGAACATAAAGCATATTGGGCAATCAAAGAACTCAACTATGATTTCGAACTTGCCAGTGAAAAGAGGTTATTTGATATTCGCTCTTTAGATGAATGGAGAACCCAAGCTTATGAAAATGCCAAGTTATTTAAAGAAAAAGTCAAAAGATGGCATGATAAAAAATTCAAAAGCGTGAGTTTAAATTTGGAGATTATGTTCTTTTGTACAACTCTTGTTTCAGATTGTTTGCAGGAAAACTCCTCTCAGAATGGGAAGGACCTTATGTTATTGAGGAGGTTTCTTGGTCTGGAGCTATCAAAATAAGTAATGCCGAAGGTACTAACCCGAAGGTTGTAAATGGGCAACGAATAAAACATTATATCTCAGGTACGCCCATTAATGTTGAAAGTACTATTATCCAAACTTTGACACTAGAAGAACACATAAAAGGGTCCTTCCAGAACACTCCAGAATCATGAAAATAATGAGGTACGTGATACGGTAAGTAAACGGACTCCGAAAAATCCGCAAAACTATTTTGTGTCAGTTTTGGAATATTTAGAAAATTAGGAAAATAAGAAACTTCCAAGAAGCGTACCCTGGTGGGCATAAGACACCAGGGTGCGCCTGGCTGCCAGGCGCGACCAGGTCGGTTGTGCCAACCTCGGCTACCTTCCGGACTCCATTTTTCTTCAGTTTGCTTGTTTCCCAAGATAAAAAATCTTTATATACCCCCCGAACCTATTGACCACCGTATCACGGAGAAATCTTCTGTTCTCTTGTCTTGCTGTTTTCTGACAGATTCAGTAAGGAAGCATCATGTCTTCCTCACCCTCCAACAATGGAGAAGAAGATGCAGGGGTGTTTTAGGAGGATCTAAGGAGAGAGGAAGTTGAAGAAGCAGCTACGGAGGAAGGAGAGGAAAATAATTTTAGGGTTCACTCTCCGACTCTCGAGAGAGGCACATTGGCTGGCATCTCTACACAGCTGAATCCTCATCAATCTATCAGAGCATTAAATAATCAAGAGGGCCTCGAAGTGCAAGAAGAAATCCCACCGAGAAGGCCTTTACATAGGTTACATCGTAATAATTTCCGCAATTTGATTCACAATTATGTGTTCGAGAATACTCCTCGTAGGCACATACCGTCCAATTGGGACATATCTCGCCCAAGAGAAAACCATGCAGGAATGAACCCCTGGGGCCTGGAAAATAAACACAAAATGGCTAAAGTGAAGAAAAATAGTGAGTAACTTCATCAAGCCCTTTGGGAGATTCAAGATTTGAAGGATCTACTCATGGTTCTATTGGAAAATACCACATCACCACCACCTTTTTCTTCATCACCAAAAGAAAATTGAGTATCGGGTATGGGCACTCCCCTTGGTTTACGCCAAGCTTGGGGGAGGTGCCCCCCGGTATTGTATCATCCCCACTATCTTTTCCTTTACTTATTTTAGTTTGATCTTTTGCTTTAGATGAATAAAAGTTTAGTTCGATACTTTCTTTGTAATCGTGTGCGAGATATATAATAAAGATTAGTTTGAGTTTTTGCTTTCTTTACTTTCATGTTGCAATGAAAAGAAAGGAAATAAATAAAAGGAAAGGAAATAAATCAAGAAGATCATATGCTAATATTATGGTAGGTGATGACACCACATAAGGAAAAGTATAAGTAGAAAATATTATTAGAGATTGGCAAACATAACACTAGACGATGATGCAACTCATGAAAGAATTAATAAGGGAAGAGAAGATTCACAAATAAATATACTATCCTAGAAATCTTTTGTGATTGTGAGCCCCCATCTAAATATTACATGCCAAAATTGTTAATGTTGGACAAGCAAGACAACTTAATGATTTATGTTTGTTCATATTCACATAAATTTATATTGTCATAGATCCCTCAACATGTGGTGCTTGCCCCTATCTTTGCTAGCCAAAAATTCCGCACTAAGTAGAGATACTACTTGTGCATCCAAAAATCCTTAAACCCAAATCTTTTTTTCAAGAGTCCACCATACATACCTAGGGAATGAGCAAGATCCCTCAAGTAAGTTGTCATCGGTGAAATAAGGCAATAAAAATTGCTTCTAAAAGTGTAAGATCATTTAGTGTAAGAGAAAATTGAGCATTGTACGAACTTGTGATGGTGAAGAATAAAAGGAACAGACCGCATAATAAAGGTTTCCATCACAAGGGGCAATACAATGTGATGTTCTTTTGCACTAAGGGATTGAGCATACAAATAAATAAGTGCATGGCAACCTCTACTTCCCTCTGCGAAGGGCCTATCTTTTACTTTTATGTATTTACTTTTATGAAAAGAGTCAAAGTTTTCTCTCTATTCCTTTTTATTTTTCTCCTTTGGCAGGCATCATGTGGTGAGGAAAGATCTAGGCACATATGTCCTGTTGAATATGGGTAGCATGAGTTGTTATTGTTGATATCACCCTTGAGGTGAACATGTTGGGAGGCGGAACTATACGCCCCTATCTTCTATGTGTCCGGTTGAAATGTTTTACTCATGTGTATGCGGTGAGTGTTAGCAATCATAGAAGACTATATGGTGGTTGAGTATGTGGACTTTCCTAAAGGCTCCGATACGTGACCCTTCCTGAAAAGATGATGAATTGTAGTTGCAAAGTTGACTGAGAACATAGTTTATTGGTTTCTAATAGATTTTTTTGCTTTATACTTCGATAGTATGATGAATTGTCACTTATTCATGAGAAGTCTCAGATATAAGTTCTATGATAAAAGCCTTATGTTTAAGTTTGTTGCCGTTGTAATAATCTACATGATGCTTCTATGTTCGTATTTTGTTTTTATCGACACCTCTCTCTCTAAGAATGTGGACATGTTTTTCGATTTCGGTTTTCGCTTGAGGATAAGCGAGGTCTAAGCTTGGGGGAGTTGATACGTCCATTTTGCATCATGTTTTCATACTGTTATTTATGATGTTTTATGCATAATAATGCTTTTGGAGTAATTCTAATGCCTTTTCTCTCATAATTTGCAAGGTACACACAAAGAGGGGGAATTCCGGCAGGTGGAAATCTGGACCTAGAAAAGCTACGTCAGGCTACCTATTCTGCACAACACAAAACAAGCTGAAACTTCATGGATAATTTTTATGGAATATATGAAGAGTATTGGATAAAATAAGTACCAAAGGGGGCACACCGTGTAGGCACAACCCACTGGGCGCGCCAGGGTGCCCAGGCGCGCCCTAGTGGGTTGTGCTCACCCAGGCCCACCTCCAGTGCCCATCTTCTGGTATATATATAAGTCATTTTGACCTAGAAAAAAATAAGGAGATTACTTTGCGGACGGAGCGCTGCCGTTTCGAGGCGGAACTTGGGCAGGAGCACTTTTGCCCTAAGTGGAGCGATTCCGCTGGGGGAACTTCCCTCCCGGAGAGGGAAATCATCGTCATCATCATCACCAACAACTCTCCCATCTTGGGG
This sequence comes from Triticum dicoccoides, assembly GCF_002162155.2. Taxonomy (NCBI): domain Eukaryota; kingdom Viridiplantae; phylum Streptophyta; class Magnoliopsida; order Poales; family Poaceae; genus Triticum; species Triticum dicoccoides. The sequence goes on from NC_041388.1 coordinate 192,784,650, forward strand.
AGGGCAATCTCCATCAACATCTTTGACATCACCATCTCATCGCAAACCCTATTTCATCTGTTGTGTTCAATCTTGTTACCGGAACTATAGATTGGTGCTTGTGGGTGACTAGTAGTGTTGATTACATCTTGTAGTTGATTACTATATGGTTTATTTGGTGGAAGATTATATGTTCAGATCCATTATGTTATTTAATACCCCCTGATCTTGATCATGTTTATTACTTGTTAGTAGTTACTTTTGTTCTTGAGGTCACGGGAGAAATCATGTTGCAAGTAATCATGTGAACTTGATATGTGTTCGATATTTAATAGTATGTATGTTGTGATTACCTTGGTGGTGTCATGTGAACGTCGACTACATGACACTTCACCATACTTGGCATAAGGGAATGCATTGTGGAGTAGGAATTAGATGATGGGTTGCGAGAGTGACAGAAGCTTAAACCCCAGTTTATGCGCTATTCTGTAAGGTACCGATTGGATCCAGAATTTTAATGTTATGGTTAGAATTTGTTCTTAATACTTTTCTCGTAGTTGTGGATGCTTGCGGGAGGGTTAATCATAAGTATGAGGTTTGCTCAAGTAAGAACAACACCTAAGCACCGCTCCACCCACATATCAAATTATCAAAGTAGCAAACACGAATCGAATCAACATGATGAAAGTGACTAGATGAAATTCCTGTGCACCCTCAAGAATGCTATCAAGACCGTTTTGGCATGTACTTTGCCACAAAAGGATTGGGCTACCTCCCTGTACTTTTGTTACTATTATCATTACTTGCTCGTTACAAAATATCTTGCTATCAAGACCGTAGAGCAGCATGACAGGGGTGACGCTGGTGGTTTTTACCCAGGTTTGGGCCACTGGGAAGCATAAAACCCTACTCTTGCTTTGGTGGATTGATGGGAGGACCATGGGGGACACGCAACTCTCAAGCCCGGGAAGCTTGCCTCGGGGAGAGCAGCTATGCGCATAAGCATGTACAAGAATGTAAATCATTTCTTAGGTTGCCATGGCCCTCCTTCTTTAGGCTATGGGGTTACCATAGTGGCAAAGTCATTATCTACTGATTACATAGCCAAAGTGCATTAAATGCAGTGCTAGGTGTCATGCTGAGGATGCAGCCCCGCAAGCCTGCTGCGCCGCTCAACCACCTTCTTATCTGTCTGTATGATACGCCTTTGGACTGGTGTCATATAGGGAGAATCTCCTTCCCAAATGGTTGCCACGTGCCAAATGACAGCCACTTAATCACTTGGAGGCTCGACACCATAGTGATAAGTGACTTGCGTTTGCTGTGTGGTGGAGAGGTGGAGTCTTGGCAGGGAGACTTGCCCTTGGCGGCCTCGAGAATCCTGACAGAGGAACCTTGGGACTTGCTCTTGGTGAGGCCTCGACCTGATCAAGCTCACTTTCCCGACAAGGGAGGTTTTTCCTTAGTGATATGTTGGTCCATTTCCATGTGTTGGTCCTCTTGATCCGCCCTTTGATTCCTCAAAGAGCTGTCTCTCTGCCTTGGTCTTGTCCTGGCGGCTTGATGCTGCCGGGTTGGAGGCCTATTGTCCATGCACAAGTTAGGGCAAACATAGCCATGTTTGTGTACCACGACATTCAGTTTGCATAGTAATTTCTTAAGATCATCCCTATCATTGCAAGCAAGAATGTCTCTAGTTGTATCCTCATCCATAACATATCCTTCAGGTACCTTAGGTAATTCATATCTAGGAGAGCTAGGTCTAATGGGTGTTTCAATATTTTCAGTTTCAAGTACTTCATCAGTTTCAGCATTATTAATATCTTTAGCTCTAGCAACTTGTTCATCAAGAAATTCACCTAGTGGCACATTGTCATCAATAAAGATACTAGCATCATCATGAGTATCACTCATAGCAAAAGTAGCATCATCAATGACTTGCAACATATTAGGATTAACAACATGTGGTGGTGTTGCAAGTCTACTCAAAACAAAATGTGAATCAAGTGTAGAGTGTGACGGCAGTTCCTTACCTTAACTCATCCTAGAGGGAACGATCTTGGTTTTAGAATCCTTCAGATTCTTCATAGTGATAAATAGATAATAATCCCAAGTGACTCAACAAATATAACTATGCTCCTCAGCACTGGCGCCAGAAAAAGGTCTTGATAACCCACAAGTATAGGGGACCGCAACAGTTTTCAAGGGTAGAGTATTCAACCCAAATTTATAGATTCGACACAAGGGGAGCCAAAGAATATTTGCAAGTATTAGTAGCTGAGTTGTCAATTCAACCACACCTGGAGATTAAATATCTGCATCATGGTGATCAGTAGCAAAGTAGTATGATAGTTTTGATAGTAGTGGTAACAGTAACAGTAGTGGTAATAGTGATAGCAATGATTTTGTAGCAAGTGTAACACTAACTGTAGCAGTAGTAACTTAGCAAGAACAACATGTAGGAAATTTGTAGGAATTAGATCCGTGAATTCGTTGGACGATATTCATCATATAACAATCATAACCTAGGGTGATACAAAACTAGCTCCGGTTCATAAATGTAATGTAGGCATGTATTCTGTAAATAGTCATACGTGCTTATGGAAAGAACTTGTATGACATCTTTGTCCTACCCTCCCATGGCAGCGGGGCCCATAAGGAAACTAAGGGATATTAAGGCCTCCTTTTAATAGAGAACCAGAACAAAGCATTAACACATAGTGAATACCTTAACTCGTCAAACTACGGTAATCACAGGAAAGTATCTCGACTATTGTCACTCCGAGGTTTATGGATCATAACACATAATAGGTGAATATCACTTGCAAGATCAGATCAAGAACATAGATATAATGGTGAAAACATAAATGGTTCAGATCTGAAAGCATGGGACCCGGGCCCAAAGTGACAAGCATTAAGCATGGCAAAGTCATAACAACATCAATCTTAGAACATAATGGATACTAGGGATCAAGCCCTAACAAAACTAACTCGATTACATGATGAATCTCATCCAACTCCTCACTGACTAGCGAGCCTACAAAGGAATTACTCACTCCTGGTGGGGAGCATCATGGAATTGGCGATGAGCGAGGGTTGGTGATGATGAAGATCGAAGATCCCCCTCTCCGGAGCCCAAAATAGAATCTAGATCTGGCCTCCCGATGAAGAACAGGAGGTGGCGTCGGCCCCGTATCGTGAAACAAGATAATTCTTCCTCCTTGTTTTTTCTCCAAATAAAGGTATTTATGGAGTCAGAGATAGGGTCTGCGGAGCCACCAGGTGGGCACAACCCACCTAGGCGCGCCTAGAGGGGGGCGGCCTTCGGTGGTTCTTGGCTCCAGCATTTTTCTTTTGTTCTGAAATAAATCTCCAAAAAGTTTTGTTCCATTCCAAGAACTTTTATTTCTGCACAAAAACAACACCATGGTAGTTCTACTGAAAAGAGCGTTAGTCTAGGTTAGTTTCATTCAAATCATGCAAATTAGAGTCCAAAACAAGAGGAAAATCGTTAGGAAAAGTAGTTACGATAGAGACGTATCAACTCCCCCAAACTTAAACCTTTGCTTGTCCTCAAGCAATTCAATTGTTAAACTGAAAGTGAAGAAGAAAAACTTTTACGAACTCTTTTGGTCTTGTTTACATAAATAAGCTTAAATAGCACCCAGGGTTTCAGCAAAGATTATAACTAACCATGGCTACAATAACTCGTAAAAATTTATATTAACTCATATCAATGACATAATCAACTAGCGAGCAATAATAAAATATCTCAAATGACAACACCTTGCCAAAACAATCTTGATATAATATGAAAAACAGTGCTATCTCACTAGCCCTTTCTATGACCACAAAACATAAATGCAGAGCACCTCCAAAATTCAAGCAATGACTAAACATTGTAGTTCATGGTAGAAAAGATCCAGTCATGTGCATCCAACATTAACTATACACAATGCATGAGGATGACAATAGTGCTCTCAAAATCTGGCGCTTATTTGAGAAGGTGATGACTCAACATAAAATTAAATAAATAGTCCCTTAGCAGAGGGAAGCACGGATTTGCAACGGAAATCCACCCTTCCTGTTTATGTCACAGCCGAAAGTTAACAATATCTTCCATCCTAAACACATTAGTGGCGTTTCGCAAGTGATAAAAGTAAAGGTTTACTCCCCCTCCACCAACAATCACAATCTAGGCTAGCCGAATCCACGGGTAACATCCATACCAGCAACAATCCTGGGGGAGTTTTGTTTAATTATTTGCAATTTTTTATTTTGGGATTGGGAATCCCTATTATCTCCCCTCTCGTGCAAGGACGAGTGAACTAACACTCATCATGAGAATAACCCTCTTAGCGTGGAACATACCGACTACCCCCTGTCACTCTATGAACAATCCAGGCACATAAAAATGGATATTTATTTGAAGTTTTTAGAGGTGGCACATGCAAATTTACTTAGAACGGCAGGGTAATACCGCATATAGGTAGGTATGGTGGACTCATGTCAAATAACTTTGGTTTTAGAATTTAGATGCACAAGCAGTATTCCTGCTTAGTACAGGTGAAGGCTAGCAAATAGGCTGGGAAGCGGCCAGCTACAGAGCGGAAACGGTCATGAACATGCATTATGCATAATAAACATTGGATACTAGCATGAGTAGGACATGAACACCATGAACATAAATATCATAGAGGCTATGTTGATTTGATTCAATTACATGCATGAACATGTGCCAAGTCAAGCCACTCAAAACATTCAGAGGAGGATACCATATCATCACACTACATCACAATCATTTTAACGCAATGTTGACATCCACGATAAATCATTATCCACACCTAGATACTTAAGCATGGCATGAGAAACTATAATATCTAATTGTCATTGCAAACATGTTTGATCATAATATGTTGAATCATGGATACTAGGTTAAACATATTTATAAAAACAGAACAAGTTGAGTTCGTACCTATTTCTCTCTGCCACAGCCAGTTCACCAAATATCGTCATCATTGTCTTTCACTTGCACGACCGAACGATATGAAAATAATAATAGTGCAAGAGTGCCGTGGACTAAGCTACTATCTGCAAACATTTTATTCAAAAGGAGAAGACAATGTAATTTGGGCTCTTTGTTAGATCAACAATAACGCATATGAGAGCCACTCAACATTTTCATCGTGGTCTTCTGCATGGTATGACTCAATAAATAGAAAATAATTTTAGAGAAACACACTGAAATATTTTTGGAGTTTTTAATTTTTCTAGAAGAAAACAAATTAAAGAGAAAAAACAAAAATGAGAAAAACTATTTACACGGGAAAGCTCCCAACAAGCAAAAGAAGAATCGAGGAATCTTTTGGGATTTTATTTTAGTACTACAACTAAATAAACTAGAAAGAAAAACCGAAAAGAAGCAGGAAATATTTTTGGGTTTTTTCAAAGTTTTTCAAACACAAGAGAAGAAAGCGAGAAATACAAAAATAGAGGCGCATCTTTTACCCCTTTTCCTGTGCACGGGCAGTCAGAGCCACACCCACGGCCATACCAAGTAGAACGAGGGAGGTGAACCAAGGTAAGATCGAAGCCCATGACAATCAAAGCAACGCCAAGGCCAAGACAACAAAGAGGAGAGGGACGAAGCAGCGGCCCCGGCAACACTCTTGCTGGGACAGCTCGCCCCGCACCAACAGAGCGAGCCACCCTTGAGCCCACGGCCCCAGTGCCATCATCAGCGTGGGGCCAGGGTTCGAGAAGGCACCCCTGTGGTGGCATGATATCTTTGTGAAGACATATTCAAGGTCAGATTAGAAGACGACGATTCTCGGCAAGATCCCTGCCAAGGAAGGCCAACAGACCCCCGGCTAGATCCTTGCAGGGGACGACAACACGCCACGGGGAGACCCTTGCCGGGCCACCCGGCAAGGCCCTCGCCAAAGACGCCGGCAAGGCCACCGCCAAGCCCACATCAACCAAGCTTCCACCGCCAATCACATGCAGCTGCCATCCCAACCAGTTGGGCGGGCACCAGCGTGGCAACGTGCAGCTCCGAGGCCAGCTCATCAAGCGCCTGCATGGCGGCATGCAGATCTTCGTGAAGGCTCCACCACCGCGCCAACTCAGCTGCCTGCCTGCCTACATGGCATCGCATGCATCCCTAGCCGAGGCATGTGTCGAAGCGAGGAGGAGAGGCGACGGACGTGACGGGCCTCGCCCCCGTCCCCGATAAAGTAAGAGGACACCTAAGCGATGCATTAAATGCACCTTGTCCTGTAATACGAGGGATATCCTCGTGCCACTGTAGACCTTTCCACCTCATGTGTGCCACTGTGGCAACCCCTTTTTCCTATAAAAGGAAGCCCGAGGCGACAAGGAGAGCGATTCGGCTCTTTGGAACCACACGCTGACCACAACTATTCGAGAGCTCAAGAACTCTTAGAAATACACCCACAAAAGCAGGACTAGGGTTTTACGCATCCTCACGGCCCGAACCTGGGTAAACGATCCTTGTGCTATCTACTAGCGCTGCTCTTCTCGCAACCCTGCGCCCCGGCAACCGTATTAGGGATTCTTGTGATCCCATAGGTGTAGTTCCACATCGACATCCTTGGCGTGCCAGGTAGGGGGCGCAATTGTGAGAATCTGGTCTAGTAGTTAGCCTAGCAGTTCTTCGTCGCCATGGCCCCTAAGAAGACGGCGGCCAAGGCGGTCAATTCGTTGGGAGCCGAACGACCCGTGCCAGTGCGGACGAGCAGCGGACCGGTCGCAGACAGGACCCGGGCTGCAGCCCGCGAGCACAGCATCGCCCAGGCAGTCGGAGCCTGGCGAGCGGCGTTGTTCACGCGCCAGACGACCGGCCACACGTCGCCGGATCCAAGAACGGAGTTGGACCCCTCGCAGGCGGCGCGGGCCCTCCAGGGGCATCGTTGTGCCGACTCCAGGCAGCATGGCAACCTGAAGGATGCCTACACCGGCGACCACCACGCGTTCTTCCATGGTGTGCGCCCCGAGCAGCGTCACCACGATGGTGACCCTGAGCACCACCATGGGAAGAGCCATGTGCGTCATCGGCAAGATGAGGGGGTTCAGCACGTTCAGCCGCTGGGTCATGGCGGAGCTCCTTCTAACGTAGTTAGAAGTCGAAGCGCGCCGCGATCCACGCAGCTGTCACCGCCGCCCATGCCAGCGGAAGCTTTGGCGCATGCATAACTGCTCCCCGACTTCCCTCCAACCGCGGAGAAGCTCGACGAGTGGAGGGCCACCATCCGGAGCCTCGTCGCCCTCGCAAACAAAGACGATCCGCGATTAGTGGGGCCATCGGGTCGGCACTCCACCGAGCCACCACATGCTGGCGCTGGGAGGACCGGGGGAGCTACGACCACGGTGCACTCTCCTCCTCCTCGCCAGCCGCCGTGGGCATCGGCCCATCGCGATGACGCTTGTGATAACATCTCCATAGCGTCGTCCGACCCACGGACCCTCCGCGACCAGCGCCAGGTACTTCGGGAGAGAGCTCACGAAGACACTCAAACCACCGTCGAGCGCCGGCGCGAAACGCGCTGCCAGTCGGACAAGCGGGCGGGACCCGCTATGGACCACCCAACACCGGGGGGCCCCGGCGACCTACCTTATGAGGTGGGCTGCCCGTCTTTTACCCGTGAGCTGAGGCAGTTCCAGTGGCCGTCCCACCGCACGTTCAAGCCCGACGTCGGCGAGAAGTACACCGGCAAGACCCACCCGTCCGAGTTCCTCAGCATCTACACCATCGCGATGCAGGCCGCGGGGGCTCGCGATGACAAGGTGCTTGCCAACTATTTCCTGCTGGCGCTCAAGCCCAATGTGATGTCTTGGTTGATGCACTTGCCGGTGGATTCCATTTCTTCCTGGTCAGATCTGTGCCATGAGTTCATTGGCGCCTTCACAGGAGGCCACCAAGCTCATGGCCAGGCCAGTTATCTGCATATCATTCCCAGAAGGAAGGGGAGACCCGGCGCAAGTACATCCAGAGATTCAACCGGGTGCAATACAACATCCCTGACGTTCATCCCACCGTTGTGATTAGCGCGTTCGACCAGAACGTACGCAATCGCAAGATGCGCAAGGAGCTGGCGATGACCAAGGTTAAGGATGTGGCCGAGCTATACGTTCTGGCCGATAGGTGCGCCCGGGCTGAAGAGGGAAGGAAGTACCCCGGCGAACACAACGGCATGGAAACCGACTGTACCGATGAAGACGCCGCCACCCGGACGAAGAAGAGTCGGCATCGCAACAAGAAACGCAAAGGCAAGGCCGTGCTTGCCGTTGAGGGATCTGACGATACCAGTGTCGGCAAGAAGGTCAAGGCAGATGCCCCCAGCAAGGAGATTGCCGGGTGCGCCGCCTACCGGGCCCTGGTGGCAACCGACAAGCCAGGAAGCTCCGGCAAGCAATACTGCAAGATCCACTGCACCAAGGTCCACGACCTCCAGAACTGCTGACAAATCAAGCTGCTTGCTGAGAAGCAAAAGGCTGAGTACGAAAGGCAGGACAAGGAGAAGGACCAGGACGGTGCTGAGGGATCCGGCAAGAAGCGTGGCGGGCAAGGAGGCCGCCTCGGCAAGGACAACCTGCAAGAGAGGCCCGCCCGGGGCCGCAACAAGAAACAAGAAGATGGCGATCACGACGAGGACGACGAGTCTGGTGAGCAAGGGTTCCTGAAAGCTACGGAGGCCTTGTGCATCGATGGCGGCGCCTCGCTGCATACCTCTCATTGCCAGCTCAAGCAGTGGGCATGTGAGATTACGGCAGCAGAGCCGTTGTTCGATGCTCAGAAGCCACTGAAGTGGTCCAGCATACCCCTCATCTTTGACGCCGAGGACCACCCTGACCGCACTACCGCGGTTGGGTGTTTTCCATTGTTGGTCTCGCCAATAATACACAACCTCAGGGTGAACAAGATGTTGGTTGACGGCGGGACCGACCTGAACCTGATCTCTCCTGTCGTGATCAAAATGTTGCAAATCCCTGATGGAGACAATGAGGAAACGAGCATGTTTCAAGGGGTCAATCCAGGGAGGAGCCAGCCGAAGGGAAAGGTCACACTGCCCATGACATTTGGATGAGAGTTGAACTACAGGACGGAGAGGATCGTCTTCGACGTGGCCGAGATCCCCTTTCCCTACAACGGGATGCTCGGCCGCCCGGCATTGCCAAGTTCATGGCGGCATCACACTACGCCTACAACATGCTAAAGATGCCTGGGCCCTTGACCATCATCTCCGTCCCCTCCGACAAGAAGGACGCGTTGATCTGCGCCGACCAACTCTACCGGGAAGCAGTTGCAGCAGCTACCGACAAGGCACCTGCTCCTGCTGTTGACGGTCCGGGAGGGAAAAAGGAGCCCGACAAGACCTCTCACACCCACTCCGGTGAGCGCACCTTCTCTGAGTGTTGTGCTATCGTTGAGGACGTGCCAGAGAGCTCTACCGACAAGAGCAAGAGATCCAGAGCCGAGCCGCCGCAGACCAAGAAGGTGCCCGTCGGGGAGGATGGCATGGGAGGGGCCTTCATCATAGGCTCCACCCTCGACAGCAAGTAGGAAGGCGCGCTCGTCACCTTCCTGTGGGCAAATGTCGACGTGTTTGCATGGCAAGCGTCCGACATCCCTGGTGTTCCCAGGGAGGTGATTGAGCACCACCTAGCTGTCTGCCCCCACGCGCGGCCCGTCAAGCAGAAGGTCAGAAAGCAGGCTCTAGAAAGGCAGGAGTTCATCACAGAGGAGATCAGGAAGTTGGAAGCGGTAGATTTGGTGAGAGGGGTGCTCCACCCGACGTGGTTGGCCAATCCAGCAGTGGTGCACAAGGCGAATGGGAAGTGGAGGTTGTGTATTGATTACACAGATATTAATAAGGCTTTCCCTATTACTGCGACCAGATTGTTGGCTCCATAGCCGGGTGTGATCTGTTATCATTCCTTGACGCCTACTCAGGCTACCACGAAATCTTCATGACAAGAGAGGATGAAGAGAAGACGGCATTCATCACCCCATGTGGTACATATTGCTTTTTACGGATGCCTTTCGGGTTGAAGAGTGCCGACTCAACGTTTGCAAGAGTAGTCCAGATTGGTTTTGAACCTCGGCTCCATAGAAATATGGAGGACTACATGGATGACATAGTGGTCAAAACCAAGGATGGGCCAACTCTTGTGCAAGATTTGGAAGAGACATTTGATAACCTGCGCAAGATCAACCTCAAGCTGAACCCTGAGAAGTGCGTCTTCGGCATTCCATCTGGCAAGCTTCTCGGATTCTTTGTGTCGTAGCGTGGGATCGAGGCCAACCCAGACAAGGTCAAGGCTATTGAGCAGATCGAGGCGCCCAAGCGGATCAAGGATGTGCGTCGACTCACCGGCTGCGTTGCCGCCATGAGCAGGTTCATCTCCATGCCCGCCGAGCGCACCCTTCCCTTCTTCAAAATCTTGAAGAAGGCAGGACCAATAGAGTGGACACCAGAAGCCGTGGCAGCACTGCAGGATCTGAAGAAATACCTTTCCTCCATGCAGATAGTGGTTGCACCTAAACTACAAGATCCGTTGCTGCTGTATCTGGCGGCGACGAATCAAGTGGTTAGTGCCACACTGGTGGCACAGAGGGAGGTCGACGAGGAGGCGGCAATGGCGGCAGAACCAGCGGATGCATGCCGTGCCGACAAGGCACGGCCCCCGGCGGAGTCTGGTGCGACCAAGGCAATGCCCGCGCAGTCGAGTGAAGTGGTGCCAAAGAAGAAGATGATGCAGCACCCAGTTTACTTTGTCAGCTCCCTCTTGCGGGGGGCTAGGTCGTGGTATTCCGGCATGAAAAAATTGCTCTCCGGCCTCCTTATGGCCTCGAGGAAGCTGCGTCACTACTTCCAGGCCCACGAGATCACTGTCGTCACCCGCCTCCCGTTGCAACGGATACTGCACAACCCGGACGCAACCGGAAGGTTTGTGGAATGGGCGTTGGAGCTGTCAAGTTTCAGCTTAAAGTTTGAAAGTACCTCGACAATTCAGAGCAGAGTCTTGGCGGAATTCATCGCAGAATGGATCTCGATGCCTGACGAAGAAATCCATGAGACCACTCTCCCCGGCAAGGAAGCAGACCGCGACTGGATCATGTACTCTGATGGGGCTTTCTCGCTGCAAGGCGCCGGTGCCGGTGTGCTAATCGTCGCACCCATCAGAGAACACCGCATGTACATGATCCAGAAGCACTTCCCTGGGGAGATGTCCACCAACAACACCGCCGTGTACGAGGGATTGCTTGCCGGTCTCAGGATTACGGCAGACCTCGGGGTTAAGAAGCTCGTCGTCAGGGGCGACTCGCAGCTCGTTGTCAGGCAGGTCAACAAGGATTATCAGAGCCCATTGATGGAAGCCTACGTGGATGAGGTGAGGAAGCTATAGGAACGCTTTGACGGTATCAGGCGAAGCACATCCCCCGAGTGAAGAACGACATCACCGATCACCTGTCAAAGCATGCCGCATTCAAGCTACCTGTGGAACTAGGTACCTTTTTTCTCCGGTTAACTCAACCATCTGTCGAACCATCAGTGGGGTAGAACAAGAAGAGGAAATCAGGCCCCGGCAAGTACTTTCCTACCAAGCCCCCTGGGGCTTCCAGCAAGGGTGCTTCCGCGGACGCTGAGCCTGCCCAAGAGTGTCTGGCTCCGACAGGCCGTCAAGCCCTGGCCGTAGATATAGCCGCTCTCATGGCGGAAGAAATGCCTTTGGTCCTTGCTGTCGAGCCCCAAGCTCCGGCATGGGCGCAGCATACCGTCCACTTCCTCCAAACAGGGGAGCTTCCTAAGGAGCAAGAAGAAGGAGAGAAAGTAGCCCGTCGGTCCGCCCTGTACCACTTTGTCGATGACGTCGTGTACCGGAGGAGGCCAAACGGTGTGAAACTCAAGTGCATCCCCCGGTAGGATGGACTGGAGCTGTTGGCAGAGATACATGGAGGCATATGTGGCTCCCACATAGGGTCAAGGGCCCTTTTCGGGAAGGCATTCCGGCAGGGTTTCTTCTAGCCCACCGCCCTCTAGGATACGACGGCACTAGTAACCAAGTGTGAAGCGTGCCAGTTCCATTCAAAGAAGCCTCGTCAGCCGGCTCAAACCCTTCAGACAATCCCTCTCTCCTGGCCATTCTCGGTCTGGGGGCTCGATATACTGGGCCCTTTCTCCCGCGCTGTCGGGGGCTTTGAGTACTTGTACGTTGCAATCAACAAGTTCACAAAGTGGCCGGAAGTGGAAGCAGTGAGGAAGGTGACTGCTCAGTCAGCCATCAAGTTCTTCAAAGGACTGGTCTGTCGTTTTGATGTGCCAAACAGAGTCATCACCAACAATGGCATGCAGTTTACAAGCCACACCTTCATGCAGTACATCCAAGACCTCGGCAGCAAGGTCTATTTTGCTTCCGTGGCACATCCACGGAGCAACGGCCAAGCGGAGAGGGAAAATGCTGAAGTGTTGCGAGGCCTGAGAATGAAGACCTTTGACAAGCTGCACAAGAGTGGAAGGCGCTGGATTGATGAGTTGCCGGCAGTTCTTTGGTCGATCAGGACGACGCCAAATCAAGCCACCGGCCAGACACCTTTTGCCCTGGTATACGGGGCAGAAGCAGTTCTCCCCACGGAACTCATATACGGGTCACCTCGAGTGCTCGCTTATGATGAGCTTGAGCAAGAGTCGTTGCGCCAAGATGACGCGACGCTCCTTGAGGAAGATCATCTTCGGGCGGCTGTGAGAGCGGCACGCTACCAGCAAGCCTTGCGTTGCTATCATAGCTGCAAGGTTCATGCCGGAAGCCTTGAGGAAGGCGACCTTGTTCTTTGGCGCGTTCAGTCGGCCATGAATTCCAACAAGTTGACGCCAAAGTGGTAAGGCCCTTATCAGGTAATGCGAGTCACCAGGCCTGGCGCAGTCCGACAAGAGACCGAAGATGTCGTCCCAGCGAGCAACTCCTGGAACATCGAGCATCTTCGCAAGTTTTACCCATAAGGCGCGGCTTGCCGGGCCTCCCAGCAAGCCACCTTTTGTACAAGCTTTGCTAACAAGGCATGTGAATCTTTGTACAAAGCCAGGTGCAGACCCTGAGCACAAATAAATGAAGCGCTAGCGCCCTAAGTTATAGCATGCATGCTAGGTCGAGTCTCTTCCTTGGTTAGGGTTGATAGTGCTTAGCGGCGACTAACCCCTAGCCTAGAGGTCGAGTGCGCGTCCGTCTGTTCCTTTTCTGTCCTCCATTGGTTCTCAGGGTACATGAGCACTTCTGCTGAGCTACTCGAAAAGAAGGAAACAGACCGGTGCCCCGACCCCGGCAAGCCAGAGTTGCCGGGGGCTGGAAGCACAAGGATCCAACCGCGGAAAGATGAAATTGCCAAGGGCTGCAGATCCAGATAAGTCTTTTATCCTCTGTCATGCATTTCGGAACCAGACTGGGGCATGTGAAACCTCGTTTTTATCACTAGGCTGCCGTGCTCCCCTTTTTCATATACCTAGGGATTATTTGCTGGGTCCGGATTTGGTCGTAGCCACGGCGGAAGGGGGTGGGACGAGGAGCCTAAAGCCCACTTCATCCCTGCCTCCGCCAAGAGCGCGAGAACGGTCGAATGGAATGGTGGGACGGCAAGGCCTGTTGTTGGGCGAAAAACGTTTATCTTAAAACAATAACAAGGATTCGCTCCTTGTCGGGGGATTTACCCGTGAACGAAAAACCTGGCAGCCATCCCTTTTTCATTGAAAACATGCCATACAGGTACAGTTCATGCGAGATGAAAAACATGAGGCATGTCAAGGAGGCGAAAGGGCAAAACGGGCGCCTAGGCGAGCTACGAGCAGCAGAAAGCACCAAGAGAACATCTCGGTGGCCACCCACGGGCGGGCCAGTGATGACGGTGCCGGGGAAGGAGCTAGAAGATGAGGCGGCAGGACCGGCAATACGCGATGAAGGTGTCGGTGCCCGCGTACTCCGAGTTGACGGCCTTGCCACCCGCCCTCTTCCTCTTCCGCAGCCTCCCAAGGCAAGCCGCCCAAGGAGACAGCACCGAGAGGTTCAAGGAGCTGGCGCTACCCCGGCTAGCTTCTGCCGGAGGAGCGGCCAGGTGCAGATGCTGCTGCTGCCGCACCCGCCCAGGCGCGGGGCATCCGACGCCTAGTCGGACTCATCCCCGTTGTCCGCCCCGCTGTCCGCCTCGTCGCTCTCGCTCGAGGACGAGCTTCCATCATCAGAATCTCTATCAGAGGAGCTCTCCACGCTGCATTTCAAACAAGTTCCAAGGTCTCTGAAGACCTTTATGGAGAGCCGGCCGTCCTCCATTAACTTGAAGTAGAGGTCGAGCCCCGCCGTCAGGCTGTGGATGCGGGCGAACATCTTCCATCCACGGCGGAGATACATAACTCGAGGAGCCGGGAAGTCGACGTCGACCCACGTGCCCCCGTTCCCGCAGCCCTTCATGTGCAATCTGGGGGTCTGGGGCGGGGCACGCTCCATCACCCGAGCGAACGGAGTGGGGAGACGAAGACGACGATGGGGGGCCGGTGGAGCCTGATGAAGAACTCGCAAGGCAGGTCCTCAACGTGGCCCTCCATCGGGAAGGCCATCATTGGCAGGGGCAAGGCCGGCGCGTCGCCCCGTCCTCCTCTTCCCCGAGCGCTATGGCCTCTGACCCAGCCTCGCCCACGGCCTCGCCCCCTCCCCCTTCTCCTCACTATCGGTTCCACCACCACAGGTTTAGAAGGGAGTGGGACGCGCTGTAGGGAGGCGACCCTCGCCGCCACCTTCGAAGGACAAGGATTCCCTTTCTCCATGGTGGGTGAGAGGAAGGAGCAGAAGCAGAGGGAGATAGAAGTTGGAAGAATGCGGGGTGCCATCTCCCCCCTCCTCCTCTCTATAAAGGAATGGGGTTGAGGCTCGGCAGCCCCGCTCGGCCAATCCAGACACCAGGGGCGCGGGGAATCAGGACCAACCCGCCGACCCAACTTGCGGCGGCCCGGTTTCTCGCCTCCACAGTTGCCACCACAAGTGCATAAAAGACACGTGGAAGACGTGCAGAACTGAGGGGACGGGTGAGGCGACCTCTCCCCACCCCGTGATCGTGGGGAGTGGACGCCTTGAAGACCACACCCCGACCCTGCTCAGTAAATGAGCCGCGCCTCCACGCCTCCCTCTTTTTACGGGGAAGACGCGAGCCGCCTCTTTACTACGATGTGACGAATGCATGTGGAAACCCTCCCACGCATGCCGCCTACATCACACACACCCCTCCACGTCACGCCTCGCGCGCAGGTCGTGGGAGGTGGAGCGTGCGAAGAATCTTGCTACAGTAAAAATCGCCCCACCTGCCCGCGCACCGTTTTGGGCCTGGCCCAACAACACGTCAAGCTTATGTGTGGCCCAGGCCCGGGCGCTCCTGTCGGTGTACGAAAATAGGGGCGCATCTTTGTACCCCTTTTCCTATGCATGGGCAGTCAGAGCCGCGCCCACGGCCACACCAAGCAGAACGAGGGAGGTGAACCAATGTAAGATCGAAGCCCATGACAATCAAAGCAATGCCAAGGCCAAGACCACGAAGAGCAGAGGGACGAAGCAAGTTCCCCCGGCAAGACCCTTGTTGGGTGGCCTCAGCGACCCCGGCAAGACTCTTGTCGGGACAGCTCGCACTGCACCAACAGAGCAAGCCATCCTTGACCCCATAGCCCCCATTTCCATCATCAGTGTGGGGCGAGGGCTCGGGAAGGCACCCCTATGGTGGCATGTAGATCTTTGCGAAGACATATTCAAGATCAGATTAGAAGACGATGATTCTCGGCAAGATCCCTGCCAAGGAAGGCCACCAGACCCCCGGCAATATCCTTGCTGGGGACGACAACACGCCACGGCGATACCGTTGGCGGGCCAGCCGGCAAGGCCCTTGCCAAAGATGCCGGCAAGGCCACCGCCAAGCCCACTTCAACCAAGCTTCCACCACCATTCACATGCAGCTGCCAGCCCAACCAGCTAGGCGGGCACCTGCGTGGCAACGTGCAGCTCCCATGCCAAATCATCAAGTGCATGCGTGGTGGCATGCAGATCTTCGTGAAGGCTCCACCACTGTGCCAACTAAGCTGCCTTCCTGCCTACATGGCACCGCACGCATCCCTGGCCGAGGCGCGTGTCGAAGCGAGGAGGAGCGACGACGGATGGGACATGCCTCGCCCCCGTCCCTGATAAAGTAAGAGGACACCTTAGCGATGCATTAAATGCACCTTGTCCTGTAATACAAGGAATAACCTCGTGCCACTTTAGAACTTTCCACCTCCTGTGTACCACTGTGGCAACCCCTTTTTCCTATAAAAGGAGGCCCGAGGCGACAAGGAGAGGGATTCGGCTCTTTGGAACCACACGCTGACCACAGCTAGTTCGAGAGCTCATGAACTCTCAGAAATACACCCACCAAAGCAGGACTAGGGTTTTAGCTTCCTTGCGGCCCGAACCTGGGTAAACGATCCTTGTGCTGTCTACTGGCCCTACTCTCCTTGCAACCCTACGCCCCGACAACTGTAGTAGGGATTCTTGTGATCCCATAGGTGTCATTACACACCGACAAAAATAAGTCTAGCATGGATGGTACAATGAAAAAGTGTGAAAACCAACAACTGGAAAGAAAAATGTGTGAACATGAATGTAATGTAGGTGGAAATACGTCCCCAAGCCTAGGCTTTTGGCCTAGCTTGGTCATCACCACTCATGGCCTCCATAGTTCTCGGGGCTTTAGGAACGGCACCTATGGGATCACAGGGAATCCCTACTACGGTTGCTGGGGTGCGGGGCTGTGGATAGAGTGGGTTTAGAAGATCAACACGGGGGAGTTTATCCAGGTTCAGGACGCAAGTGATGCGTAATACTATACTCCTGCTGGTTTGTGTTTATCTGGTGTTCTTGGACTAGCTACAAAGCGTGCAATGTCCAAAAAGTAGGAATCCTCTCACAGTACGCCGCGGGCCTCCTTTTATAGTCAAAGGGGCTGCCATAGTGGCACACAGGAGGTGGAAAGTTGTACAATAGTCGAGTTTATCGCCTGACATTATGGGACAAAACGCATTAAATGCGCTACTTAGGTGTCCTCTTGCTTTCTCGGGGATGGCAACGAAGCCCTTTGTAGCAATCTGACCTCGATCGGTCAAATCTCTGTGCATAAGTGTCATCCCTGGATCGGTAATGCTGACACACACAGTACTTGAAGGATTTATAACAGAGTTCAATCACACACTTATTACATCGAATATCTCAAAGAGAGTACTTATTACAACAATATGTCTGAAGGTTAACTAATGAAGATAACAGCGGAAGGCTTCGAAGATAAGATGAGTCCATTATAGTTGAGTGCAAGACAACAACCTAGCGCACCTTACTCTTCATCTAAAAAGTCTGCAACATAATACTTTGCAGCCCGAAATGGGTAAACACATGGAATATGCTGGCAAAATAACACTGTAGAGCAATGAACAAGTAGCAACTATAACTATATGCATTTTTGGCTGGTGGAAGCTCTATGGTTATTTTTGCAAAAAGCTAGTTTTTCCCTACAACAAAGGAATATATTTTATTTAACTACAAAGTTTGTTGAAAACATTGAGATTGGTAACCCCATCTCAATCCCAATTAAAGTAATCATTAATCCAACAAGTTAATTAAACAAAGTGATGAGATAAACATAATAATTCAAGCACCAGATACTCAAGATGTCCATAACCGGGGACATGGCTAACCATGATTAGTTTGTACACTCTGCAGAGGTTTGAGCACTTTTCCCCACAAGACTCAATCTCCTCCGTTGATTTCTCGCACTACAAGATGTTTGAGAAATGGATGACCGAGACATAGCCTTTTAGAAGCATTAGCCCTTTCGACGGGTAAACCGTACCACCTACATCCCCTACATCTGCTAGTTTACCACTAAAAGAGGTCACAAAACCTACTCAACTATGCCAGAGCCCATAATGGCTTCTGGCTGCACACAGAATTTTCCAGCATGAATAATTTTATGATCCCTTTGAGCTTGGGTGGCAGACAATAGGATGATCACACGGATTCCCCGTGATCTCCTTGGACAGCACTAGATTGCCCCAAGTGCCCACAAACAATCCACCTAGATGTGTGTTAAAGTATCCACCTTAAATAAACCCTTAGTTCCATAATAACACTCACAACTGTCATGAATCACCCAAACCAAACCACATCTACGAGCATAGCATAGCAGCATAAGCCTAACGTAGAAGTAACTCCCAGGGTTTGAATGAAAAGGGAAATAGGTACTACCTCAACTACTAGTTCCCAATACCCACATGTTTAAGTAGATCCTACTCATGCAATGTTTGATGGTTGAAACTAATGCATAAAAACTGGGTATGAAAAGTATGATCAAAGTGTTACTTGCCCTGCTGACGATTTGAAAATCCTAGTCACTCGTAGTAGCACGCTTCGCACACCGAAAACTCTATCGCAAAGAAACAATAACATACATAAGCACTCAAGAAATATATGCAAGGGTAAAACTCAAGAGAAAATATCCAAATAGAAATTCCAAGAGAAGAGCTTCGATTTGCAAAAATAATTAATCGAATCGGAGCTATGAAACTCAAACTTCGGTCAAAATAAGTGCAAATACAAATCTCCTTGCAACCAAATTTTAACTTGTCAAAACCATGCTCAAGTTGATTAACTAGAAATAGGGGTTCGAGACGAAGATTTTGGCGTTGGTTTCACTGGATTTGGACAAACGGTTAAAACGTTGCGAGCATTTGAAGATGAGGGGCTAATTTGCGATATAAAATTACAGCATGAACGTTCGCTAGCAGAGACAAACAGAGAAAAACGTTCATGAACTGAGATGTTTGGATGAACGTTCGCTTAATAGATGCGAGCGGAAAAACCGAGAAAAACCGAGAAAACCCTAACCCAAAAAATGATCTAGATCAAAAACCAAAAAAAACGACGATGGTTTTTACCGGTTCACGACGAAAATCGGGTTGACGGCGGCGAGGTCCGGCAAGACGGCAAGGCGGGGCTTTGGCGGACGGTGGCATGAGGCTGCGGGTGGCAGCGCGGTGGCGGGCGGGGCAGCGGCTGCAGCGGGGAGAGGTGGTGGCGGCTCCGGCGGCTGCTGCTTGAGGCGGGAGGCGGCGGGTGGTGGTGGAGAAAGAGGGGGCGGTGGGCTCCGTATATAAAGGGGCTGGGGAGGGGGCTTCAACTTGGAGGAGGGGCGCTGGGTCGGGGTCGGCCTTGGGAGGCGTGCCCCGACTAGATTCGTCCGGCGGCGGCGGCCGCGTGGACTCCTCGCGAGGGAGGGAGGCGGAGGCAATGGCAGCGACGACTTGGGCTGGGCGCGACCCAGTTCGGTGGGCCCGAAAAAGATTTTTAAAAATAAATTGTGCCAAATAAAAATCCTAAACAAAATATAAAATAAAATATAAAAGTGCGAAAAACAATTTTCACCGTTTAAATAAAATATTTAGAACAAAGTGAACATTTTCTGGCCTAATAATGCAGTTTTGAAAAATGCATATTTTTCTAATTCAAATAAAATCTCAAATAAAATCTTAATAAAATGTTTATTTGATTTTAAAAATCTTTCCTCCAATATTCCTTTTTTAAGAAGTCATTTTATCTTCTCTCTTTTATTTTTAATTAAAAAAATTGGAGAGAAAAATATTAAAATCAAAGTGATCCCTCTTTTCAAATTCGAGAAAAAAGTCAAATATAAAAATGAAAATCCCCAACTCTCTCCTTGGATCCTTGAGTTTCTTAGGATTTCTAGGATCACAACCAAATTGCAAATAAAAATATGGTATGCATATGATGACCTAGGTATAATGTCCAAATTGAAAATTGGGATGTTACAAACCTACCCCCCTTAAGATGAATCTCGCCCTCGAGATTCAGGTTGGATAGAAAATAGGTGTGGGTGGTCTTTCCGTAGGTCTTCCTCTCTCTCCCATGTGGCTTCATCCTTTGTATGGTGGCTCCACTGAACTTTGCAAAACTTGATAACCTTGTTGTGGTAACTCGGCTGGCAAACTCGAGAATCTAGATGGGTTTCTCCTCGTAAGTCAGATCACTCTCTAACTGAATTGCTTCTAGGGGCACTGTATCTCTTAGGGGAATATCGGCCATCTCAGCATGGCACTTCTTCAACTTGGAAACGTGAAACACATCATGAACACCTGACAGTCCTTCGGGTAACTACAACTTGTAGGCAACCTCTCCCACACGTTCCAAAACTCGGTATGATCCTACAAATCTCGGGGCTAACTTTCCGTTAACTCCACATCGTTTAACTCCTTGTAGTGGTGACACACGAAGATATGCTCGATCTCCAATCTCATAGACTACATCCTTGCGTTTCGTATTGGTATAACTCTTCTGCCTGGACTAAGCTACCTTCCGTCTATCTCGAATCAATTTAATCTTCTCTTCGGACTCCTTAATTAAATCTGGTCCAAACAACTGACGGTCTCCAACTTCATCCCATATTAACGGGGTCCTGCATCTCCTTCCATACAAGGCTTCAAAAGGTGCCATCTTCAAACTAGCTTGATAATTGTTGTTGTATGAGAACTCTACGTAGGGCAAATTATCGTCCCAACTAGATCCATAGTCTAGCGCACAAGCTCTCAACATGTCCTCCAGAATCTGATTTACTCTCTCAGTCTGTCCATCTGTCTGTGGATGAAAGGCCGTACTGAACTATAGCCTGGTACCCAAAGTCTGGTGCAATTGATTCCAAAACTTCGAGGTAAACTCTGTCCCTCTATCTGATACGATGGTCCTCCGAACTCCATGCAGACATACGAGCCTATTCATATATATCTTAGCCAACTTCGCGCTCGTATAGGTGGTTTTCACTGGGATAAAGTGAGCTACCTTGGTCAAGCGATCAACTACTACCCAGATTGAATCATATCCCGATCGGGACCTGGGTAATCCGGTGAGGAAATCTGAGCCAAGCTTGTCCCACTTCCATTCGGGTATTGACATAGGCTGCAGTAATCCTGCTGGCTTCTGATGTTCTGCCTTCACTCTCTGACATACATCACACACTGCTACATACTCGGCAATATCCTTCTTCATACATGTCCACCAAAAATGCTCCTTCAAATCCAAATACATCTTGGTGTTTCCGGGGTGAATCTAGTATGGCGAGTCATGAGCTTCCTGAAGTATTAATTTCCTGCAGTAATCCTCAAACCATAAGGTCCCGTGCTCATCCACACCGAAACCCTTGGCTTTTGCCTTGCTCATCTTCTCCTTTATCTCAATGATTTCCTTATCATTCTTCTGACCTTCTCGAATCTTTCCCAATAATGTAAATTGAATCTCCATTGTTGCAACAAAACCTCTTGGAACTATCTCCAAACAAAGCTCCTTGAGATTCTCGACTAACTCATGCGGTAATCATCCGCTTATAAGGGTATCGACATAACTCTTACTGCTCAAAGCGTCTGCTACGACATTGGCCTTTCCTAGATGATAATGCAATTTCATATCATAATCCTTTATGAGCTCCAACCATCTCCTTTGCCTGAGATTTAACTCCTTCTGCGTGAAAATGTACTTCAAACTCTTGTGATCCATGTACACATCACATCTGTTTCCAATCAGGAAGTGTCTTTAGGTCTTAAGCGCATGCACTACGGCTGCTAACTCCAAATCATGGGTGGCATAATTCAACTCATGAGGTTGAAGTTGTCGTGAGGCATATGAAACAACTCTTCCGGCTTCCATAAGTACACCTCCAAGTCCTATGCGAGCAGCATCACAATACACTTGGAAAACCTTGCGTATATCCGGAAGAATTAGCACTTGGGCTATAACCAAACGTTTCTTCAACTACTGAAAATTGGCCTCATAATGTTCTGTTCATTTGAACTTGGTTCCCTTCTTTAGTAACTCTATCATGGGTTTCACAATCTTGGAGAAATTCTCGATGAACCTCCTATAATATCCTATGAGTCCTAGAAAACTGCGGATCTCTCCAGCTGAGGTGGGTGCCAACCACTCAATGACAGACTGAACCTTGGTGGGGTCTACTGCTATACCCTCTCCTGAAATAACATGTCCAAGAAATCCAACTTCCTTCAACCAAAACTCACACTTGCTAAACTTGGCATACAACTGATGTTCCCTGAGCCTCTCGAGAACTAAGCGCAATTGTTTCTTGTGTTCCTCTTCGTTCTTCGAGTACACCAAAATATCATCAATGAACACCACAACAAACTTATCCCAAAACTCCATAAACACCTTATTCATCATACTCATTGAGGGAGTCCCGGATTAGGGGGTGTCCGGATAGCCGGACTATACCTTCGGCCGGACTCCTGGACTATGAAGATACAAGACTGAGGACTTCGTCCCGTGTCCGGAAGGGACTTTCCTTGGCGTGGAAGGCAAGCTTGGCGATATGGATATGTAGATCTCCTACCATTGTAACCGACTCTATGTAACCCTAGCCCTCTCCGATGTCTATATAAACCGGAGGGTCTTAGTCCGTAGGACGAACAACAATCATACCGTAGGCTAGCTTCTAGGGTTTAGCCTCTCTGATCTCGTGGTAGATCTACTCTTGTACTACCCATATCATCAATATCAATCAAGCAGGATGTAGGGTTTTACCTCCATCAAGAGGGCCCGAACCTGGGTAAAACATTGTGTCCCCTGCGCCCTGTTACCATCCGCCTAGACGCACAGTTCGGGACCCCCTACCCGAGATCCGCCGGTTTCGACACCGACATTGGTGCTTTCATTGAGAGTTCCTCTGTGTCATCACTTTTAGGCCGGATGGCTTCTCCGATCATCAACAGCGATGCGATCCAGGGTGAGACTTTTCTCCCCGGACAGATCTTCGTATTCGGCGGCTTTGCACTGCGGGCCAATTCGCTTGGTCATCTGGAGCAGATCGAAAGCTACGCCCCTGGCCATCAGGTCAGGTTTGGAAGTTTGAACTACACGGCCGACATCCGCGGAGACTTGATCTTTGACGGATTCGAGCCACAGCCGAGCGCACCGCACTGTCACGATGGGCATGATCTAGCTCTGCCACCGAACAGTGCCCTGGAGGCCGCATCTGTGTCCGCTCCGACCCCTAGCTTGGAGCCGATCACACCAATCGAGGTTGGGTGGTTAGACACCGCCTCGGGGACTGCAATCTCTATGGCGATCAAGCCGAACACCAGCCTTGTCCTCTGCGAAGCCCGTGACTCCAAGGTGCCGGACTCCTCTCCGGACTCCGAGCCCTCCGTGCCCCTACCGATCGAATCTGATTGGGCGTCGATCATGGAGTTCACCACCGCAGACATCTTTCAGCACTCGCCCTTCGGCGACATTCTGAATTCACTCTGGTCTCTCTCTTTGTCAGGAGAGCCCTAGCTGGACTATGACCGGCAGGATTGGGATGTGGACGACGAAGAAATTCGATGCCCACCCACCACCCACTTCGTAGCCATTGTCGATAATTTAAACGACGTACTCAACTTCAACTCCGAAGACATCGACGGTATGGACGACAATGTCGGAGATGAACATGAACCAACGCCTATAAGGCACTGGACAGCCACCTCATCTCATGATGTATACATGGTGGACACACCCAAAGGAAGCGACAATGAGGAACACAGGGATGCAACGAGGGATCGTTCACTCAAAAAGCAATCAAAGCGGCGACATAAGCGCCGCTCCAAGCCCCGCCTCGACAGAGATAGCAGCCATACAGACCCATCCATAGAGCCGGACGAGCCGGCGGACGACGAACATGCCTTCGAGCAAGCGTCCAAACAGGGCAACTTGGATAAACAAAGCGAACACCCCGTCCCCGGCGAAAACAACAGTCCGGACGACCTTACACCGGATAAACTTATGGAGCAGAAGAACCTCCACAAAAGGATCGTCGCCACTGCGCATAGCCTGAAAAAGCAAAAGCGGAAGCTCAAAACTGCGGAAGATGGACTCAGAATCAGATGGAGCAAAGTACGCAACACCATCGACAAATATGGCGGCAGTCGCCGCACAAAAAGCTATCCAAAGCGAAAGCTACTGCCTGAATTTGATGAGGAGGCCTTAGAGCCCCCGCAGTCAAAAAGTAGGAAAGCCATCCAGTCGGATAGACGACCGCATGGCCAGCATGGAGCAGAAAGCAGCACCGCACACAAGCCGGCACACGATCCACCAAAGGATCCGCATCAAAAAGATGGCCCAGCCAGATCTATCTACGGGCCAAGAAAGCAAGCTCTAGTAAGCAATGCAACACAACAAATATCCAAACATCACGGCACACCCAAATACAGGGGTGCGGCACACCCCCTATGTTTCACCGATGAGGTGCTGGACCATGAATTTCCAGCGGGATTCAAGCCCTTAAACATACAGGCGTACGACGGAACAACAGACCTGGGGTCTGGATCGAGGATTATATCCTCCACATACACATGGCCAGAGGAGATGACCTCCACGCCATAAAATACTTACCCCTCAAGCTTAAAGGGTCAGCCCGGCATTGGCTCAAAAGCCTTCCCGAAAACACCATTGGAAGTTGGGAAGAGCTTGAGGATGCTTTCCAGGAAAATTTTCAAGGGACCTATGTCCGCCCTCCGGATGCAGAGATATCAGTAACATAACTCAACAGCCCGGAGAGTCAGCCCGGAAATTCTGGAACAGATTTCTTACTAAAAAGAATCAGATAGTCGACTGTCCGGACGCCGAAGCCCTAGCAGCTTTTAAGCATAACGTTCAAGACGAATGGCTCGCCAGACACCTCGGCCAAGAAAAGCCAAGAACAATGGCCGCATTAAGAAGCCTCATGACCCCCTTTTGCGCAGGAGAGGACAGCTGGTTGGCAAGATGTAGCACCAGCAACCCAAGTACATCCGAAGTTAGGGATGGAAACGGAAAACCCCGACACAGCAAGAACCAGCACCAGAATAAGGGAAATAGCCCAAAGAGCACGATGGTCAACGCCGGATTCAAAAGCTCGCGGTAGAATTAGAGAAAGCCGCCCCTCAAGGATAACAGGGACGAGCTATCCAACTTAAAGAAAATCTTGGACAAGATATGTCAAATACACAGTACTCCCGGGAGGCCTGCGAACCATACCCACAGAGATTGTTGGGTTTTCAAGAAATCCAGCAAACTCAACGCTGAACACAAGGGGCTCAACACACCAAGTGAGGACGACGACGAACCCCGCAAGCAGAGCACCAGGAAACAAAAGGATTTCCCACAAGAAGTCAAAACAGTAAACTTACTTCACGAGACGAACAGAATGGAGCCAACAGAGATACACTCCACATGGCCTATCCCAAGGGAGTCTCGCCAATGGTTGTTAAAACCGATCACCTTCGACCATCTGGATTACTCTAGAAGTATCTGGAATGCAGGTTGGACTGTCTTGGTATTAGATCCAATAATCGGCGGACTCCACTTTACAAATGTCCTGATGGACGGCGGCAGTGGTCTAAAACTGTTATACCAGGACACAATCCGTAATATGGGGATAGACCCAAAAAAAATTGCCATAGCAAAACCTCCTTTCAAGGGGTAACGCCAGGCCCGGATGCCCGTTGTATGGGTTCTCTCCGGCTAGAAGTTATGTTCGGCTCCCCTGATAACTTCTGTCGTGAACAGCTAACTTTCCACATCGCCCCATTCTCAAGTAGCTATCAAGCACTGCTGGGACGCGAAGCTTTTGCCCGCTTTAACGCAATACCGCATTATGCATCTCTTACGCTTAAGATGCCCGGTCCACGAGGCATCATCTCATTAAAGGGAAAACATTGAGTGTTCCTCTCGCGTGGAAGACAGTGCGGCTGCCTTGACAGCCCCACAATAAAGCGGCTTCACCAGCCAAAGCACCTAAACAGGTCATCAAGACCACGGACACCGCTAGACAAGTCCGGCATAAACATACAATTGATAAAGGCTTAATAGCCGTATACCCCTGTGCTAGGAGCTCCGCGCATATAAAACAAGAGACAATAAAGCTCAATTTTACACATTTCGATTTATACTTTGTTTATTTAGTATAAGTTATGTTCGGCACGATCTTTCTTCTACTAAGTTCCTCTCTTTTACAGATGAACGTCGTGCTACGCCCGTCCAGGATACGGCACAATGGAGACACAAGCACAGACGTGCAGCAGGGACCCGTTCCAAGGATTCTTTTCAGATTAAGACCCTGCGTAAACCTTTTTTACTGTCTCTTGTTGATACACATCCCCTGGTTTCTTGGTATAACCAAGGAGGAGGCTGGCGTTTTGGCATGTGGCCACGTCAGAGTTTTGCGCGTACTTGGACACTAGGGGCTTATTACTAAGGGCGTTATCCCGTCCACCCTCATAAAGACCAAATACCTTAGGGAGTCTTCGGCGTTGCGAGTTTGGCCTTATATGCATCAGCTCCGAATCATGTCTTTGGTCAAATGTTGGGTTTGCCCGGCTCCTGTGTTTTCCTGCCTTACGTTCCGCTCTATCGGCTAAGGCGGCACCAGGAGAACTACTGCGATTGTGCCCCGGTTCTGCCAGGCGAGCACCCCAGTAGAGAAAGCCGAAAATTGACTGTCATGATATAGCATGAGACTGGTCAACCACTCAATGACTTACCGGAATCTTTAGGATTCCTCCGCATTAACGAAGGGCCATTTCCCGGCCAGGCACATACGCCCCACGAGTTCGGGCGAGCGCAGGCGCCACCAGGGGCTATATAATTAGCCTCACTGTCAAACTCCTATGGCTAAGTGAAAGTGATAAAGCATCATAGTCTGATTGCCTAGTTCGCTGCGCTATCACCTCCTTTGTAGGACCAAGACGCTGGATCAAGTGTGAAAATGCGCCTTCTACAAACACCCCCGCATTATGTGCGTGGGGGCTGAAGCCAACGACTGCCATCTTTCAGATTATATATACATATATGTTAAACGGCCGCACAGGAGGTATTATAATACTTGCAGGTACAAGTATAAAAAGCTTCTACAATTTATCAAATTTTACAATAATATATGCTATTCGAATATAGTATCCTTCAAGCACTACGTCTCTATTAAACGAGCGCCTTGCAGAACTTCCTGAAAATAGTGCTCGGTAGGTACTCGGCTTCCATCCGAGTCCGGGGATGCAACAGCGGTGGCCTCCATTTCTGCCCAGTATGTCTTGACACGGGCAAGAGCCATCCACGCACCCTCTATGCACGCTGACCTCTTCATCGCGTCGATATGCGGCACCGCACCAAGGAACTGCTGCGCCAAGTTGAAATAAATTTTTGGCTCTGGCCTCTCTGGCCACAGATGACTCATGACATACTTCATGGCGAGTCCGGACAACCTATTCAGCTTGGCCCATTCGGCCAAACGGTCGGCTAATGACAGTGGACGCTCTGGATTGAGGAACTGCGACCAAAAGTGCTTTTCCACTTCGCGATCTTCTTGATCTCGGAAGTGTTCGGCCGCATCTGCGGCACTCGCTGCCAAATCCAGATAGGTGTCCACCATACTCCACATCCGGTTTAGCGGAGCATGTTTAGGATCATAGAACTTCCTCCGCGGAATAAAGGGCTTTCCAGCCGCGATCTCTCTGGCCTGACGCAGCTCCTCCTTCATAGCTCTCATCGCAGAGCGAGCATCCTTGGCATCGGCAACGGACTTCTCTAGGTCCGTCTGTTCTGCCTGATCTTCTTTTTCAAGAAGCTTGCAACGGTCAGTAACGCTCTTCAGCTTCACAGGCATCTCGGCCATTTCCTTCTTGCTTCGGCAGTGAGCAGCCTGTTCGGCTTTCATCTCTTCAATTGCCTTTCCGGCAGCCGCATCACTTTTTCTGGCTTGCTCCTTGGCTCGGGCAAGTTCCGCCCGAAGATTCTCCATGGCAGCAGCACCATCTGCATCAAGCACACACATTGTAAGATACTGGCATAAAGCTCCTCTTACCAGGTGCCACCGGAGTAATTACATACCTTGTGCCTCATCAAGCCGCTTGTTGACAAGCGCGATGTCGGCATCTGCCACGTCAAGTTGCCGCTTTAGATCGGCAAATTCATCAGTCCGGCTGGCCACCCGACACTTCGCCACCTACATATGAAGGCGGCATATTAGACCTGGGATTATGATCCTCTGCGTGTCGTCACTTTTGACAACCCACAGAGTCTCAGGGGCTACTATCTACACAGGGCGCATCTTATTTATGCGCAACTGTCCAAAAAGGGTACATTATCTCACATACCTCAAAACCTGTCAGTAAACTCCTGACGGCCTCGTGCAATCCGCTCTCCGCGGATGAAATCCTCTCAATCACCGTACCCATCAATGCACGGTGCTCCTCTGAGATAGATGCTCGCCCTAGCAGATCTTTCAGCTCCTCCGACCGCGCACTAGACGGTGCCGGACTCGTCCGATGGCCCTTTCCGAAGGCTGGACGCGGAGGGCTTTGGGGGGCCATATGACTACCTTCTGGCCCTGCCGGATTCATAGAAACCCTCTGCGACGATACCTCAGGGTCTCCCGCCTCGCAAGGCGGTACGGCAGGGGGAGGCGTTCCGCTCTCCGTCATCTCCCGAAGAAGATCCCCCGAAGACGAGCTCTGCTGAGAAGGGCTAAGGTCCGAGCTACAAGGTAAATTTTCGATTACTTTTCTCAGATATGAAGCAAGGATTTCTCTCATTTCCTAAAAAGAAAAATCATCTCTACTTACGGCTCGGTGGAGGGCTGATCCCCTTGAGGGTATAATTCGGCCGAAGTATCCCCCAACACAGGACCCTCTAGCGAAGATTTCTTCGCCCACTTTGAGGCCATGGTCTCCGGGTCTTCAGAGGCGGTCCTCTTCTTCCCCTGAGGAGAGGAATTTTCGATTCCTCCCTTCCAAACAGCCTCCTTCGAGGAGGCCGTAGCTTCCTTGTCCCCTCCCTCGCTTTCCTCCGAAGGCACAACCTCCAACATCCTGACTAGCACGGGACCCGACGTGGTCTCAGGGAGGGGGGCGGACACCTGATTAGCTTTGCTTTTGCTATCCACTCCTGTTTAAAGGACAACTCTTTTAAGGGCAATTTTATAAATATGCGGATTGCGAGTCCGGGCACAGGGCTACTTACTTGAGTATCCGGGCGGTTGCAGCTCAGACCTGCATCCTCGGTCAAGTCCGGACACATTGCTTGTGATCCGAAGAACAATTTGTACATCTCCACAGGCGTCACGCCCATAAAATGTTGGAGAGCTCGTGGTCCCTCCGAATTGAACCCCCACAGGTGGAGGGGGCAACATTTGCAGGGCAGAGCTCGGTGAATCAGCATAACCTGTGTCACCGCGACCAGACTGATATCTCTTTCTAGGAGATCTCGAATGCGGCCCTGCAGCAAGGGCACGTCCTTGGACGGACCCCAGTCTAGTCCTTTATTCACCCATGACACTAGCTATGGTGGGGTACCCGAGCGAAAGGCAGGTGGTGCCACCCATTTGGTGCTCCTGGGAGCGGTGATATAAAACCACTCTTGTTGCCATAAGCTGGACTCCTCTTGAAAAGAGCCCTCGGGCCATGGAGCACCAGCATTCTTGCTTATAAAAGCACCTCCACACTCCGCGTGTCGTCCCTCGATCATCTTCAGCTCTACTTTGAAGGTCTTGAGCCATAGTCTGAAGTGAGCAGTAATACAGAGGAAGGCTTCACACACGATGATGAATGAGGAAATATGGAGGATGGACTCTGGGGCTAAGTCGTGAAATTCCAGCCCATAATAATACATGAGCCCCCTCACGAAGGGATCCGTCGGGAAGCCTAGCCCCCGAAGGAAGTGAGACATGAACACCACACTCTCACCAGGCTTGGGAGTGGGATTGACCTGCCCTTGAGCAGGCAGCCTATGCCTGATTTCGCCGGTCAAGAACATGGCCTCTCTCAACTTCAGCACATCCTCCTCCGTGACGGAGGAGGGCATCCATCGGCCTCGAAGGTCGGAACCGGACATTGTTGAAGGTCCGAAGCGCCTGGAATCTGGAGCCTTGGGTGTTGGAACTCGAGGCGAAGGGCGAACTCGTTTGAGATTGAAAGAAAGGAGCAAGGCCTTGGTCTCTTTATAAGAGGTTGAATACCAAGGGCCCTCCCCGTGACCATTTGGGACTCGCCTTTGATCGATAAAACATACCAACAGGTACGGTTGGGTTACCCATGCCCGTATTGATGAGAATCCCAGAATAAGGGGACACGATCTCTGCTTTGACAAGACGTGCCAAGGAAATTTCCTCGCTAAACGCGCTGAGGTCGGACAGTAAAACAATTCGAATAAACACCTGGCCGTGGTGTGATGTCACGCTACGGAATACGTCAGCAGATTAGATTTGTGTAAATATTATTCTCTCTATGGCCATATGTGGAAACTTATTTTGCAGAGGCGGACACTACCTTTGTGTTCAAAATCTTCTATGAAGTACTTGGAGGAGGAGCCCGCCTTGGAATGCCGAAGACAATCTGCGGGCCGGACTCGTCGTCATTGAAGGCTGGTTCAGGGGCTACTGAGGGAGTCCCGAATTAGGGGGTGTCCGGATAGCCGAACTATACCATCGGCCGGACTCCTGGACTATGAAGATACAAGATTGAACACTTCGTCCCGTGTCCGGAAGGGACTTTCCTTAGCGTGGAAGGCAAGCTTGGCGATACGGATATGTAGATCTCCTACCATTATAACCGACGCTGTGTAACCCTAGCCCTCTTCGGTGTCTATATAAACCGGAGGGTCTTACTCCGTAGGACGAACAACAATCATATCGTAGGCTAGCTTCTAGGGTTTAGCCTCTCTGATCTCGTGGTAGATCTACTTTTGTACTACCCATATCATCAATATCAATCAAGAAGTACGTAGGGTTTTACCTCCATCAAGAGGGCCCGAACCTGGGTAAAACATTGTGTCCCCTGCCTCCTGTTACCATCCGCCTAGACTCACAGTTCGGGACCCCCTACCCGAGATCCGCCGGTTTTGGCACCGACACTCATAAAGTAGGCAGGGGCATTAGTCAATCCAAATGACATGACCGTGTACTCATACAACCCGTATCTTGTAGTGAAAGATGTCTTAGGTATATCCTGTTCTCGGATCATCAACTGGTGGTATCTTGATCGGAGATCGATCTTGGAGAATACTTTAGCTCCCTGCAACTGGTCAAATAGATTATTGATCATCGGTAGTGGGTATTTGTTCTTGATTGTCACTTCATTCAATGCTCGATAATCAACAACCATTCTCAAAGATCCATCCTTCTTCTCAACCAAGAGCACTGGGGCTCCCCACGGTGACGAACTTCATCGAATGTAACCTTTCTCCAATAACTCCTTTATCTGCTTCTTAATTTTCTCCAGATCATTTGCGGGCATCCGGTATGGCCTCTTCTATATTGGTCATGTGCCTGGCAATAGCTCTATCAAAAACACAATGTCACGATCTGGCGGCATGCCTGGTAATTCCTCTGGAAATACATTCGGGTAATCCTTCACAATAGGCACTTCTTCCTGAACAACTCCCAAGAGAGAATTCACTTGGGTCCTCCTTGGTGCATGTGTAGACACATACTTGATCCTTTTTCCCTCTGGGGTGGTGAGTAAAATTGACTTACTAGCACAATCAATGTTTCGTCCATACTTCGATAACCAATCCATGCCTAATATTATATCCAATCCTTGGGACTCCAAAATTATTATGTCTGAGGGGAAAACATGGCTACGAATGGTTAAGGGTATCCGTTCACACCATCGGCTAGCCATATACTCTTCTCCTGGCAAGCTTACTAACATGGGTGACCTGAGATCTAAGGTTGGTAACTTAAACTTGTCCACAAATCCCCTTGATATGTATGAATGCGATGCACCAGTATCGAAAAGAACGAGTGCGGTAAATGACTTAATCAAAAACTTACCGATCACTGCGTCAAGCTGATCTTCAACCTCCTCCACATTGATGTGGTTCACCTGACCTTGATACATCTCCAACGTATCTGTAATTTGTGATTGTTCCATGCTATTATATTATCTGTTTTGGATGTTTAATGGGCTTTAATATACCTTTTTATATTATTTTTTGCACTAACCTACTAACCAAAGGCCCAGTGCAAATTGCTGTTTTTTTTGCCTATTTCAGTGTTTCGTATAAAAGGAATATCAAACGGAATCCAAATGGAATGAAACCTTCGGGAGAGTTCTTTTTGGAGAAAACGTGATCCAGGAGACTTAGAGTGGACGTCAAGAAATAAGCGAGGAGGCCACGAGGCAGGAGGGCGCGCCCTAGGGGGTGGGCGTAGCCCCCAAACTCGTGGGCCCCTCGCAGCTCCACCGACCTACTTCTTCCTGCTATATATACCCATATACCCTGAAAACATCCAGGAGCACCACGAAACCCTATTTCCACCGCCATAACCTTATGTACCGGTGAGATCCCATCTTGGGGCCTTTTCCGGCGCTCCGGCAGAGGGGGAATCGATCACGGAGGGCTTCTACATAGTTATTAGCCTCTCCGATGATGTGTGAGTAGTTTACCACAGACCTTCAGGTACATAGTTATTAGCTAGATGGCTTCTTCTCTATCTTTGGATCTCAATACAAAGTTCTCCTCGATTCTGTTGGAGATCTATTCGATGTAATTCTTTTTGTGGTGTGTTTGTCGAGATCCGATGAACTATGGTTTTATGATCAAGACTACCTATGAACAATATTTGATTCTTCTCTGAATTCTTTTATGCATGATTTAATATCTTTGCAAGTTTCTTCGAATTATCAGTTTGGTTTGGCCTACTACATTGATCTTTCTTGCAATGGGAGAAGTGCTTAGCTTTGGGTTCAATCTTGCGGTGTCCTTTCCCAATGACAGCAGGGGCAGCAAGGCACGTATTGTATTGTTTCCATCGAGGATAAAAAGATGGGGTTTATATCATATTGCTTGAGTTTATCCCTCTACATCATGACATCTTGCCTAATGCGTTACTCTGTTCTTATGAACTTAATACTCTAGATGCATGCTGGATAGTGGTCGATGTGTGGAGTAATAGTAGTAGATGCAGAATCGTATCGGTCTAGTTGTCGCGGAAGTGATGCCTATATACATGATCATACCTAGGTATTCTCATAACTATGCGCTTTTCTATCAATTGCTCGACAGTAATTTGTTCACCCACTGTCATGGTTTTATCACGGCAGATGTCCTAGTGAGAGGACTTAGTCGTGGAGCCATCGCGATGGGCTAGCTTAAAGGGGTTATAGCGCAAACAAGGGACACAAGGAATTATACTGGTTCGGCCCCTTACGATGAAGGTAAAAGCCTACTCGAGTCGTGATGGGATTGTTAGGGTTTCGATGACCAGGGAGCGAATCCGCTTTGCCTGGATCTCGAGTTACTGTTTGTTGTCCCTAAACCACTGTCAGGTTGTCCCTTTATATACATAGGTTGACGCCCGGCGATTTACAGAATCCCGACGCCGGCTCATAAACGTGCCCGGCTCGGCTTCTACCTTTCCTCGCCTTACAACATAAGTTACATATCATATGGAGGTTATGTCTACGGGCTCTAATCCGCCTTTGGGCCTGGGCCTTCATGTTAGATCTCCTCTGTAAAGCACCATACTTCTTGTATTCATGGGATTCAAACATGACTAACTCATTGTGGGCCTAACCCAACCCCTCATGGCCGGTTTATACTTAGTAGTAATATCCCCAACATTTGGCCCCAGATTGATTTGAACTTATTCATGTCAATCTTCAACACTTAGAAAATTCCTCCTTCAGCACCTTCGCACAAATCTTGTAAATTGCCATGACATCATCTTCTAGGTTCGTAATAAACCACCATGATGTCACCTGTTCTTAAAAATTGGATATATCTCACCTTCATTAATGAGCCTTCGACAATCGAGGCGACAGCTCTGTCATATATCCAACTTTTGGGCTCCTCGACTTACGCGCCTGTCACTTATCCCTTCACCTTATAAATAAGACCGGGGGGTCCTTTTCATTTTTCTCCTCCTACCTCCTCGCTTCTTCTTCCTTGCGCCGACCTGACCCTTATGCGCAGCCGCCATCGTCAAGCTCCGCCCTCGTCTTCATCTCAGTCCGCTGCATCAACCTGAACCTTCCAGAGAAACGCGGCGCACCTCCGCTGTTTCAACAGGTTTGGTGAGTTCCTCTTCCTTTCCTCTGTAGATCCACTCGGGTTCTTGCGAGTTCATAGCAGCTTCATGGTGTTTACCCTTGTTCTTCATTAGATCCTATATGACGGACTTCAAACTTGATGTACTTCTGTGCGGTAGCAATGATAGTCCTTATTTTGACAATCAAACCACGCCTTTTGTGTATAAAAATCGATCTAGAACTTTGCGAACTGATCAA
The DNA here is from genome assembly GCF_002162155.2 of Triticum dicoccoides. Lineage (NCBI taxonomy): Eukaryota > Viridiplantae > Streptophyta > Magnoliopsida > Poales > Poaceae > Triticum > Triticum dicoccoides. Next base: position 192,819,020 of record NC_041388.1, read on the forward strand.
GCACCAACTTTTAGGTCTAAATCTTTTCCTTTTCCTGACATGTGGTAGATCCAAAATTCCAATGTGAAATAGTGAAACTTGATTTTCCTCACTTAGTCATCTTTTTCGCTTCAGAGCTGTACTTTCATTGTCTGTGTAGGCGGTTTATCCTTCAGAAAATAATCTGCCATATACCATTAGTCCCCTTGTAAACCGCCAATCGCTTTACCATTTATAATAGCATCAACCTCTGGTTTAATAATTTTGCATGCTTGAATACCTTTTCCTTAACCTGCTACGCTTTATGTTTGCCAACCATGAGTCTTAAACCGGCATTAATCTTTTTCTAGCTCTTCATTCGAAATGGCCAAACAATTTTATGCTTCTAACTAGGCCTCTTCCCAGGTTACTGAAGAGCAACTAGATGGATGCGTCAGAACTGGCGCTTTATCAAGACAAAGCGAAATCCACTGGCGAGTTCCCGGTCCAGAAAACCATCCTACCCCCAAGGATGGCGAGGTAGTGGTATTTGTTGATCATATGAGACGTGGTTTTAAACCGCCCGGATCCTAGTTTTTTCGTGATGTGCTTGCCAGCTTCCAGACCCACCCTCAAGATATTGGACCTAACTCCTTATCCTATATTTGCAACTTTCAAGTGTTTTGTGAGGCCTATCTGCAAGAAGAGCAGACCATTGAATTGTTCAGGGATTTTCTACTTGAACCGTCATACACTGAACTTGGCGGCGTTTCCATTCAAAAAAGGAAGGACGTTAGTTTCCCTCATGCCAAACATCATAGTCATCCTAAGGATTGGAACCAGACTTGGTTCTACTGTAAGGATACTTCCCCTGATGATGTGAACCCTCTGTCGGGTTATTGTGCTCACCGGCTTATCAACACACATCCATTTTCGCAATGGCTGACCACCAAGGAATGGGCCACATATGCACCACAACTCGTCAAGCTCAGAGCTTTTATGGCTAATGGTTTGACACGAGTTGACTTTGTTTGTTGCTGGATATCTTTGAGTATTTTACCGTTAAGTCGTCGCCCCGGTTTAATTTGTGAGTACTCAGGGGACTCAAAAGATCCTCAACGGCATATTGATATTCAGCTAACATAGGTTGAAGTTATTGAGTCTGTTAAGAAAATATTGAATGAATCGGAGGCTGTCTACAGCAAGACCGGGTTAAGTCCCTTCTATACTTTGAATAAACCGCCAGCTGTAAGAATTGCCTCACTCCTGCTTGTAATTGATATTCTTAACTATTTAACCTTTTTTGTAACCTCTATCAATCTTTTAATGGGGTGACGATTCATTTTGGAAGAAGAAACCTCAAGATAAACCGGCCAAGACCCCTCGACCCAAGACGAAGGTTGTTAAGAAACCTGCCAAGAAGAAGGCAGCTGAATCCATCGGGTTGAACCTCGATGAGGACCTTGATAATCCGGACTCATAGGTAGAACTTTGACTCTCTTGGTTCATTTTTCATACACCTCATTGACAATGATTATTATTAGGATGACGCTGAAGGCAGCCAAGCCGATGACACAGAGGTAATTATCCTTTCCTCAAGTTCAGACCCTCTGCCAACACAAAAAATCCGCCAAGCAATCCGGAAGTAAGATTTTCTCACCCCCTAGCTCACTTGGACCCACACTTTCTTTTGAAGAAGCAGCAACACGAAGCTCGCCGCACAACCCGACACTGCGGCCAAGTAGTCACTTCAGCCGGTTTACCGAACACTCCGGTTCGGAAATGTCAATCTAAGGTCTCACACACTTCTGATACTTCTTATCCCAAGGCAGGTTATTTCCGACAACCTCTCAATCCGTCCGATTAAAATTATCAGGGAACACCTCATTCATCATCTAGCGAGTCAACGGCCACACAGCTCCCTCCTCTTAAGATTGTTCCTGGGTAAACACTTTAAACTTAATCTTTTGACGCTTTATACTTACATGCTATACTAACATTTATATCTTGTCCTTTCTGAGCCAAGGCTAGACCCAGCAAGAAAGCTCGGGTAAATAAACCGTCTGATGACAATGCGGTTATTGAACTGGAGAGAACTCCTGAACCGAAAGGAATAAATACTGACGTCGTGCTTGATGATCCGCCACCTCAAGATCATGACTTTTTTGTTGAACAAGTAGACTTTGACATAACAGACCATGCTGATAAATCGACCAGCCCGGTACGAACTGATGATAAACTGTCAAGTCCAGCTAAGGCTACTGATAAATCGTCAACTCTAGTAAAGGTTGCTGATGATAAGGAAAATGACATTATGATTACTGGCGTTGGCCACACCACCCCTAGCAATCCTGTTGCGTTATCAAAGCATAGTGCCAAGGAAGAGCTTTCTCCTATGGGCAAAGGAAAGTGGAGCACAGACTTGTCAAGCTACACCCACCTCAATGCCCAAGAACTTCATTCTGGTTTTTTAAGCCGTCTGTACACAAACCGCGACTACAAAGCCGGTTTAGTTAATCTGATGAAGGAGCGATATGAGGTAAGTACATAACTATTTCTCTCTTATGTCCAATTTCAAATACCAACTCCAGTAGCCCCCAAGAGCCGATTTATGATGCCAATCTAAACTGGGACTTTGTAATATCTCAACTGTACATGCTTACCGTCCAAGGGCCGATTGATCTGTTTAAGATGAACTAGTACTTTAGAATTGTAATCTTTAACTTTTACCAATGTTACTTTGAGAAAATGACATTAGCCCCCAAGTGCCAAGAATAATACTTGTATTGCGCTTGGGACATGTAAAAAAATTCTGATAATCAAGCAAATAGGCATTAGCCCTGAAGTGCCAAGTGTATAACTTGTTATGTTCTTGGTACTTCCAATATTCACTACCACCTTATAATATGTCTTTCTCTTATAGGCTGAGCTGAGCAAAAAGGAAGCCCAAACCGCTGACCTTCAAGAAAATATCAAATCCCAGCAAACAGAAACCTCCAAAGCCAAAGAGGAACCGACCAGTGCCTTAGTAGCCATGGAGAAGCTGAAGGAAACTTTTAAGAAGGAACGGGCGGATTGGGGCATAGAGAAAACCGCATTGCAAAAGAGAGCTGAAGACGTAGAAGCAGCCCTTAAACCGGTGGCCGAAGAGCTGACCGGTTTAAAGCGGCAGATAAATGCCATGACCGCTGCTCTGTTTGGTAAGTATCGTCACCTGAATTTTTCGACATACATTATCTCATTAGTTACCGGTTTACTGATGCTCGCAATGACACAGGAACTCGCATTACCCATCTGGGCTATGACATGCGGATGAAGCTGAAGGCTGCCTATACTCTTATAGAGTAGTTATATTCCAGAGCTCAACGGGCCATTTGCACTACTGCTCATAACAAACCGCCTCCAACTTTGATAAAGGAAACCCTTGAGAACCTGTCAGTGCTGCCTTCCTGGTTGGACGAGTTAAAAAGATCATCTGCAAGGTCAGGTGCGCTGACTGCGCTAATCCGGGCTAAGGCATGGATACCAAATCTTGACTCGTCGGATATAGGCAGTGGCTATCCTGGCATAAAGGAGGATGGTTCAGAGTTTAACAATGATGATCTTCAAAGGTTGACAAAGGAAATGCGACCCTTAGCAAGCAAATTGGCTGAAGAAATATCTCTCTCTCACTATCAGCCGGTTTATGATTCTGATCATAAAAGACTTCCTGCGCCAACACATGATGTAGAAGATCTTATTCTGCCAATCCGTAAGCACACCTATGCCCCTGATGTTGACCCCTCCAACCTTATAAGCGATGAAGCTGTGTTCCAAGCCTTAACTAGAATCGATTGGGCAACCATTGACTTCCAGCCACTAGGTAGAGAGGAGGAGGATGCACCAGCGCAAGATGATCCACAGCCTTCAAGTCAGCCTGGTAACGAGTCATGATCCGGAGGCCGGTATAGCCTTCTGCGTATTGCCACACTTGCTGAAAACAATTATTCTTTCTAGGCATTAAAGCGCCTTGTAATAGGCTAGTTCAAAATACTTGGTCTGCTATGCCATGGCGCATATATATGTTGCCTAATACTGTTAATCCATCATGCTTTAGGATATATTATGTTCATAATCCGTAGCAGTGTTATTCAAACTGTTCCTGCATATAAGAAGTTAAAAGTGTCTTGGCGGTTTACCGCAGGATGGGTCATGATGCCCAAATATATAGCCGGGGTTTATAACCAACGCTGTACATTGAAAATAATCAAAGATGAAAGAGATGATACCTGTGATATTGAATCACACTGTTGGTTGATCAACTTTTTGTATAGTAAGAGTGATAACCTCAAACTTGAGTATTGATAACTCTTTCCATGTTTTGCCGGTTTATGATAGAACCGTACCGGGTTATAACAAACACCGGTTTATCCATATATAATGCTGGTGACTTGTAGTCAAAACCAGACTGGGTCAATAAACGCCAGATTATAACTGATCATGTACTTGCAAATTATTGTTGAAAGCCAACCCGAGTCAATAAACGCCGGTTAATCATAAGATGTTATGAATTCACCAAAGGAGAAAAAACTTGGCAAATAAAAACATAAAACGAATATGCAAGGCTTTTCATGGGCTGCCAGGCCCAAAATCGAGGCTTTTCATGGGCTCCTAGGCCATTGAGTTAAACCATTTTTGAAGCCTTTTAAGATGGACCTCACATTAGCCAATCGTCGTTTTAACTATGACAAGTTCAGGATCTATGAGATTGACTTGTGAAACATTCGGCGGGTCATACTAGGATTACATGGATGGAGTGGCTTACTTAAAAAGGAAGGATAACCCGGGGCTTTAGTTGAATACACCGGGCGTCCAAGCCTGGCTTGATAGCCTATTACAAGGGTGTAGACTCTCTTTTGCAACACTCTCTTTGGCCCCATAAAATGTTCTTTGAGAAGCAAAGAGCCCCCGAGCAATATTTTGAGCTGTGCTTAGTGGGTGCCTATGTTTGAGTTGTGCTTTTGCAACACTCTCTTTGGCCCCACGTGATTTCCTTTTGGCCATAAGCCGATCAAGAGGTGTAGCTATGGTTCAAATACATCCAAGCCCCCAAGTGATTTCCCTAGTGGCCTTATGCTGATCAAGAGGTGTGGCTATGGTTCGAATACGACCAAGCCCCCAAGTGACTTTATATATATATATATGGCTTTATAAGCCGGATCAATGTGTAAATAGAACTCTGCTTTATAAACAAAATCCCCCATGTAACCACACATGATGTAAGAAAAAAATAGAGACCCCGTTTTAGCTAAGGCTCCGGATTATTATATTGATCATAATATATACATTGTCATAACTATGTACATAAGAAGAGCCTATGGCTCAAGTATAGTAAGGCCGAAGATGAGCTATATTCCATGGTTGTTGGGTCTCCTCCTCCGATTTATGTGAGTCTTTGTGCTCTCGAACATCGATAAGGTAGTATGATCCATTGTGCAGATTTTTGCTGACCACAAAAGGTCCTTCCCAAGGTGGGGACAACTTGTGCATATCAGTCTGATCCTGGAAGAGACGGAGCACCAGATCACCTTCTTGAAAAGTTCTGGTTTTAACCCGGCGATTGTGATAACGACGTAGGTCTTGCTGGTAAATCGCCGAACGAGCCGCCGCGAGATCACACTCCTCATCTAACAGGTCCAGTGAATCCTGACATGCTTTCTCATTATCAGCTTCAACATAAGCCACCACACGGGGCGAGTCATGACGGATGTCACTAGGGAGAACCGCCTCTGCTCCGTAAACCCTGAAGAAAGGTGTGTAACCCATAGATCTGTTCGGTGTGGTATTGATACTCCATAACACAGAAGGAAACTCCTCCACCCAAAAACCTGGCGTCCGCTTTAAAGGAACCATAAGCCGGGGCTTGATGCCTCTCAAAATCTCTTGATTGGCTCTCTCTGCTTGACCATTATATTGGGGGTGAGCCACTGATGACACTCAAGCCGGATGTGCTCACGTTGACAAAATTCTTCCATAGCACCTTTGGACAGATTAGTAACATTATCGGTTATGATGCTATGTGGAAAACCAAAACGGAAGATCACCTTTTTGATGATCATGAAACCTCACCTCCGATCAATGTGGGAGGAAAATATGGAGGATTTAGTTCAAGGAAAGTTCCCGAACTCTGTGGTATTAATGAACAATTTTTTTTACTTCCGTCGTTGCCGACCAATGTGATCCTTTAAGATCGCTAGCTTTCGACTTCACCCAGTCTAAGGTACTAACTGAAATAAACGGTGCTCCCTTTGCTACCTACACGAACAATCGGGAACGTAGGGGTAAGCACAGGAGCTAGGCAACCCAGCTTGGCAAAAATCTTAAGTCAAATTGATGCATATTTATGGCTTTATAATGATAATTACGGAAGGCGGCCCTTGTATATTAAACACAAATGACGATGATATGTTTATTTTGACTCTGTTGCGACCGTTTATCAGTCGAAAGTGGCCCATCGTCGGCTTCTACCCCTTTGTAGATACTACGCAGGGTGTCACCGCAATATCAAGACAACACTTAGCCGACGTCTAGGTGCCCGAAGGCGGTTGTGTTAGCAGAAACGAGGCAATCAGATATGCGGGCTTTATAACATTCACTTAGTAATAGGAGATTTAAATTGGGGAAGCTAGCTATGAGCCCCCGGTTAGTGTTCGACGACATCCGAGGTCAAGCCAAAAACACTTCAGCCAATGTTATGAACGGCCTGTCATTTAATATAGTCATCAGATCGCTGACCAGTTTACGCCTATTGTGACAGTCAATTTTCGGCTTTCTCCACTAAGGTGCTTAACCATGCGAGCTGGAAGCACAATCGCAGTGGTTTTCCCTTTGCACACCTAGCTGAACAAAGCGGAATGTAGGAGGCAAGCACAGGAGCCGGGCAACCCAACTATTGACCGAAGACACAATTCGAAACAGATGCATATTTAGTAATATCCGCGAATGTTTTTGCCGAATCTCTAAAGGTGTTCGGCGTTGCACTGCGAGACTTGTGTTGAAAACAGACAAATAGTTTAAAAGTGCTATAAGATTGGAAAACCAAAAACCGTCAGTAAAAACTTGACGTTCGAACAAGATCAAGTGTTTGGTGCCAATCCAAAAATTGGAAAAAGGAAAAAATTGTGCTTCTGCCTTGCTTTAAAATGACACACCCGATCTCAACACTTCAAGCGGGCCAGCCTACGGCTTCGAGCTCCTTATCCCAAAGGCGGAGTACTTCTTCGAGGACCGTTTAGCAAACTAAACTCGAGCGTCTTTTTAGAGAGAAGACAGGCTATCTGGCTATTGACCATACACTCGAGTCGAAAAAGGAGCGGTAGAAAAAGACTTTGCAACGACAAAGGACAAAACACATTTACTATAAAACATCTCATATAAATTTTAAGAGCCCCCAAGTGACTTGGGTAAAAGAATTTTATGTATAATGATTGTATGTACCGATGTACTTATATCATATATATGTGTTCACCCGAACTTTAAACGTGTCTTAACCGACCGTCGGCTTCTCCCTCTTCAGTTAAGGACCGAAAAGTGTCATGTACTCCACCTGTCGAAAGTATCGATGGTGTGTCCAATAAACAGGCAATTAGGCCATAACGATATAAGAGACAAAGCGCGCTCAGGGAACTCATGCTATATTACTGACGAAGTGTAAGAAACATCTTCTAAGAAAATAGTACCTCCACCGATACCTTTCTTCGGTTGCTCTTTGTTACTATGAGACTTGTGCAATAGATGTTTTGTACTCATAAGTTCCATTGTGTGCCGACCATGATTGAAAACAATAAGAGCGCTAGCTTTCGGCTTCACCCAGTCTGAGGTACTAACTCGGATGACCCGGTAGTAACAATCACAGAGGTGCTCCCTTTACCGCCTAGCCGAACAATTGGGAACATAGTGGTAAGCACAGGAGCCAAGCAACCCAGCTTCTAAAGCACTTAAGTCACCATGGTGCATATTGTGGCGTAATACACGAACAAGGAATGAAGCCATACAAGTATAATCATATGCAAGAGGAAAGGCTTCATCAAGGAAGCCCCTAAATAAACGCGGTATTTGTATTTGTGTGTCACAAACAAAGTTTTGACAAGGAATTTTGTCACAAACAACTTTTTGCCAAAAAGTATAATGCTTGGTCGAACCGAACAAAATTTAAAACTGAAAGTCTTTGAGCATGAAAGCAACTTAGCTGGTTAATGTGCTCGCTGTTGATGACGCAATCCAAGCTTCCGGCTGGGCAAGGTCCCAGCCTCCAAGCCGGTCCCGAGATGGCAGAGCGAAAAGCTCGGCGCTCTGAAGTGGCGACATAGCACAACCGATACAAGTCGGCAGTGTGAAGCCTAAGTACCCGGCTTCGGTTAATGAAGTGATGACGAAGCCCACAATCGAGCCGAGGTGACGTGGTATGTCGATACGCCAAGGTGATAGTGCTGCCTAACCCGGATAATTTACCTATGCACATAAGATAGTGCAGGCCGGAGATAATAGTAATAATAATAAATTAAAAAAATGGTAGCATAATAAATAATTTATGCAAAGTGGATAAGTAAAGGAATATTGCCCGTGCGCCGAACACCCGACGAGGTAAAACCCTCTCGATGATGCCGAAGTCCCCGAGGCAACCGAACATGTCGGTATGGCAATTCAATCAACAACGTGGTCATGCGAGCCAATTTACGCCAATTGGGACGACGACGCTGGCTTGCCTAAGTGACCGCATGACGCACTCGAGGTTGATCACCTACACACATAAAATAGTGCGGTCCAAAAAGAATAATATAAATGTATATATGTAACATCCCTAGCCTTGCTATGCACTTGGACTAGCTTGGTTGTTGCATCATGTCTAAATTTCTTTTAAACATGAAATAGGGATTGTTCAAACCCTAGCACTAAATCAATCCATGTAGGCTTGATTAATATATTTTTCAATAAACCCAAAATGCCCCTAAGAAAAGTTCATGACTTTTGGTTAAGGTGAAAACCTCTCCCAAAAATGATGAATCTATTTCTAGGTCATCTTTGGATTTTTGAATTAACACAAGAGTATTTGAATTGGAGCCGTTTAAATGCTATATATATTTGAAATGGTCCAAATATTCTGAAGTTATTTGTGGAGCCCTGAAATAATTCAGTTAACCTCCAAAGTAATTTTCAGAATTATCTAAAATGATTTAGTTCCTAAACTAAATCAGAACAAAGAAAACAAAACAGAAAAAGAAAAAACAGGAAAAGGGAAAAGGCTTACCTGGCCTTATGTGCAGCCCAACTAGGCAAAGCTGGCCTGGCCCACTGGCCGTGCCAGTCACCACCAACCTCTCGCCAGAAGGACGAGAGGCGCATGGCCGCCGCGCGCCGGCACGCGCCCGAGCCACCTCATGCTTCCCGCCGCCTCCCCGACGTCGCTCTGGACGCCTGGACGTCGACACGCTCCCCCCGACCCCTCTCACTCTTCCCCAAGGCCCTCCTCCCCTCTACTCCCTCTCTCTCTCGCCCGAACCCGAGCGCCACCGTCTCTGCCGCTCGTTGCTGCCACGCCGACCGCCGATGCCTTGCCTCCCTGATCAGTCCAGAACCTCCGCCACGACGCCCTCTTCCTCCTCTTCGAGCTACGCCTCACCAGGAGCTATGCATCACCGTCCCACCATCGTCTTCCTCCTCGGATCGCCGGAGATTGTCTCCGCCATTCCGCCTGCACCGGACCTCCCCGAGCTCGCCAAGGCCACCGTAGCAACCGCCGTGAGCTCCTCTCTCTTCCCCCTAACCCCGCTGCTCCTCTCGCCCTCTAGCTGCGATTCCTACCATGCAAAAATTTCGCTGCCGCTCGGGCTCGTTGCCGGAGTTGCTCCGGCGACCATTTGGTCGTGCCAGCGTGTCCAAAGGGCTTGTGGGCATGCGTAGGTTTAGTAGGCGTCGAGAACCGGTCGTTTTGCACACCATAGCGACGAATCCGTCGTCACCCGAACTCCGGCTGCCGTTTGTCGTTGTTGCAGCCGCCGTTTCCGGCCCCCTCTCGCCCAGCCACCTGCTTCGTTGGATGCGGCGCACTTCCAGCTGCGTGTAGAGCCAAACTGCGAGTCAAACTATCGCCGGACGGCGAAACCCGAGCCTCTCCGCTGCGTCTGTCATCGCCGGCGTCAAGCCGCCGGCGTGTTGACCATCTTGACCAGGGTTTTGACTCCCTGGGTCAATCACGTGTGGGCCCGGGCCCCTATTTATTTAGTGTTAGGTAATTAGTGTTAATTAACTTAGTTAACTAGATGAGTCATTGACATGTGAGCCCCGACCCCACTAACATTTTAGTTAGGTTTAATTTAAGGGTAGTTAACTATATTGATTAGCTGAGTGGATGACATATGGGTCCCACTGTCAGGTTTGACTCTGGTTAGGCGCCATTGACCAGCTGACATCACAATGACGCAGTGCTGACGCAATAACTCATTTTCTGGATTTATTCTAATTTAGAAATTCCAGAAAATGCCCAAAACTTCTAAAATTCATAGAAATTAAACCGTAACTCCAAATGAAATAATTTATATATGAAAAATTATCAGAAAAATCCAAAGAATCTGATTATGGCATTATCATGCATGTTTGAACAACTTATGCCTGATGATCAGATGAAATCAAATAAGTGGCATTTAAGTAATCACATATGGAGTTGAATTTGAGAATTTGGTTCAAACCAACTTCATTTAATCTGGTTTTAGTTGCATTAGCTCAAATCACAACATATTGACATGTCAAAATCATGCATCATAATGTGCATTGCACTAATTGTATTCTTTCTGTGTTTGCCGGTGATTGTTCCCCCTCACTAGACGTATGTTTCGACAATGTGATCAATGACACCGATGAAGAGTTATACTATCTTCAGAAGTGCCAGGCAAGCAAAATTCCCTTGTTCATTCCGATACAATCCCACTCTCTCGCTCTTTCTCTCTTTTACTGCATTAGGACAACAACGATTCATCTGTTACTTGCTGCGGTAGTTGAACCCCTTATCCTCTGCATGACCTGTCATTGCCACAGTAAATAGATGAAACCCACTAGCATGAGTAGGAGTTGTTTGAGCCCTGATGTGCCTACTCATTCATGCTTGTTTGTCATGCCTGCTATTGCTTAGAGTTGTGTCAGGTCTGATTCATCAGGGATGAATTGGAAAGTTGTGAACATGTCCTACTGTGTGTGAGCTAAGTGTGTGAACACGATTTGGTAAAGGTAGCGGTGAGAGGCCATGTAGGAGTACATGGTGGGTTGTCTCATTGAAACCGTTCTTAGGAACTGAGTTCTGTGTCTGTGATCCATGAACAACTACTACCACTCATTGGGATCCTTAATTGACCCTCTCGGCTTCTTAATCACCCTAGTACTCTGTCCAGGAGTTGCAACTAGTTTCTGGTGTTTGTAGGTTATGTGTTGGCGGCCGTGCGTAACGCTGACCCTAGGGGTGGGCTATGATGTGGTAGATACACCATGGCACGGTGTACCGGGCGCCCGTTTGGTGTCTCGGGAACCCTGTTCACATCGTTCCGGGCCGTATGTGGAAACCTCGGCCAGACTCCCTGCGGATGGAACCTGGATAGGCGATAAATCTGGACTAGAGACTTGAGTGTTTAGGTAGGCCGTGGCCTACACCCTCGTTGGGCTTCCGCTTGAAGGTTGCCGAGTACATGTCGTGTAAATGACGGTAAGTGGTGGGAGCGTGTGTGAAGTACACCCCTGCAGGGTTATCATTATCTATTCGAATAGCTGGATTCCTTGGATATGGAAACTTGGACCCCTTGCATAGTTCATAGACAAGTGAAAGTGGATACTCTAAAATGCGCAAGATAAGTGTGAGTGCTATGGATGGCGTTCTTGTAGGGAGACGGGAGCAGATCCATAGTGGTGTATTGAATGGTGAATATGTGGACTCGTGTGTGCCACCTCAAAAGTGTTGCTTGCAGTCGTAGTTCAGGTTAGCCACTGAGTCAAAGCTGGCTTGCTCCAGTTAAACTCCACCACCCCCTTTGTTAATACTGATGCATATGTAGTTAGTTCGGATGTAAGTCTTGTTGGGTACATTTGTACTCATGTTTGCTTAATTTATGTTTTGCAGAGAGACCTCTGTCTCGCTAGTAGTTCCGCGTGGACTTCGACGTTTAGCTTGATACCTCAGCTACGATCTTGTGCCCTCAGCAGGATCTGGTAGATAGTCAGGCTTCTTAGCCTCTTTCATTTGTAGATGTTTGTATTCAGACATGTTAAGATTCCGCATGTGCTTTGATTTGTATGCTATGATTGTTGGGCCATGAGACCCATGTTTGTAATATCTCGCTCCTCGGAGCCTAATGAATAAATACTTGAGTCGCAGAGTTATGTTTTGATTCCATGTTGTATTTACACCTATCAAGCATATTGTGTGTATGATTGAAATGCTTGGTATGTGTGGGATCCGACAACCTAGTTGTTTATCCTTGGTAGCCTCTCTTATGGGGAAGTGTAGTCTTGTGTTTCCATGAGTCATAGTAGTCCGCTACAGCCCAGTTCACCGGAGTCCTGCTAGCCCAGCACTACTGCTGAGGACACTTGACTGGCCGGCATGTGTTTCACTTCGTTCCTGTGTTTGTCCCTTCAGGGAAATGTCACGCGGTGACATTCAAAGTCCTGCCTAGCCTGCTACAGCCCGGTTCCCGGAGTCCTGTTAGCCCAGTGCTACAGCTCGGATTCACACGCTGCTGACCGACATGCTCGATGTGATTCATGTATGCCTGTCCCCATAGGTTGGTGCCACTTTGGGTTCACGACTAGCCATGTCGGCCCAGGTTCTCTGTCACATGGATGCTAGCAACACTATCATATACGTGAGCCAAAAGGCGCAAACGGTCCCGGTCCATGGTAAGGCGACAACCATGGGAATACCATGCGTGAGGCCGCAAAGTGATATGAGGTGTTACCAGCTAGACCAATGTGACTTGGAATCGGGGTCCTGACAATATAAAATCCTTGTACAATTGCTTTTCGCAAAAATAATTTATTTAAAGAGATGTGGCCTGACGCCGAAGCCAATGTCGATGCAAGGCGTCAGCATAACGCGGTGAATATGCTCCTTCAGAAGGGGCTCACCCCACGTTGGCTCACCACCACCTTTGGTTGAAAGGACCGGGCCCCTGTTTCCGGGCCGAGGGCTAGACTGGGGGTTCAGCACAGGATCCTCCGCATCGCTCCCCACCAAGTCCGAGCTTTCTGCGGTCCTTGATGACCCGATGCACTGGTGCATCTTTCGGGAATGGTGGACAAGGGTTTCCATGTCCTCCTCCACTTCCCTGTCGGTAACAACAGAACAAGAGGTTAGTCAGGAAGGGTAACCAAGTATATCAGATCCATTTACAAAAGTAAAAATCCTCCTTACCCCTCCTCAATGAGCATGGAATTTAAGTTGAACTCCATGGGCGGCGAGGGCTCCCTTCCTCAGTTCGAAGGCGGAAGGGCGGAACTCCCTGACATCTTTGGCGCCCGATGTGGCACGGAGGGCTCTAGGGGAGGCGAGCTCTGTGAAGAACTTGAGCCAGAGCAGGGAAGTCTTGATCCAAGCAAGGCAAGGGGATTGGCGGCTAGCGCTGGACTAGCGGCCGCCGCCCCCAGGTTGGCAGCGCGCCTGCGGGGGCGCTTCTCCAAAACATGCTCGGGGGCTTGAGACCTGGCCGCATGCCACTCGTCCTTGAGATCTTCCACCGCGCCGATCTCCTCCTCCTCCTGAAGCTTCATCGCCTCTGTGGCTAAGGCATCAAGCCTGACAAGGTTGTCCCCGGCAGGCTCTTCCTCGACAGCCCGTTCTGTGGCTTGCACCTCGCTACCACCATGGGAAGAACTCTCATCCTCAGCCTTCCCCTTGCCCCTCCCGGCCTTCGTGGCCTTTGCCATATCCACAAGAAGGGCAACCTTATCCTCCTTGTCGGCGTCCTGGGAACCGGGGTACCTAGACTTGCTTGCCTAAGTCCCACGAGCGTGACTCCATCAACGGCCCGGTACGGCCCAGCTTCAGCAGCAACAACTCAAGACCCTCGCAAGGCGAGCAGCACCAAGACCTCCCCGGGAGCAGCCTCACTAGGCTGGCTCCCGAGGAGCGGAGATCTCTATGCAAGGGGCACCTCATGAGGTTCACGTGGCGTGAGCCATGACGGCCAAGGACAGGTGGGCACCAGCGAGCGCAGTGTACCAGTTTCCTCTTTTGTGCTAAAGAGGCAGGCGCAGGCGAGGAATCTCGAGGCATCAGGCAAAGGTTTCCATATCGGTGCAACAAGACCAAGACTAGCAGGACGGCAGGACGGAGGTCACCACGGAGCGCACAACAGCATCACCACCAGAGCCTTTGGCAGGCGAAGACAACCTTTTGTCAGGACGGGTTGTACTAGTTGTCTCCCTTCAAACTTGGCCGTTGTGGGATCCCTTCCCGCCTAACATTTGGGAAGAGGACTAGAGCCTCTATAAATAGGACTAGCCACCGCCATAGGGAGGGATCGACTGATCCCGAATCAGATCCATTCCATCTCACATCCACCAGCTCGCCGAGCTCAAGAACACCTCTCCTCCTGAGGCTGTTCATCCATTGTACTAGTTCATCCTTAGCCCGTGAGCAAATCCACCAACACCACACTGAAGTAGGGTATTAGACCGCAAGTTGGCCCGAACCAGTATAAACCCTTGTCTCTTGTTCCTTGGGTTCGTTGACCTAGCTGTGAGATCATTGAGCGAGCGAACTAGGGAGAGAGTGTTCTTCGTGTGCACCTCAGAGTTCGAACGTCACAGGGTTAGCCGGAACCCACAATCCAACATTTCGCACGCCAGGTAGGGGTGCACTGAAGCCTTTCTTCCATCGATCAATGTACCACTGCTCTGCCACATCCATGGCCGATGCTCGCAGAGCCCGTGCTGAGCGTCGGGCCGCCCTTGCCACTCGCATCACTCAGACGGTGCCCGTTGGCAGACCTCCCCGCCGTTCGTCATCATACGCTGCCAATGCCGCTACCGGCCCGGCAGGAAACGAGCAGCAAGCCTCGTCGCTGCAACCCTCTGTGCGGCGGGACCGACACACCGCCTCCCCGTCGGTGACTCGGGCTGGCTCGTCGTCACACACTTGTCGCGCACCCACAGACAAGCAGGCCGCGCTGCTCATGGCACGCAAGCTCCTGTGTTACTGCCCGGTCGACTATCTCTACGAAGACTGGCTGGACCGCATCACCGAGCTTGTCAGGGCCGCTGGGGGCTCTCCCGCACCGTCTCTCTCGCGGCCTCGCCCACCTCCAACTGCGGCCGATGTAGCCCATGGAGCGCCTCCACCACCTCCACATCAAGATGCCGCCCTTGCCCCAAGAGGCACAGCCCCGCGGCACAACCCGCCGCGCAGGGCGCCCACGCACGAAGAGGGAAGCTGCCAAGAGATCCCTCGGCCGCAAGAAGACGCTCCTGCGCTCCCTGCAGCACTACGTCAGGATCGCGCGCCGCCTGCGGCGGTGGCACGTGGGTACCAAGACTGGGCTCCGCCTCCATGGCGGGCTCCAGTGACCACGACGGGTTGCCACGCCTTCGCCCCCAAGCTGCGCAGCGTCGCCTGGCCCGACATGTTCAAGCCCGGCATGCCTCCGTGCTACAATAGCACCCCCGACCCTGCTGAGTTCTTGCAGCTCTACGAGGTGAGCATCGAGGTGGCCAACGAGGATGAGAAGGTCATGGCGAACTAGTTTCCCATGGATCTCAAGGACGGCGCACACTCGAGGCTCCTGAACCTGCCTGCAGGATCAATCTCCTGGGGCAAGATGGGCGAGCGCTTCGCCGCCAACTTCCAAGGCACTCGCGACCGCCCGCCTGCCACTGGTGATCTACGGTGCATCAAGCAGTAGGCAGGGGAGACCCTCTAGAAGTACATCCAGCGTTTCAACAACGTTCACCTCAAGATTCCCAAGGTGATGGACGAGGCCATCATCTCAGCATTCTCCGATGGCTTCCACGATGTCAAGATGAAGGAGGAGCTCGCCATACACGAAGGTCTGTGCATAGCTCTATAGATGTTTAACATGGCGACCATGTGCACAAGGGTTGACGAGGGACGCCTCTCCCTCCTAGTGCTTCCAGAAGCCGACCCAGAAGACAAGAAGGCCAAGACAAAGGACGTGAAGCACAAGGGGGATGCTATGCTCGCAGCAGAGCCGGAGATGAAGCACGTCTGTGACCATCCCGAGTCATCCAAGGCCAACCACCCGTTCTGCGCCTTCCACAACATGCACAGCCACAACACCAACGATTGTTAGGAGCTGAGGGCAATCCACAATGGGCGCTTCGGCCGACGCCCCGATCGCAACGACCGAGGCTATGGCTGAGAAGGACAAAGTGGAGGATGCTGGGACGAACGCGGCCCCCGTCAGGAGTGGCGCGACCGGCCTCATGAGGACCGCTGGCAGGACCAGCCTCCCGAGGGTGCCTAGAGAGACCAGCGTGGTGAGGACCGCCCTCAGGGCAACGCTGGCCTCCCTCCGCTACCACCACCACCAATTAGGAATGACGACCGTCATCAGGACGAGGGAGCTGGTGGCTTCCAGGAGCCTCGCGCCATCGCCTGCATCTTGGGTGGTGCCCAGGCCCCAGCCTGTCAGCGTATCTTCAGGCAGTTTGCTCGCAAGCTGAACGCGGTGCTCCCCAGGTTCGAGGTAGCGCGCCCGCTCAGGTGGTCCAAGTGCACAATTACCTTCAGCTCCTCCAACCAACTCAAGTGCGCGGCAACTACCGGCACCCTCCCAATGCTCTGCTCACCCATCATCAGCAATATCCATGTCACTAAGACCCTCATCGATGGCGGTGCGGGGCTCAATGTCCTGTCCGTCGAGATGTTCGACCGCGTCCAAGTGCCATACGATCAGCTATAGCCTACCAAGCCCTACTCAGGAGTGACTGACGGCTCCACCACCCCGATCGGGAAGGTCCGCCTTCCTGTCACCTTCGGCAGGCGCGACAACTACCGCACCGAGCTCATCGCCTTCGACATCACCCACATCCTCCTGCCGTACAATGCCATCCTTGGGTACCCAGCCCTGGCCAAGTTTATGGCAGCGACCCATCACGGCTACAACATCCTCAAGATGCCCGGGAGCTGCGGCATTATCACGGTCGCCTACGAGGAGAAGGACGTGGTGTGCTCCCTCGAGCGTTCTTACCAAGATGCAGTGGCCAAAGACCCAGATAACGAAGGCGCCGTCTACCCTCCTGAGGCCATCCCTAAGAAGAAGAAGCAGTTGCTCCATCGAGGGCTTCAGGAGAGCAGCGTCTCCAGTAGCACCACCTCAGAACCTATGCCCGTAGATGTGGCGCCTCCCTTCCTCGCATAGGAAGGTGCGCCCGGCGCCCTCCTCAGGCTGGGCATGAGGGCTCTCTTCTGGAGGACCTCGGACTTAGCCAACATCATGAGGGAAGCGCCCGGGCATCACGTGGAAGCATGCTTCACCGCACGCTTCCCTCATCAGGGCATAAGGCACGAGGTGCCCGGTGCTCAGGAGCTCATCACCAAGACCACCAAGGAGCTTCAAGACGCTAGAGCCATGCACGGCGACTGCTGCCCGCCACCTAGCGTAGCTCCTTGTCCTGGCGCGCACGACGAGCTGCGCGTCAGCGTCAACATTCCTGGGCTCAACAGGCCGCATTTCAGGGGCGCTTCTGGCCATCGAGAATTGGTGGATGCGGAGGTCCCCCACACAGCTATGTTCGCATGCCCTTCGGCCTGCTGAACACAGCTGTCGCCTTCAACTGGCTCACGCAAGGCACCCCGGTGGCTTGTGAGGCCGTCCTGAGGGAGGAGGAGCCAGAACCTTCAGTGTCCCCTAGGAACCAGCCGCCGGACGACTCGCGAGGAGCGACTTCTTCACCGTGCATCTTCAGCCACTCCAACGCCTCTTCAACAACGGTGCCAAGTGACATTTTCTGGTTTATTCAGCTGGGGGCGCCCCTCAGGTTGCATCATCCCCATGTTGCATGGGTCTGTCCCTGCGATATGCATCGTTTTGCATCTTTAGCTTACTTTGTTGGGGGCGCCCCTCAGGCTGCATCATCCCCAGGCCACATGGGTCCGTCCCTATGGCATGTATCGTTGTTACATCTATTTGAACTAGCTTTCCTCCTAGCATGAGTTGCCTTATGATCACCACCTGCTTTCTTGTTGCCCTTTGCGGCCACCCACATTGCTGACCGGCCTCCTACTCATCCCGCATCGGGGACTACACATGCTGGCACTGCGCTTGTGCTCGGGTCCGGCCCTGTAGCGCTGACAAACCTGAGTGGTCGAGCTCTGGCTTGTGGCATGCCCCGCACACGTCACCTCACCAGACCCTCAGTACATTCATCTTCTTGCGGAAAGATCAGCGACAGGACAAAAAATGCGATTACGAGATATATCACCTTCTCGGACTAACCCGCAAGAATCTCCGAAGCTTAGCTACGGGTAGCCCTATCAGCTGTTCCTTTTCATGCGATTCTCTTGCGCGTTAAAGGGAGGGCTCCTGAGCACTGCGCCTCAAGAGCCCTTACTTAACCCTCTAGCCCTCACCCCCTGGCCTTGACCACGGCATCGCGACCTGGCATACCAGTGGCTGCTGAGCCTCGCTCGAGGGTCAGGACCCGAGGATGCAGAGCAGTTAGATGAACGTGAAAAGGGAAAGCTGGCGTGGATCTAACCTAGCAGTACCACCATCATTGATGCAAAAATCAGGCACTACGTAAGGAATTGCTTCAGGCTCACTAAGATAAGTCACACATTCAAGTTGGCCCGGCACTGCGGCTCGGAATTTTCGGCTCTTACAGCCTTGCTCCGGCAATGCTGCCTTCCCTTTCTTCCTTTAGGAAGCTGCTTGCACGCCAAGGGGGACCTCTTGAGCATCGCGCCTCAGGATCTCTTCCGGGCCTTGGGCCGCTGACCTCCTGGTCTTGACCATGGCATCGCGACCTAGCATACCTGCGACAGCTGAAGCCTGCCTGGGGACTGGGACCTGTCAGTGAAGAGAACTAAGCTACCATGAGGACAAAAAGGGGAGACCATGCCAAAGCAAGACACACAATCGCAAATTTCATGTAAGGATAACATTGATGCAAAAGCACTACAGATTCTTTACACACCGCCACGGGGTTCATCTCGATTCCTTGCAGGGAACCAAAAAAGGAGGTTTCCAGGAGTCATATCTACAGATGTCGCCACTGACGCCATCATCAATAGTGGGCTACGAGGGGCCGACGCCAACCCCATCCTGATCAATGATGACGATGAGCGGGCGCCGCTGCTGCGCTCTGGGCATGCCGAGTGCTCGGGGGCATGTAGCTATCGTCACTCATCTCCAGAGTCTCGTTAGGGTCAGGAGAGTCGTTGGACTCCCAAACACCATTGCTGCTACTAGAGGAGCTGTCGATAGGGCCAATGGCGGGCCCAGCTCCTATCACTGCACCATCCTGACGACCCCCTCCAGGGCAGCACTCCAGGCAACAGCCTTCCTCGTCGAATACCTTGAAGAACAGCATGGAGGTGTTGTCGTACTCGAAATGGATGGCGAGGGCCCCTTCCATGGGGCAGGTGCGGGCGACCTCTCCCCATCCACGAGTCATGAAGATCTTGCCCGCAGAGATGACCTCGACCTCCGCTCCCGTTGTCGGGGTGCTGCATTCGGCGTGCTGCAACCACAGCTCGAGCGGCCCCCTCGGCGGCATCTCTTCGATGAAGAACTGTGGGAATCTGATCCACGTGCGCAATGGCATTGCCACCCACATCACGAACTCGCGGGAGGAGCCCTCAACATGCGTACGTGGGTCGGTGGCTCGTACCACCATGGCATGGCCATCGTGGCCATGACACGAGCGGCGCGGGGCGCCGCCTCCTCCTCTAGGGCCTTTTAGCTTGGGCATGCAAGAGCAACGGGTAGCCTGGGGGAGGCCGCTCGTACCAGGGCCTTGTCACCTCCTGCATCACGACGACACCGAGGGGGCGGGCCAATCTCTTCTTCGGCGGAAGTGGCCCCTGCTCTTCACGAGGGGTATTTCCTTTCTCAGCAGCGGAGAATCTCCTTATTGGCACCATGGGTGTCGCAGCAAGACAGCAGAGCAAATAGGAAGAAGAAGAAGAAGCAGACGAAGTGGAGGAGGAGATGAGCAACGGGGGCTCCGCCCCTCTCCTCATTTATAGCCAGAGGGAGGCCAACCTCCGGCCTCCACGATCACAGGTAATGATGGTCTTTCTTCTCCATGCAGCAGGGTCTCGTCAAGTAGAACGGTTGCGGAGGCAGTGTGGGGAAGCGGAGACACCCACGCACCAGCAATCGCCATGCGTCAATCAAGGCCGCATGCGGTTGGGGCCCACGGCACTCCGCACTTTCCCTTTGGCTTCGCCTCGAGGCCAAGCTCGAGCATACCTTGGGCCCGGGGGCTACTATCGGTGTTCTGGGACCGGGGGTGCCCAGACTTGCCTGCCCGTGGGCTTGTGCGTGGCTCCACCAACGGCCTGGTATGGCCGATCTTCAGCAACAACCACTCAAGACCCTCGCGAGGGGCCAACCCGTGCGAGGCGGGCAGCACCAAGACCTCCCCGAGAGCAGCCTCACTAGGATGGCTCCCGAGGAGCGGAGATCTCTATGCAAGGGGCACGTCATGAGGTTCACATGACGTGAGCCATGACGACCATGGACAGGTGGGCACCAGCGAGCGCAGTGTACCAGTTTCCTCTTTCGTGCTAAAGAGGCAGGCGCAGGCGAGGAATCTCGAGGCATCAGGCAAAGGTTTCCATATCGGTGCAACAAGACCAAGACTAGCAGGACGGCAGGACGGAGGTCACCACGGAGCACACAACAGCATCACCACCAGAGCCTTTGGCAAGCGAAGACCACCTTTTGTCAGGACAGCTTGTACTAGTTGTCTCCCTTCAAACTTGGCCATTGTGGGATCTCTTTCCGCCTAACATTTGGGAAGAGGACCGGGGCCTCTATAAATAGGACTAGCCACAGCCATGGGGAGGGATCGACTAATCATGAATCGGATCCATTCCATCTCACATCCACCAGCTCACCGAGCTCAAGAACACCTCTCCTCTTGAGGCTATTAATCCATTGTACTAGTTCATCCTTAGCCCGTGAGCTAATCCACCAACACCACACTGGAGTAGGGTATTACACTGCAAGGTGGCCCGAACCAGTATAAACCCTTGTGTCTCTTGTTCCTTCGGTTCGTCGAGCTAGGCCGTGAGATCATTGAGCGAGCGAACTAGGGAGAGAGTGTTCTTCGTGTGCATCCCAGAGTTCAAACCTCATGTGTTAGCCAGAACACGCAATCCAACAACCGCAAGGTGGCCCAAACCAGTATAAACCCCCGTGTCTCCTCTTATTCGGGTTCGTCAAGCTAGTTCGTGGGATCGTTGACCAAGCGACTTGGGGAGAGAGTGTTCTTCGTGAGCACCCCTGAGTTCAAACCTCTCAAGGGTTTGCCAGAACCCGTAATCCGACATTTGGCTCGCTTGGTAGGGGTGCGCCGGAGCTTCGCCTCCCTGTCTGCTCCGCCTCTCTGCTCGCTTTGTCCCTCCATTTGGCTCTCATGGCAGGCGTCGCGCCTCCGGTTGGATCGATGGGCATGCACGGGGACGCCTTGGGCCTCTGGGCCTTCCCCCCTGCCTTACGACAAGTGCTGTGGTCGCACAAGTTCAAGCCGGACATGCTGCCTCGCTACGATGGCGCGGCAGATCCAGCGGCGTTCCTCCTGGTCTACGAGGAGGCCGTTCGGGATGCCAGAGGTGATGATAAGGTGATGGCCAACTGGTCCCATGGCCCAAGCCGGCGGGCCATGCGCCTGGCTACTCAACCTGCCAGGATCCTCTGTGGCCTCCTAGGAAGAGCTATGCGGTCTCTTCGTTGCACGCTTCGCAGCACCAGCGCCCCTCGCCGTTGCAGCCATCCTCGGCGGCTCACAGGCACCACCCTCGGATCGCCACGTCAAGCAGTTCTTCCACCAAATGGGCACCACCTCTACATAGCAGGGACCTCCTGAGGATGGGCGGCTCCCAAGGCCGACCTCACCTTCGACTCAGGGGACTATTCGACGACCACTGCTGGCTCGGGCATGCTCCCGATGCTTTGCACGCCCACCATATGCAACATGGCGTTAAGCAAGACCGTTGTCGACGGTGGGGCTGGCCTCAACATGCTGTCTGTGTAACTTTTGGCTTGCTCCACGTGCCGCACGGCCGGCTCCATCACACTAAGCCCTTCTCCAGAGTTGGCGGCGGTTCCACCAGCCCCCTAGGGCAGAACCGCCTCCCAGTCACCTTCGATACTCGTGACAACTAGTGCACCGAGCTTATCGACTTCGACATCGCTTGCTTCGGCCTCCCATACAACGCCATCCTCGGGTACCTAGCCCTGACTCAATTCATGGACACAACTCACCCTGCCAACAACCTCATGAAGATGTCGGGGAGCAACGGCAATCTCACCGTGGCTGGAAACACCAAGGAGGCCCTGATGGCCCTCAAGCTCACATTCAGGGCCAGGGCGAGAGCCCACCCCGTAAGCGAATTAGCACCTGGGACCCAGGGGGCTGCACTGGCAAAAAAGAAGCAATTGTTCTCTCAAGGTCGGGCCAAGACGAAGCAGGTGCTGGTCAACAAGGACGGGGCCTTAGGAGCCACCTTCACCATAGGTGCCGACCTTGCCCCGAACCAAGAAGAGGCATTGGTGAACTTCCTGCGTGCGAATAAGGAGGTGTTCGCCTGGGAGCCCAAGCAGCTGGCCGGGGTCCCGAGGGGGATAATCAAGCATCACCTAAAGGTGTGCCCGAATGTGCACCTAGTGAAGCATAAGGCGCGACGACAGTCCGCAGAGAAGTGGTCCTTCATCGTCGAGGAGACCCAAAAGCTACAAGATGCAGGTGTCATCCGCAAGGTTCGGTACCTAGAGTGGCTGGCGAACCCGATCGTCATGCCCAAGAAAGGCGGAAAGGAGCGCATGTGCGTTGACTTTACCAACCTCAACAAGGCCCGCCCTCAAGACCCGTTCACGCTTCTGTGCATTGATAAGATCGTCGACCCCACCGCCGAGTGCGACTTGCTATGTTTCCTAGATGTTTTCTCAAGTTACCACCAGATCAAGATGGCGGTGGAGGACGTAGAAAATATGGCTTTCCTAACCCCATGCAGGGTGTACTGCTACACCTGCATGTCGTTCGGCCTGCGTAATGCTAGGGCGACCTTCCAGCGGCTAATGCACATCGCTCTAGACCAACAACTCAGGAGGAACGCTGAGGCCTACGTCGACGACATTGTGGTGAAATCTCAGGAGGCAAGGACCATCATTCAGGATCTGGAGGAGACTTTCGCCAGCCTGTGCAAGGTAGACCTGCGGCTCAACCCGGATAAATGCGTGATCACGTCCCCTCCGGCAAGCTACTGGGTTTCCTCGTGACGCACAGGGGGATCGAGGCGAACCCGGATAAGGTCAAAGAAATAGAAGATAGGAGCCGCCGCAGACGCTCAAGGAAATGCAAAAACTCACAGGCTGTGTAACCTCACTTTGGCACTTCATCTCCAAGCTGGGGGAGCACGCCCTCTCGTTCTTCCAGCTGATGAAGAAGAAGGGCCCGTTCAAGTGGACTCCGGAGGCTGACATGGCATTATAGGTGGAATAGAATGGTGGTTGTGGAGAAGGCAAAAAAGGAGAAGACAATCTGACATCAACTAGGCGTATCAACGGGCTATGGAGATGCCCATCAATAGATATCAATGTGAGTGAGTAGGGATTGCCATGCAACGGATGCACTAGAGCTATAAGTATACGAAAGCTCAACAAAAAGAAACTAAGTGGGTGTGCATCCAACTTGCTTGCTCACGAAGACCTAGGGCATTTTGAGGAAGCCCATCGTTGGAATATACAAGCCAAGTTCTATAATGAAAAATTCCCACTAGTATATGAAAGTGATAACATAGGAGACTCTCTATCATGAAGATCATGGTGCTACTTTGAAGCACAAGTGTGAAAAAAGTTAGTAGTATTGCCCCTTTTTATTTATTCTCTTTTTTGGGGTCTTCTTTTTTTTATTTGGCCTTTCTCTTTTTTTGGGACAATACTCTATGAATGATGATCATCACGCTTCTTTTTATTTACAACTGAATGATTACAACTCTATACTAGAACAAAGTATGACTCTATATGAATGCCTCCGGCGGTGTACCGGGATAGCAATGATGCATGAGTGACTTATATGAAAGAATTATGAACGGTGGCTTTGCCACAACTAAAATGTCAACTACATGATCATGCGAAGAAATATGACAATGATGGAGCGTGTCATAGTAAACAGAACAGTGGAAAGTTGCATAGCAATATATCTCGGAATGGCTATGGAAATGCCATGATAGGTAGGTATGGTGGCTGTTTTGAGGAAGGTATATTGTGGCTGTATGATACCTGCGAAAGGTGCGCGGTATTAGAGAGGCTAGCAATGGTGGAAGGGTGAGAGTGCATATAATCCATGGACTCAACATTAGTCATAAAGAAATCACATACTTATTGCAAAAATCTATTAGTTATCGAAGCAAAGTACTACGCACATGCTCCTAGGGGGATAGATTGGTAGGAAAAGACCACCGCTCGTCCCCGACCGCCACACATAAGGAGGACAATCAATAGATACATCATGCTCCGACTTCTTAACATAATTGTTCACCATACGTGCATGCTACGGGAATCACAAACTTCAACACAGGCATTTCTCAAATTCACAACTACTCAACTAACCATAATCCATCAAATCTTTACCCAAAACTTGAAAACTTCAGAACACAAAACTGAAAGTAGAGAATCTCGTGAGCTCCGTTAGTGAAAGAAAAGAAAACACCACTTCAAGGTACTATAATGAACTCATTATTTATCTATATTGGTGTTAAACCTACTGTATTCCAACTTCTCTATGGTCTATAAACTATGTTACTAGCCATAGATTCATCAAAATAAGCAAACAACACACGAAAAACAGAATCTGTCCAAAACAGAACAATATGTAGTAATCTGTAGCTAAGGCAAGATGTGGAATCCCAAAAATTCTAAAATAAATTGCTGGACTTGAGGAATTTATCTATTAATCTTCTTCAAAAAGAATTAACTAAATATCGTTTCCCAAATAAAATTGGCAGCAATTCTCATGAGAGCTAAAGTTTCTGTTTTTTACAGCAAGATTAAAAAGACTTTCCCCATGTCTTCCCAACGGTTCTACTTGGCACAAACACTAATTAAACATGAAAAACACAACCAAAACAGAGTATAGATAAATTATTTATTACTAAACAGGAGCAAAAGGCAAGGATCAAAAATAAAATTGGGTTGCCTCCAACAAGCGCTATCGTTTAACGCCCCTAGCTAGGCATGAAAGCGAGGATAGATCTAGGTATTGCCATCTTTGGAAGGCAATCCATAAGAGGCTCTCATAATAGATTCATAAGGTAATTTAATTTTCTTTCTAGGGAAGTGTTCCATGCCTTTCCTTAACGGAAATTGGAATCTAATATTCCATTCCTTCATACCAATAATTGCACCAATCGTTCGAAGGAAAGGTCTACCAAGAATAATAGGACATGAAGGATTGCAATCTATATAAAGAACAATAAAATCCACGGGCACATAATTCCTATTTGCAAAAATAAGAACATCATTAATTCTTCCCATAGGTTTCTTAATAGTGGAATCCGCAAGGTGAAAGTTTAAAGAGCAATCATCAAAATCACGGAAACCTAGCAAATCACACAAAGTCTTTGGAATCGTGGAAACAGTAGCACCCAAATCACACAAAGCATAGAATTCGTGATCTTTAATCTTATTTTTAATAGTAGGTTCCCACTCATCATAAAGTTTTCTAGGGATAGAAAATTCCAACTCAAGTTTTTCTTCATAATATTGCATCAAAGCATCAACGATAAGTTTGGTAAAGGCTTTATTTTGACTATAAGCATGAGGAGAATTTAGCACGGATTGCAACAAGGAAATACAATCTACCAAAGATCAATTATCTTAATTAAATTCCTTGAAATCCAAAATAGTGGGTTCATTAATATTTAAAGTTTTGACTTCTTCAATCCCACTTTTAACAATTTTAGCATCAAGATCTAAAGACTCCGAATTTTTGGAATGCCTTCTAGGTAAAGGTGGATCATATTCAGTCCCATCATTATCAAGATTCATATTGCAAAAAGATTTAATAGGGGACACATCAATAACTTTTAGATCTTCATCTTTGTCTTCCAAAAAAATTCCGGCTTAGCGGCCATCTTATTAACTAAGGTGGCTTGCTTATCCGAAACTTCAGCTATTAACTTCTCAAGATGAGCAATCTGAGATTTCAAACCATCAAATTCTTTAGACATATCATCGAGCTCTTTATTCATATAACCCATAAAGATTTTTTGTTCTTTAATCTCATTTCTAAAGAAATTATTATGCTCAAATTGTAAGATCATAAAACTCCTAACGTTGCCTTCGATCTCTTCTAACCTTTTAAGGTGAAGATCACCAAATCTAGGTAGAGCCATCATGACAAGCAAGCAATCCGACACACAAGCAAACAAGGGCAAAAGGAGGCAAATAGAGAAAGAGAGGGAGGATAGAGAGAGAGGGCGAATAAAATGGCAAGGGTGAAGTGGGGGGAGAGGTAAACAAGAGGCAAATGGCAAATAATGTAATGCGGGAGATAAGGATTTGTGATGGGTACTTGGTATGTTGACTTTTGCGTAGACTCCCCGGCAATGGCGCCAGAAATCCTTCTTGATACCTCTTGAGCACTGCATTGGTTTTCCCTTGAAGAGGAAAGGGTGATGTAGTAGAGCAGCGTAAGTATTTCCCTCAGTTTTTGAGAACCAAGGTATCAATCCACCCATGAGTCCCTCGCACGTACACAAACAAATAAACTCCTTGTAACCAACGCGATAAAGGGGTTGTTAATCCCTTCGCGGTCACCTACGAGAGTGAGATATGATAGATATGATAAGATAATATTTTTGGTATTTTTATGATAAAGAGAAATAAAGATGCAATGAAATAAATGGCAAAGGAAGAAGATTAATATGATGGAAAATAGACTCGAGGGCCATAGGTTTCACTAGAGGCTTCTCTCGAGAGCATAAGTATTACGGTGGGTGAACAAATTACTGTTGAGCAATTGACAGAATTGAGCATAGTTATGAGAATATCTAGGTATGATCATGTATATAGGTATCACATCTGAGACAAGTAGACCGACTCCTGCCTGCATCTACTACTACTACTCCACACATCGACGACTATCCAACATGCATTTAGAGTATTAAGTTCAAGAGAACAGAGTAACGGTCTAAGCAAGATGACATGATGTAGAGGGATAAACTCATGCAATATGATATAAACCCCATCTAGTTACCCTCGATGGCAAAAATACAATACGTGCCTTCCTGCCCCTACTGTCACTGGGAAAGGACACAGCAAGATTGAACCCAAAGCTAAGCACTTCTCCCATTGCAAGAAATATCAATCTAGTCGGCCAAACGAAACTGATAATTCGAAGAGACTTGCAAAGATAACCAATTATACATAAAAGAATTTAGAAAAGCTTCAAATATTGTTCATAGATAAACTTGATCATAAACCCACAATTCATTGATCTCAACAAACACACCGCAAAAGAAGATTGCATCGAATAGATCTCCACAAGAGAGGGGGAGAACTTTGTATTGAGATCCAAAAGAGAGAATAAGCCATCTAACTAATATCTATGGACCCGTAGGTCTGAAGTAAACTACTCACACTTCATCAGAGAGGCTATGGTGTTTATGTAGAAGCCCTCCGTGATCGATCACCCTCCGGTGGAGCTCCGGAAAAGGCCCCAATATGGGATCTTGTGGATACATAAAGTTACGGTGGTGTAATTAGGGTTTTGTCTCCGTATCTGGTAGTTTGGGGGTACGTAGGTATATATAGGAGGAAGGAGTACGTCGGTGGAGCAACATGGGCCCCACAAGGGTGGAGGGCGCGCCTAGGGCAGGGGTAGGCGCGCCCTCCTACCTCCTGCCTTCCTCGTTGATTGCTTGACGTAGGGTCCAAGTCCTCTGGATCATGTTCGTTCCAAAAATCACGTTCTCGAAGGTTTCATTCCGTTTGGACTCCGTTTGATATTCTTTTTCGGCGAAACCCTAAAATAGGCAAAAAACAGCAATTCTGGGTTGGGCCTCCAGTTAATAGGTTAGTCCCAAAAATAATATAGAAGTGTATAATAAAGCCCAATAATGTCCAAAACAGGATATAATATAGCATGGAACAATCAAAAATTATAGATACGTTGGAGACGTATTTGGAAGCCATAAGAAAAAGTACCTATTGGTCATGGTGGATAAATTCACCAAATGGATAGAAGTCAAACCAGTTGAAACGGCCGAGTCCGGACCAGTGATAGACTTCATATCCGGGGTTGTACACCGTTATGGTGTCCCCCACAGCATCATCACCGATAACGGCTCAAACTTTACAGCTGACGAGGTAAAAACTTGGTTCGACAACATGGGCATTAAGCTCGATTATGCCTCCGTCTATCACCCCCAAACAAACGGTCAAGTCGAACGAGCAAATGGTCTTATTATGATCGGCATTAAACCCAGATTATCGCGATCCTTGAAGGAATCATATACGCACTGGATTGAGGAGCTCGACTCCGTACTATGGGGACTGCGGACCACGCTGAATCGCAGTACCGGATACACACCGTTTTTTATGGTGTATGGCAAAGAGGCGGTACTGCCCTACGACATCATTCATGACTCACCTCGAGTGCGCATGTACGAAGGGAAAGAAGCTGAGCTTGATCGGCAGGACAGTTTAGACGGCCTGGAGGAGGAGCGAGACATTGCAAAAGCCTGCTCCGCATTCTATTAGCAACAGGCTCGACGGTATCAAAGCAGACAAGTACGGGCCAAAACTTATAACGTTGGCGAACTCGTTCAAAGCCTACCCGAGAAGAAAAAGGCAAGCTCAAGCCCAAATGGGAAGGTCCCTTCATCATCGACAAAGTTCTAACTGGTGGAGCGTACCGCCTGCGTGATGCATCGGACAATCAACTCGAGCCAAACCCATGGAACGTGGCCAGACTCCGAAGGTTCTACGCCTAGTGCCAGACTCTGTGTTCGTCTCCTTACCTCCGCCTTCTTTATATATATCCGCTATCTGTCTTTCTTTCTTTCTTTCTTCCCTTTTTCTTCACGGCCTTAAAAGGTTAAAATGTGTTTTGACTACACAATCTTGACGCTCCATGCGTGCTCATTCCACCTGGGGGCTTCTTATACAGAAGCTTAATATAATTATGTTCTGGGCTCTATGCCCCCTGAACATCTGTTGCTTTTCCACATGTACCTTTTCTTCGCCATCATATGCATCGATATGACTTAAGTTTTGGCCAAGCTGGGTTGCCTGGCTCTTGTGTTTATGCCCTACATTCCCGTTCATTTGGCTAGGGCATAAGGGGAGCACCTCTGCGATTGTTACTGCTAGGTCAGCCGGATGTGTACCTCAGACTGGGTGAAGCCAAAAGCTAGCATTCTTAAGGGAATATTCGGTCGGTGAACAAAAGATGACTTTTACTTATTACAATACATGCCCCCAGATGTTTATATCATGCGTCTCTTTTTGGAGTTCTGACATGCACAGTAATGCATGCGTACCCAGGGAAAGGAATGCTTAACAGAACTATTCTCCATGGAAGATGTTTCTTACTATCCATGTAATATAACATAGCTAGTTGGGTACTTGTCTGTTCAAGAACTTATAACCCCTACGCCTGGTTTCCATGCGTACCCTGGTTTTTACATAACTGAGCGAGTATTCGGATACACTCAGGACTGTCGGGTCCGGTGGTCGAAGCGAAAAGGTCTGCCATGACAAATGATTTACAATCCGGCTAGGGACAAAATATGTCACTTGAAGTACATAGTCACTTAGACTAACTAAATTCTTCTTCTATACCATCCAACAAGCTGTCTAGCCTACAATCCTGTTGGGAATACTTGGCGGCTAATTTTACCTGGTCATATACCAGACTAACGGGGATCTCTTTCCCATCAGACCCTACAGGTCCAACCTCGGCCATGTGGTTCGGGTCAGCCTTCGTATATCGCGTCTTCACCATGGCCCATGCTTCCCTTGAGCATCTCTACAAGCTCCGCCATGCCTCCTGGCAGGGAGGCGGGTGGCCACAAGGCCTGGGCAATGCCCTGCATCACCTGCCGAACATTTGCGTGTAGTTGTGAGAGCTCTGGCAGAAGATCGCCCGCATATCCGGGCATCTCCTCTTCGGGATAACCCGTCAGCATACCTACAGATATAACTCTATTAGCCGGTTTCTTCGCCGAACTCTATAAAAGTTCATTCAAGCACTTACTAAAAATGCCGCGTCAAGGCCTCTTATTCTCCTTTACGGAGTCAGCTAGCTGGGCCCGAACATCTTTCAGTTCAACGCCCAGACGGGTATTGGCATCTTGGAGATCGTTTTTCTCCTGCCTAACCCACGTAAGCACGCGCTTGCCAGCCTCTAGCTGTCGTTGAGCATGTTGCTCCTCCCCTCGCACGATCTTTGGATTCACTCCGAGATCATCTACAGAATCTATTGTTAGATTTGCATGCATGCCGAACACTAACTTGTACATGTCATTTCATTATTTTCGATCAGAACAAGTGTTACCAGATGGGGCCTTCTTGGACTCCTTCATTTCGGCAACTGTGGCCCGTAGCTGGGCTTTGTACTCCTCCAGCTCTTGAGACAATTGGGTATTCTTCTCTGTAAGAACCTACACAAATAATGATCCTTAAATCAGTTGTGCCAACTATTTCAAGTCTTAGGGTCTACTGATATACATAATTATCAGATTTTCTTACCCATATATCCTTTACATATTGGTCCATGGCTCTGGCAAGACCATTTGGAGCAGCTCAGATGTACGCGTCTCCTGAGTTGAAGGCATCAAACGCCTCTTCGGAGAAACCAGGGTCACAGAGTACGGCCCGGCGATGCCTGTGATTCATGGCACACTCCACTTCGGAATTCATAGCGGACGGCCTATCTGCATCCTCTGTAGGAGGAACATCCGGTGTTGTCCCCACGTTAGCATCTGCCTCTAAGGCTGGCTCTGGAGTCCGGCTGGTGGAGGCGTGGCCGGCAGGCTCTCTGGACACGGTCCGGCGAGCATTTTTTCTGCCAGGAACCATGGATATTATTATATTTTAAAGACGACAACTATGGAGCAGGGTTTTTTTCATACCTATGTGACGGCGTCTCAGTCGTGACCGCCTTCCTTTTAAGCCTACCCGCCTTCAGTGCCCCTGGTTGGTGAGTCACCGCGGGTTCGGCATGGCGTCCCGAGGGCCTTCCCTGTAAGACACCATATGTGTGCGGTGGGTGAAGTGCAAAAAAGGGATCCTTCTCCGAAGTTGGGACTCCGGTTTTACTTACATGCGGTGCAGGGAGTAGGCCAGGATAATCGGCTATGATGGCCACCAAGGCACTGTCGCAGCTTAACTGATAGAACGTCCTGTCAATGAGCTCCACAAATAATTCCGGATCTTCTTCGAGTCCGGGGTCGAGGGCCCGGTCAGGGTCCTCTAGCTGTGGAGACGGGCTCTGGACCTCCCTCACAGCTTTTCGCAGTTCCTGCTATGAAATAGGAAGGTAAAAACTTATGATGAAGAATCCGGGAAGGTCTGGAGTAAAAGGTAGCAGCTCACCCAATTTGGGGGGTTGTACATGGAGAATCCATCCCATGGCTTAATGCGGATGAACTCCTCTTCCTCTCCTTTGTATAAATTAGACAGTATTTTCGCCAGAGCAGCGGCGGAGTCCGGACCTTTACGGCCGTAGCGGGTGGCATCGTCTTCTCCATTGAAGTGTCACATGGGTTTCCCCCGATACTGAAGTGGCTGCACCCCCCGCATTATACATATTGACATAACCTCGATTATTGTCAGTCCTGATTTGGCCAGCGTTTTTATCATGCCCATCAGTTAAAGGACCTCTCTATTATCTTCCTCCTAGGGGCTCCGAGGGCGCCAGCTACATCGTTTCTTCGAAGGGGCATTATTAAACTCAGGAAGGCCCATCCGAATAGGGTCCGGAAGGGGGACGTCCTCCGTATAAAACCACTCCGAAGGCCAGTCTTTGGATGTCTTCTTCGGAGTACCGGACAGGTATCGGGTCCCGGCGACGGGCCATATTTCGGCTCGGCCTACTTGATATATTGACCCCTCCTGTGTACGGGGTACGAGGCAGAATAGCCTCTTCCATAGCTCGAAATGAGCTTCGCAGCCCAGAAACAGCTTGCAAAAGGCGACATAGCCGGCGATGTGTAATATGGAGGCGGGAGTAAAGTTATGCAGCTGGAGGCCATAGAACTCCGGGAGCCCGCAGAGGAACGGATGGATTGGAAATCCGAGTCCCCTCAATAAGTAAGGGACAAGGCATACCCGCTCCCCCTGGATGGGTTGGGAAAGCTCTCCGCTTGCTCCCCGCCATTATAAGTGGCTAGTCCGGCTCGGACGGGGACCATATACGCAGGAGGGAGAAGCCCCTGGGTCTGCAACTCTACTAATTGGTTGTGGGGGATGGAACACTTCTCCCAATTTTCATGGCTTAGTGCTACGGGAGCGAGAGGAGGAGTTGCGATGGCCGACCATGATGGGATGGACTTTTTCGGGCGCGCTCCGATGGATACTCACTGTGGGACGATGGTGTGATCTGGATCTGAAGATCCCCGACTCTTTAAATAGACGATTTACCTACATGGTTAGGGTGGCAAATGTAAAAATGCCCCGACTTCTCGCATTCGCTCAACACTTGGACAATAGCCATTATTAAAGCACAGAAGCCGATGAGTGCAACATTCATGGGAAGCTGGACACTACTCATTACGACAGGTACTCAGGATTTGGAGAGGAACCCGCCTTGCAATGCCGAAGACAATCTGCGCGCCGGACTCATCGTCATTGAAGCCTAGTTCAGGGGCTACTGAGGGAGTCTTGGATTAAGGGGGTCCTCGGACAGCCGGACTATATACTTTGGCCGGACTGTTGGACTATGAAGATACAAGATTGAAGGCTTCGTCCCTTGTCCGCGTGGGACTCTCCTTTGCGTGGAAGGCAAGCTTGGCGATTCGGATATGTAGATCTCCTTCTCTGTAAGCGACTCTGTGTAACCCTAGCCCCCTCCTGTGTCTATATAAACCGGAGGGTTTAGTCTGTAGGACAACAACAATCAAAATCATAGGCTAGCTTCTAGGGTTTAGCCTCTAGGATCTCGTGGTAGATCAACTCTTGTAATACTCATATCATCAAGATCAATCAAGCAGGAAGTAGGGTATTACCTCCATCGAGAGGGCCCGAACCTGGGTAAACATTGTGTCCCCTGCCTCCTGTTACCATCAGCCTTAGACGCACAGTTCGGGACCCCCTACCCGAGATCCGCCGGTTTTGACACCGACAGTCTTTTCGACTCTTTTTCCTCCAATTGATCCAATGATCATGTTATGAGATAAAGTCGCAGTGTTAACACGGTCGCTATGCATTAAGTATTTCTCGATGTAGGGAAATATCACCGGAAGACACTTCTTTGGATTTTACCAGTTCGGCAGTCACTGCGTTTAACTACGTCCGGCACTTTTCTAGATCTTGGGCTAGCACGTCGTTCTTCTCCGACAGAACCTGGTCATGCAGCGATCCTCAAATCAGTTGTCCCAACTACTTTAAGTCTCGGGGACTACTAGCATATGGTTATCATAGTCAGACAAAGTAAACTTACATGCACATCTTTTAAATGCTCCTTTATGGCTCTGTTAAGCCCATCTCGAGCAGATCGGATATATGCATCAGCCAAGCTGAAGGCGTTAAATGCCTCTTCTGAAATTCCAGGGTCTTGTAAAACGGCCCTGCGGCGCCGATGATTCATGGCGCTCTCCACTTTCGAGTTGGTGATGGGTACATCATCCGAATCCTCGGCTGGAGGACAGTCCGGCGTCACCCCCCGCATCAGCTCCCGACTTCATGACAGGATCTAGATCCTGGCTGCAGGAAGTATGACTGGCCGGACCCCCAGATATAGTCCGGCACACTTTTTTCCTGATACAGGGTAAACGGAAAGGTCACATTTGGATGTGACTGTCAAGGTGATTTTTCAGTCCAAGTGGAGGTGGCTGCTAGATACTCTCAACGGGATTATAAATTAGACTGCTTTTTGGACGGTATAGAGGAGGAAGTTTTTAAGTCCTAAGTGACTATGTATTTTCCTTCTAGCTGGATAATAAAAACAATTTTCATGGCCGACCTTTCCGCTTCGACCTCTGGACCCGAAGGTGCGGAGTGTTTCCAAATACCCTAACGGTAGAATATACCGGGGTGTGCATGGGAACTAGGCGTAGGGGTCATAGTTGCTTGAACAGACAATGTGTATCTAGCTAGTTATGTTAGATTACATTATGTAAGAAACATCTTCCAGAGAGAATAGTTCTGCTTAGGGTTCATTTCCCTGGGTGTGCATGCATTTAATGTGCATGTCCGAACTGTGATTGAAAAAATCGGAGAGTGAGTAACATCTGGGGTTTCACAATGGAGTGAATGCGGAAACGTCTTTAATTCGCCGACCGAATATTGCCTTAAGAACGCTAGCTTTCGGCTTCACCCAGTCTGGGGTACACATCCGAATGACCCGGCAGTAACAATCGCAGAGGTGCTCCCTTTATTCCCTAGCCGAACTAACGGGAACGTAGGGCATAAGCACAGGAGCCAGGCAACCCAGCTTGCCCAAAACTTAAGTCATATCGATGCATATAATGGCGAAGAAAAGGTACATATGGAAAAACGCATATGTGGTGAGCTTGATGCTCGAAGAATAATAGCAAGCTTCTGTACGAGAAGCCCCCAGGTATAATGAACATACATATGTGGAGATGTACGCATCAGGGGAGGACGGTCTAGCCGTACTAAACCTATAGGGCTAAAGAGCAAAATGAAAAAAGAGAAAAAACGAAAAGAGAGAGAAAAAATAACGTTAATAACAGGAGGAAGGAGACGGACACAGAGTTCGGCGCTAGGCATAAAATCGTCCGAGTATGGCCGCATTCCAGGGGTTCGGCTCCAGGTGATTATCCGACGCATCACACAGGAAGTACGCTCCTCCGTTGAGAATTTCATCAATGATGAAGGAACCCTCCCACTTGGGCTTGAGTTTGTCCTTTTCCTTCTCCAGCAGGCATAGAATGAGTTCACCAACGTTATAAGTCTTGGCCCGCACTTCTCTGCTTTGATACCTGCGAGCCTGCTGTTGATCAAATGCAGAACGGGCTTTTGCAACGTCACGCTCCTCCTCCAGGGCATCTAAGTTGTCCTGCCAATCAAGCTCGACTTCTCTCTCTTCGTACATGCACACTCGAGGTGAGTCATGAATAATATTACAGGGTAACACTGCTTCTGCACCATACACCATGAAGAAAGGTGTATATCCAGTAGCGCGGTTGGGCGTGGTCCGCAGCCCCCAGAGTACGGAGTCAAGTTCCTCCACCCAGTGCTTGTCTGATTCTTTCAAAGACCGCACTAGTCTAGGTTTGATGCCGCTCATAACAAGACCATTAGCCTACTCGACTTGACCGTTTGTCTGTGGGTGATAGACACAGGCGTAATCGAGCTTAATGCCTAGATTAGCACACCGGGTTTTCATTTCACCGGCTGTGAAATTAGAGCCATTATTGGTGATTATGCTGTGTGGGACACCATAACGGTGTACCACGCCGGATATGAAATCTATTACCAGCCCCGCTTCAGCCGTTTTGACTGGTTTGGCCTCTATCCACTTAGTGAATTTATCCAGCATGACCAGCAGATACTTTCTATTATGGCTTCCTCTTTTTAGGGGTCCGACCATATCGAGTCCCCAGACCGCAAAAGGCCAAGTGATGGGGATTGTTTGTAAGGCAGTGGGGGCATATGGCTTTGGTTGGCAAAGAGTTGGCATCCGATGCAACGTTGGACAAGGTCTTGTGCATCTGCTCGGGCCGTCGCCCAATAAAACCATGTACGGAAGGCCTTGCTAACAAGGGCCCAAGCTGCGGTGTGGTGACCGCCGAGTCCGGCGTCAATTTCATCCGAGAGCTGCCACCCCTCTTCCTCGGAGATACATCGTTGAAGAACTCCGGTAGCACTTTTCTTATAGAGCTCTCAATCATGAACCTTCTAGGCCTTCGAACACCGGACAATGCGGCGGGCCTCATTCTAATCCTCTGGAAGCTCCTTCCTATTAAGGTAGGCCGGGAAGGGTTCGGTCCATGGGGCAATGACTGCCATGATGAGATGCGCCGACGGTGTTATTTCGGTGGCTGAGCCTCCAATGATGTCGGTGTTTTCGGAATCTAGGGTTATTTTCGGATCTGGGCTAGTGTTGCCGTTTCCCCCCTACCACAACGCGGATGGCTTTAAAAGCCCTTCCGGAAAGATATTAGGCGTGACGGAGTTGCGCTTAGCGCCGATATGAGAAAGAACATCCGCCGCTTGATTACTATCTCGAGCCACATGATGGAACTCGAGCCCCTCGAACCGGGCCGACATTTTTATGACGGCATTACGATAAGCTGCCATCTTCAGATCTTTGGCGTCGAAGTATCCATTTATTTGAGATATTGCAAGGTTTGAGTCCCCGTGCACTTCTAGGTGTTGTATGCCCATGGAGACAGCCATCCGGAGACCATGCAATAAGGCCTCGTATTCGGTTGCATTGTTGGAGTCTGTGTATAGTATTTGGAGTATGTACTGAACGACGTCTCCAGTAGGTGACGTTAGAATGACGCCCACCCCTAGCCCTGCCAGCATTTTGGAGCCATCGAAATACATATCCCAATTGGAATATATGTCGTACTCTTTAGGGAGTTCGGCCTCTGTCCATTTGGCGATGAAGTCAGCTAGTACTTGGGATTTAATAGCTCGACATGGTTTGTATGTAATATCAAATGGAAGGAGCTCAATGGTCCATTTGGCAATCTGGCCCGTGGCATCGCGGTTGTTTATAATGTCATTGAGTGGTACTTCGGAAGCCACCGTTATCGACCACTCCTCGAAGTAGTGACAGAGATTTTGGGATGCCATGAAGACCGTGTATGCTATCTTTTGATAACGGGGGTACCGGGATTTGCATGGTGTAAGGACAGTGGATACATAGTATATTGGCTTCTGAAGCGGGAATTTGTGTTCGTCCTGTTCTCGTTCAACGATGAGCACGGTGCTCACCACTTGATGTGTTGCCGATATGTATAATAGCATCAGTATAGGGGAAGAGTCACCGTCTTGCTCCTCGACTACCGCTATCTGGTGGGTGATCGGTGGAGATTTGATTTCTCTTTGGTCGGGTTTGAGCCCGATCCGATCGTAATCTGTGGCGATTCCCAAGGCGGCAATACGATCAAGGAGCTCATTTAAAGACAAAAACTCCACTGGATCCATCTGCTTGGAGTGTTTGGGTTCGATACGAAGAGGATTTTTGATGGCCCGAGAGGTCATCATGGGCTTAACGGCCAAACAGGCGGTCATGGTAAAGTTGCCCAACCGGGGGGTTTGGCCTAGGGCCAGTTCTCCTCTGGTAGTGATATTGTCTTTAAAGAAGAGGTGAGTCATTGATCCCATTGTCGACAGCACGGTGGAACTCTAGTAGATCTCAGGTCCCAATGTCGGTGTCAAAACCGGCAGATCTCATTGATCCCAATGTCGGTGTCAAAACTGACAGAGATCGGGTAGGGTGTCCCGAACTATGCGTCTAAGGTCGATGGTAACAGGAGACAGGGGACATGATGTTTACCCAGGTTCGGGCCCTCTCTATGGAGGTAATACCCTACATCCTGCTTTATTGATATTGATGAATATGAGTATTATAAGAGTGGATCTACCACGAGATCGTAATGGCTAAACCCTAGAGGTATAGTTGGTATGGCTATGGTAATCAATATCTCCCTCTCCGAACTAAGTGCTCCGATTTATATAGACATCGGGAAGATCTAGGGTTACACAAGGTCGGTTACAAAGAAGGGAATCTACATATTCGGCCGCCAAGCTTGCCTTACACGCCAAGGAGAGTCCTGTCCGGACACGGGTGCAGTCTTCGGTCTTCGTATCTTCACAGCCAATCAGTCCGGCCCATGGCTCATAGGCCGGATGCCCGAGGACCCCTTAATCCAGGAGTCCCTCAGCGGCCTTCTTCGTAAGAGACATGGAAGAACATCGTGGAGGCACCGCCGTAGTTAAAGTGGATGACGAGGGCGCCATCCGCACGGCATACTCGGGCGCCATCCGCACGGCAGACTCGGGGGACCTCGCCCCAGTCGAGGATCATGAAGATCTTCCTTGGAGAGATGGCTTCGACCTCTGCTCCAGTCGCTGGGACGTCGAAGTCGGTGTGCTGCAGCCAAAGCTCAAGGGGGCCCCTCAACAGCGAAGAATTGCGGGAAGCGAATCCAAGTGCGCGGAGGCATCACCGCCCACATCACGAGTTTATGCGAGGAGTCCGCGGCATGGGCTCCTGGGGCGACGGCATGCGTAACCACGGCACGCCGACCATAGCCACGGCGTGGGCGGCGCCGTTCTCCGCCTCTCCCTCCGGAGCCCTCGGCTCGGGCATACATGGGCAGCGGATACCCCGGAGGTGGCCACTCGCACTAGGGCCTCGACACCTCCGGCCTCACGACTATGTCGCGACGATGGGACAGTCTCTTCTTCGGCGGGAGTGGCTCAGGCTCGTTGAGGGGGGTCTTTCCCTTCTCTGCAGCTGAGAACCTCCGTATCGGCACCATGGTCGATGCAGCAAGCGATGAATCAAGGAAGAAGAAGGAGCAGGAGGAGCAGAGGAAGAAATGGGTGAAGGGGGCCCCGCTCCCCCCTTCCCATTTATAGCCAAGGGGAGGCCGACTGCCAGCCTCCATGATCTAAGGTAATAATGATCTTTCTCTGCATGCATCAAGGACTCTCCAAGTTAGGTAGTTGCCGAGGTAGCATGGGGAAGCGGAGACGCCCACGACAAATCAACCGCCACGCGTCAACCGAGGCCGTAGGCTATTAGGGCTCGCGGCGCTCCGCACTTGCCCCATGGCTTCGCCTAAAAGCCAAGCCAGGGCGCGCCTTGGGCCCGGGGGCTACTGTCGGCATCATGGGAACGAGGGTCCCCAGACTTGCCTACCTGCAGCCCACGGCGTGGCTACACCAGCGGCCCTGTACGGCCCATATTCACCAGCAAACACTCAAGACCCTCGCGAGGCGGATGACGCAAGACCTCCTCGGGGGCAGCCTCACCAGAATGGCTTGCGAGGGGCAGAGAGATCAAGGCAAGGGGCACCTCGCGAGGTTCCCGTGATGCAAGCCATGACGACCAAGGCCAAGCGGGCACCAGGCGGTGTCCTCATTTCCTCTTTGGTGCTAAAGAAGAAAGCGCAGGCGCGGAGTCCCGAGGCGTCAAGCAAAGGTTTCCATATCAGTGCAACAAGACCAAGACCAGCAGGACGACAAGACGGAGGTCACCCTGGAGCCGAGGACGGCATCACCACGAGAGCCTTTGGCAGGCGAAGACCATCTTTTGTCAGGATAGCTTGTACTAGTTGTCCTCCTTCAAACTGACCGTTGTGGGATCCCTTCCCTCCTAATATTTGGGAAGAGGACCTCAGCCTCTATATATAGGGCTAGCCACCATCGTATAAAGGGGGGCCGAGAGAGAGAAGAAGGATCGGCACATCAGGAGGAGGATGATCCTCTACCGCATCAACTCACCAAGCCCAAGGGCACCTCTCCTTAGGAGGCTATTCTTCCCTTGTAACTGTTCATCCTTAGCCCAAGAGGCAATCCACCACCCCACACTAGAGGGTATTACACCGCATCAGTGGCCCGAACCAATATAAATCTTGTGTCCCTTTGTTCTGCAGGTTCGACGTGCTAAGCCTTGAGATTGCGGTGAGGGTGTGAGCTAGATGGGAGAGATCTTTGTGCGCACCCCAGTGTTCGAACCTCAAGATTTTTGCCGGAACCAAAAATCTAACAACCCTGCTAGCCCAGGCTGCTGACCAGGAACCTATCCCTCGAACGAAGAAGAAGCGGAACAAGAACAATAAACATCGCTCTTGCATCATGATCATCGCATTATCTGTACCTTCAATTATTGGTGTAGTAATCTATGAGCCACGAGGACTCAGCAATCCCATTACCATGGGTATCAACACTAGCAAAGCTTAAAGGGTAAGGAAGGGGTAAAGTGGTGAGGTTGCAACAGTGACTAAGCAATTTATGGTGGCTAATTTACGAATACAAGAGTAAGATGAGAAACTACGCAAATGGTCGCAAAACTAGTAACCATCAATAAGTGATCCTGCCACATAATTCCCATCTGCCACATAACCGCGGGCATGGCTGTCAAAAGTTTAAACCCTGCAGGGGTGTCCCAACTTAGCCCATGACAAGCTCACGATCCGCGGAGACAATCCTCCATCACGGGACACCCGATCAGACTAAGAATCCCGGTGCATAAGACATTTCAACAATGGTAAAACAATACCAGCAAGACCGCCCGAATGTGCCAACAAATCCCGATAGGAGCATCGCATATCCTGTTCTCAGGGCACACTAGATGAGACATCCTACGAGTAAAACCAACCCTCATGTTTCCGTGAGGTGGCCCTACAGTCTACTCAGTTCGAACCAACACTCAGAGGAGCCCTGGCCAGGGGGGGCTAATAAAAATCCACAGGGGCCAGCAAGTCCCTATGCAAGTTTTAGGTGGTGTTAGGCAAATGGTAAAACCAATGTTGGGCCTTGCTGGAAGAGTTTTATTCAAAGCGAACTGTCAGGAGGGTCCCATAGCCCTCATCGTGTTAGGGACGCAAAATCAAGGACCATAACACCGGTATGACGGATACTAGGGCGGCAAGAGTCGAACAAAACACCAGGAAAAAGGCCGAGCCTTCCACCCTTTACCTAGTATATAGATGCATTAATTAAATAAGAGATATTGTGATATCCCATGATATCCATGATATCCATCTCCCAACATGGAACAACCGGCAATTGCACTATTAACCCACAAGTATTGGGGATCACAACAGTTTTCGAGGGTACCCAAATTTATTGACCCAAGGGGAGCCAAAGAATATTATCAAGTGTTAACAGTTGAGTTGTCAATTAAACTGCACCTAAAAGACTTAATATTTGCAGCAAAGTATTTAGTAGCAAAGTAATATGGAAGTAGCGGTAACGGTGGCAAAAGTAACAGTATTGGTTTTGTAGTGATTGTAATAGTGGCAACGAAAAAGTAACTAAGCAAAGAACAATATGTGAAAAGCTAGTAGCCAACGGATCAGTGATGGACAATTATGTCGGATGTGAATCCTCATGCAACAGTTATAACATAGGGTGACACGGAACTAGCTCCAGTTCATACGTGCTTATGGAAAAGAACTCGCATGCCATCTTTTGTCCTACCCTCCCATGGCAGCGGGGTCCTATTGGAAACTAATGGATATTAAGGCCTCCTTTTAATAGAGTATCGGAACAAAGCATTAGCACTTAGTGAATACATGGACTCCTCAAACTATAGTCATCACCGGGAGTGGTCCCGATTATTGTC
Organism: Triticum dicoccoides; assembly: GCF_002162155.2. Lineage (NCBI taxonomy): Eukaryota > Viridiplantae > Streptophyta > Magnoliopsida > Poales > Poaceae > Triticum > Triticum dicoccoides. Next base: position 192,860,690 of record NC_041388.1, read on the forward strand.
ACTTAGGGGTTACAGGATCATAACACATAGTAGGTGACTATTGACTTACAAAATAGGATCAAGAATTGACACATATTCATGGAAAAATAATAGGTTCAGATCTGAAATCATGGCACTTGGGCCCTAGTGACAAGCATTAAGCATAGGAAAGTCATAGCAACATCAATCTCAGAACATAATGGATACTAGGGATCAAACCCTAACAAAACTAACTTGCTTACATGATAAATCTCATCCAACCCATCACCGTCCAGCAAGCCTACGATGGAATTCCTCACGCACGGCGGTGAGCATCATGAAATTGGTGATGGAGGATGGTTGATGATGACGATGGCGAGGGATTCCCCTCTCCAGAGCTCCGAAGGGACTCCATATCAGCCCTCCCGAGAGAGATTAGGGCTTGGTGGTGGATCCGTATCATAAAATGCAATGAATGCTTCTCCCTGATTTTTTCTCCCGAACGTGAATATATAGAGTTGGAGTTGAGGTCGGTGCAGCCTTAGGGGGCCCACGAGACAGGGGGGCGCGCCCCCCACCCTTGTGGACAGGGTGTGGGCCCCCTGACATTGACTCTTTTGCCAGTATTTTTTATATATTCCAAAAATATTCTCCGTGAAGTTTCAGGTTATTCCGAGAACTTTTGTTTCTGCACAAAAATAACACCATCACAATTCTGCTGAAAATAGCGTTAGTCCGGGTTAGTTCCATTCAAATCATGCAAGTTAGAGTCCAAAACAAGGTCAAAAGTGTTCGGAAAAGTAGATACGATGGAGACGTATCAACTCCCCAGGCTTAAACCTTTGCTTGTCCTCAAGCAATTCACTTGACAAACTGAAAGTGATAAAGAAAAACTTCTACAAGCTCTGTTTGATCTAGTTGTAAATATGTAAAGCCAGCATTCAAGTTTTCAACAAAGATTATGAACTAACCATATTCACAATAACACTTAGGTCTCATGTTTACTCATATCAATGGCATAATCAACTAGTGAGTAATAATAGTAAATCTTGGATGACAACACTTTCTCAAAACAATCATAATATGATATAACAAGATGGTATCTCGCTAGCCCTTTCTGAGACCGCAAAACATAAATGCAGAGCACCTCTGAAGATCAAGGACTGACTAAACATTGTAATTCATGGTAAAAGATGTCCAGTCCCAGTCATACTCAATGTTAACTAATAGTAATACATGCAAATGATAGCGGTGCTCTCCAACTAGTGCTTTTTAATAAGAGGATTTGTAGAGGTGCCAGAGCTCGATTTTTGAAATAGAGATAAATAATATTTTGAGTGGCATACTTTCATTGTCAACATAACAACCGAGAGATCACGATATCTTCCATGCTACACACATTATAGGTGGTTCCCAAACAGAATAGTAAAGTTTATACTCCCCCACCACCAACAAACATCAATCCATGGCTAGTCCGAAACAACGGGTGCCTCCAACTAACAACAATCCCGGGGGAGTTTTTTTTGCAATTGTTTTAATTTAAGCATGGGACTGGGCATCCCGGTTACCAGCCATTTTCTCGTGAATGAGGAGCGGAGTCCACTCCTCGTGAGAATAACCCACCTAGCTTGGAAGATATAGACAACCCTAGTTGATACATGAGCTATTCGAGCATACAAAGCAGAATTTCATTTGAAGGTTTAGAGTTTGGCACATACTAATTTACTTGGAATGGCAGGTAGATACCGCATATAGGAAGGTATGGTGGACTCATATGGAATAACTTTTGGGTATTATGGAAGTGGATGAACAAGCAATATTCCCGCTTAGTACAAGTGAAGGCTACAAAGAGACTGGGAAGCGACCAGCTAGAGAGTGACAACAGTCATGAACATGCATTAAAATTAATCAACACTGAATGCAAGCATGAGTAGGATATAATTTACCATGAACATAAATATCATGGAGGCTATGTTGATTTGTTTCAACTACATGTGTGAACATGTGCCAAGTCAAGCCACTCGAATCGTTCAAAGGAGGATAGCACCCTATCGTACCACATCACAACCATTTTAATAGCAAGTTGGCACGCAAGGTAAACCATTATAAACTCCTAGATAATTAAGCATGGCATGAGCAACTATAATCTCTAATTGTCATTGCAAACATGTTTCCTTCATAATAGGTTGAATCTGGAATGATGAACTAATCATATTTACAAAAACAAGATAGGTGGAGTTCATAACAGCTTCTCTCATCTCAATCAGTCCGTCATATATTGTCATTATTGCCTTTCGCTTGCACGACCGAATGGTGTGGATAATAATAATAGTGCATGTGCATTGGACTAAGATGGAAGCTGCAAGCATTCAATACAAGGGAGAAGACAAGGTAATATGGGCTCTTTGTTAGATCAACAATAATGCATATGAGAGCCACTCAACATTTTCATCATGGTCTTCTCCTCTCGACCCCAAAGAAAAGAAAAGAAACAAAACTATTTACACGGGAAAGCTCCAAACAAGAAAAATAAGAACGAGAAATCTTTTTGTGTTTTCTTTTAATTACTACTACTACAGGCATGGAAAGTAAACTAGCTAAAAGCTACAACTAATTTTTTTGGTTTTTATTAAGGTTTTTCAAACACACAAGAAGAAGGCTTGAAAATAAAATAAACTAGCACGGATAGTACAGTGAAAAAGTATGAGCACCGACAGCTGGCATGAGTGTGTGAACATGAATGTAACGTCGGTGACAGATACGTACTCCCCCAAGCTTAGGCCTTTTGCCTAAGTTGGTCTATAGACATGGCTCCAAGCTGCCTTCTCCGATGTACGGAGGAGTGTCCTCTGGGTGCCACTAGTTGGCGATCTCCGGATCCCACTAATAAACATACTATCGATAAGGGTCAAGGGGTGGCTCCGGCTCAGGCTCTGGAGCTAGTGTCAGGCTCTAGTGTGCATGAACGGCCTCCGGAAAAAGGAGGTACGTGCCTAAAAATATGTTAAACAAAGAGGGCGCAAGCAAGGTAATAATCTCATAGTAGTTTTTATCCAAAATCAATTTATACCTAAACATCTTCTTCTTATCTTTAATAATAAAATAATGTGCTACCATACTCTTATAATCTAGAAAAATAGGGGGCAACAACTTTTCCTCTTTCTCATAATGCCTAATAGGTATCCTATAGTGTGCAGGAAGGCGCGAAGCAAAGATGCCTCCGAAGATGGGACCCTTTTTTCGGTTCAGATTTAATCATTTAGCAACAATAGCGCCTAAACTGGAAGTGGTATCAAGAAAAAAAGCATGGCGCAAAATAACAATATCAGGGGCACTAAGATTTCCACTGTTTCCGCGACAAATTAAGCATCTACTAGCAAATATTGCAAAGTAACGTAGAACAGGAAAATGTATGCTAGTAATTCTTAAATATTCTACAAAAATCATATAAATTTTTCAGGACATTTGCAGAACTTTTATTTCCGGGGTATTTTTTATTGCAAGGATAATTTAGAAAACAGACAGAAAATACTATTTTTACTTTATTTAATCTAAACAATAGAAAGTAAAAGGAGGTTACAGAGAGTTGTGCTTTCTAACTTCATCCATCTTATGCTCATCAAAAGGAATCCACTAACAAGGTTGATCAAGTCTTGTTAACAAACTCTTTTCGAATAACATGAAACCGGAGAATTTTCGAATAACAGTAGGTTACCTCAACGGGGATATGCACATCCCCACCAATAAGAATATCATATTTCTTCTTGATAGTAGGAAGAGGGAATTCAAAACCTCCAATAGTAATCATTGAAGTTTTTCCAATAGAATTAATACTGTGGACTTGAGGTTGTTTTCTCGGAAAGTGTACAGTATGCTCATTACCATTAACATGAAAAGTGACATTGCCTTTGTTGCAATCAATAACATCCCCTGCAGTATTCAAAAAGGGTATACAAAGGATAATCGACATACTATTGTCCTCGGGAATATCAAGAATAACAAAGTCCGTTAAAATAGTAATATTTGCAACCACAATAGGCATATCCTCACAAATACCGACAGGTATAGTAGTTCATTTATCAGCCATTTGCAAAGATATTACAGTAGGTGTCAACTTATTCAAATCAAGTCTACGATATAAAGAGAGAGGCATAACACTAACAGCGGCTCCAAGATCACAAAAAGCAGTTTTAACATAGTTTCTTTTAATGGAGCATGGTATAGTTGGTACTCATGGATCTCCAAGTTTCTTTGGTATTCCACCCTTAAAAGTATAATTAGCAAGCATGGTGGAAATATTAGCTTCCGATATCTTTCTTTTATTTGTAACAATATCTTTCATGTACTTATCATAAAGATTCATTTTAAGCATATCAGTCAAACGCATCCGCAAAAAAATAAGTCTAATCATTTCAGCAAAGCGCTCAAAATCCTCATCATCCTTTTTCTTGGATAGTTTAGGAGGAAAAGGTATGGGTTTCTGAACCCATGGTTCTCTTTATTTACCGTGCTTCCTAGCAGCAAAGTCTCTCTTATCATAACGTTGATTATTTGATTGTGGGTTATCAAGATCAACAGCAGGTTCAATCTCTACATCATTGTTATTGCTAGGTTGAGCATCAACGTGAACATCATCACTAACATTATCACTAGGTTCACGTTCATTACCAGATTGTGTTTCAGCATCAGAAATAGAAATATCATTGCGATTCTCAGGTCTGTCAACAACAGGGTCACTAGAAGCATGCAAAGTCCTATCATTTTTCCTTTTCTTCTTCTTAGAAGAACTAGGTGCATCAACATTAATTCTATGAGAATCTTGCTCAATTCTGTTAGGGTGGCCTTCAGGATACAAAGGTTCCTGAGTCATTTTACCCCCTCTAGTCACAACTCTAACAAAATTTTCATTTTTCTTATTATTTAATTCATTGAGCAAATCATTTGGAGCTTTAAGTACTTGTTCTACTTGAGTGGTAACCATAGAAGCATGTTTACTAATAAGCTTAAGTTCACCTTTAAATCTAGACATATAATCACTCAAGTGTTCAATTAGATACGCAATGTGTTTCAATTGTCTACCAACATAAGCATTGAATTCTTCTTGTTTAACCATCAAATTATCAAACTCATCCAAGCATTGGCTAGTAGACTTATTACGAGGAATATCACCTTCATCAAATCTATAGAGAGAATTTACCTTTACTACCTGTGTCGGGTTATCAAGACCATGTATATCTTCCATAGGTGGTAAATTCTTAACATCTTCAACTTTAGTACCTTTTTCTTTAATAGATTTCTTCGCCTCTTGCATACCTTCAGGACTGAGAAATAGAATACCCCTTTTCTTCAGAGTTGGCTTAGGAGTTGGTTCAGGAAGTGTCCAATCATTTTCATTACTCAACATATTATTCAATAGGAATTCAGCTTGTTCAACAGTTCTGTCCTAGAAAACACAACTATCCAGGTGGTCTCTAGAGGCATCAGTTAGTCCATTATAAAAGATATCAAGTATTTCATTTTTCTTGAGAGCATGATTAGGAAAAGCATTGAGTAATCGGAGAAGCCTCCCCCAAGCTTGTGGGAGACTCTATTCTTTGATTTGCACAAAATTATATACTTCCCTTAAGGCAGCTTGTTTCTTATGAGCGGGGAAATATTTAGTAGAGAAGTAATAAATCATATCCTGGGAACTACGCACACAACCAGGATCAAGAGAATTAAACCATGTTTTAGCATCACCCTTTAATGAGAACGGAAATAATTTAAGGATATAGTAATAGCAAGTTTTCTCATCATTAGTGAACAGGGTGCCTATATGATTTAATTTAGTAAGATGTGCCACAACAGTTTCATATTCATAGCCATAAAAAGGATCAGATTCAACCAAAGTAATTAACTCAGGATCGACAGGGAAATCATAATCCTTATCGTAAATACAGATAGGTGAAGTAGCAAAAGCAGGGTCATATTTCATTCTAGCACTCAAAGATTTTTCTTTCAGCTTAGCTAACAGTTTCTTAAGATCATATCTTTCATTGCAAGCTAAAAAGTCTCCAGCGGTTTCTTCATCCATAACATAACCCTCATGCACAACAGACAATTCATACCTAGGGGGAGAATCTCCATCATCACTTTCATCAATATTATCAGTTTCAATAATTTCATTCTCTCTAACCCGAGCAAGTTGTTCATCAAGAAATTGACCTAGTGGCTCAGTATTATCAAGCATAGAAGTAGTTTCATCATAAGCATCATGCATAGCAAAAGTGGCATCATCGATAACATGCGACATATCAGAATGAATAGAAGGTGTAGGTGTCGCAAATTTACTAATAATAGAAAGTGAATCAAGTGCAGAGCTAGATGGAAGTTCCTTACCTCCACTCTTAGTTGAGGGATAAATCTTGGTTCTTTCATCTTTCAAGTTCCTCATAGTGATCAACAGATATAAATCCCAAGTGACTCAAAGAATAGAGTTGTGCTCCCCGGCAACGACACCCGAAAATAGTCTTGATAACCCACAAGCATAGGGGATCGCAATAGTTTTCGAGGGTAGAGTATTCAACCCAAATTTATTGATTCTATTTAGAGAGTCTCCTATTTTATCACTTTCATATACTAGTGGGAATTTTTCATTATGGAACTTGGCTTGTATATTCCAATGATGGGCTTCCTCAAAATGCCCTAGGTCATCGTGAGCAAGCGAATTGGATGCACACCCACTTAGTTTTCTTTCTTGAGCTTTCATACACTTATAGCTCTAGTGCATCCGTTGCATGGCAATCCCTACTCACTCACCTTGATATCTATTGGTGGGCATCTCCATAGCCCGTTGATACGCCTAGTTGATGTGAGACTATCTTCTCCACAACCACCATTCTATTCAACCGATAGTGCTATGTCCATGGCTCATGCTCATGTATTGCGTGAAGATTGAAAAAGTTTGATAACATCAAAAGTATGAAACAATTGCTTGGCTTGTCATCGGGGTTGTACATGATTTAAGTATTTTGTGTGATGAAGATAGAGCATAGCCAGACTATATGATTTTGTAGGGATAACTTTCTTTGGCCATGTTATTTTGAGAATACATGAGTACTTTGTTAGTATGCTTGAAGTATTATTATTTTTATGTCAATATTATACTTTTGTCGTGAATCTATCGGATCTGAATATTCATGCCACAGTAAAGAAAATCGCATTGAAAATTACGTTAGCTAGCATTCCACACAAAAAGTTATGTTTTTATCATTTACCTACTCGAGGACGAGCAAGAATAAAGCTTGAGGATGCTGATACATCTCCAACGTATCTATAATTTTTGATTGTTCCATGTTATTATATTATATGTTTCGGATGTTTAATGGGCTTTAATATGCACTTTTATATTATTTTTGGGACTAACCTATTAATCGTAGGCCTAGTGCCAGTTGTTGTTTTTTTTGCCTATTTTAGTGTTTCGCAGAAAAGGAATATCAAACGGAATCCAAACGGAATGAAACCTTCGCGAGGATCTTTTTTTGGAACAAACGCAATCGAGGAGACTTGAAGTGGATGTCAAGGAAGCAACGAGGCGGCCACGAGGTAGGGCAGCGCGCCCCCCACCCTCGTGGGCCCCTCGTAGCTCCACTGACCTACTTCCTTCGCCTATATATACTCTTATACCATGAAAACATCCAGGGGAGCCACGAAACCACTTTTCCACCGCCGCAACCTTCTGTACCCGTGAGATCCCATCTGGGGACCTTTTTGGCGATCTGCCGGATGGGGATTCGATCATGGAGTGCCTCTACATCAACATCATAGCCTCTCCAATGATGTGTGAGTAGTTTACCACATACCTTCGGGTCCATAGTTATTAGATAGATGGCTTCTTCTCTCTCTTTGGTTCTCCATACAAAGTTCTCCTCGATGTTCTTGGAGATATATTCGATGTAATTCTTTTTGCGGTGTGTTTGCCGAGATCCGATGTATTGTGGGTTTATGATTAATATTATCTATGAACATTATTTGATTCTTCTCAAAATTCTTATATGCATGATTTGATATCTTTGCAAGTCGCTTCGAATTATCAGTTTGGTTTGGCCTACTAGATTGATGTTTCTTGCAATGGGAGAAGTGCTTAGCTTTGGGTTCAATCTTGCGGTGTCCTTTCCCAGTGATAGTAGGGGCAGCAAGGCACGTATTGTCTTGTTGCCATCGAGGATAGAAAGATGGGGTTTATATCATATTTCTTGAGTTTATCCCTCTACATCATGTCATCTTGCCTAATGCATTACTCTGTTCTTATAAACTTAATACTCTAGATGCATGCTGGATAGCGGTCGATGTGTGGAGTAATAGTAGTAGACGCAGAATCGTCTCGGTCTACTTGACACGGACGTGATGCCTATATTCATGATCATGCCTAGATATCATCATAACTATGCACTTTTCTATCAATTGCTCGGTTGTAATTTGTTCACCCACCGTAATTTATGCTATCTTGAGAGAAGCCACTAGTGAAACCTATGGCCCCCTGGTCTACTTTGCGCCATATAAGTTTTCGTTCTACAATTCTACTTTACTATTTATTTTCCAATCTATACAACAAAAATACCAAAAATATTTATCTTATTATCTTTATCAGATCTCACTTTTGCAAGTGGCTGTGAAGGGATTGACAACCCCTTTATCGCGTTGGTTGCATGGTTCTTATTTGTTTGTGAAGGTACTAGGCGACTTGCGTGTAGTCTCCTACTGGATTGGTACCTTGGTTCTCAAAAACTGAGGGAAATACTTACACTACTTTGCTACATCACCCTTTCCTCTTCAAGGGACAACCAACGCATGCTTAAGAGGTAGCAGGAGTCTTCTCCTGTTGCAACGCACGTGCATGTTTGCTAGTTGAGAATCAAACAAGAGAGAGGAAGCCAACTTGCTACTAACTACGAACCCAAAGGTCTACAAAGAACTACTCACGCGTCATCAGAGAGGCACCAATGGAAGTGGTGAACCCCCTCTGTCATGGTGTCTAGATTGGATGCGGTGGTTCTGGACTCTACTATGGCCGGAGTTGATTTTTGTCAACTCCCCTAGGGTTTCTGGAATATTGGGGTATTTATAGAACAAAGAGGTGGTCCGGGGGCACCCGAGGTGGGCACAACCGACCAGGGCGTGCCCTGGTGGGTTGTGCTCCCCTCAGAGCACCCCCCAGGCGCTTCTCCGCCCCATTGGATGTCTTTTGGTCCAAAAAAATCGACAAGAAGTTTCGCTGCGTTTGGACTTCATTTGATATTGATTACATGCGATGTAAAAAGCATGCAAAAATGGCGACTCGCACTTGGCACTATGGCAATAGGTTAGTTCCAAAAAATGATATAAAATGACTATAAAATGGTTATAAAACATCCAACAATGATAATATAACAGCATGCAACAATAAAAAATTATAGATACATTGGAGACGTATCAGCATCCCCAAGCTTAATTCCTTCTCATCCTGAGTAGGTAAATGATAAAAATAGAGTTTTTAATGTGGAATGTTGCCTAACATGTCATTTCATATTCTTTTCTTTATAGCGTGGAAATTTGGACTTTTATATTGTTCAAAGCAATAGTCTAGTTTTGACATATCAACAAGCAACCAAGTCTTTCAAAATATCGAAAGTAAAATAAGCTATCCCTAGCCCATCATGCTCAATCATTGATCCATTCATGAAAGACAATCACATATTAACTACACCCAATGCTTGATTGCGATCATAGTGCCCCCTAGTTGGTGCTTTTATAAGAGAGGATGGAGACTCAAATAAAAATAAAAATTGCATAAAGTAAAAGAAAGGCCCGTCGTAGAGGGAAGTAGGGATTTGTAGAGGTGCCAGAGCTCAAAGCAAAAATTTAGAGATAAAAACATTTTGAGAGGCATACTTTTCCCACCAACGAAAACAACTTAGAGTTCCCAACACTTTCCATGCTAGATATATCATAGGCGGTTCCCAAACAGAAATTAAAGTTTATTCCTTTTTCCACCATAATTTCACTTTCCATGGCTAACCGTATCCACGGGTGCCTTCCATACCAACACTTTCCAAGGAATTTATTATTTGAAAACATAAAGTAAATTCATTTTTCATTTCAGGACTGGGCATCCCTAATACATTTGCCTTACTCCCGTGCAATGACAAGTGAATAAACACTCATCATGAGAATAACACATCTAGCATGGAAAATATTAGCCACTCCTCACCGGCTCGTACGAGCACACAAAAGAGAAATTTATTTTGAATATTAGAGATGGCACATATAAATTTTCTTAGGACGGCAAAAGAATACCGCAAATAGGTAGGTATAATGGACTCATATGGCGAAACTGGTTTAAAGGATTTTGGATGCACAAGTAGTGATCATACATAGTGCAAAATGAAGGCTAGCAAAAGATTGAGAAGCGACTAACCAAGAAATGAATAATCTCATAAGAGAGCATTGAGCATAATTAACACTGAATAATGCACCACAAGTAGGATGTAATATCATTGCACAACTATTGACTTTCGTGCTTGCATAGGGAATCACAAACCTTAACACCAATATTCTTACTAAAGCATAATTACTCATCAACATGACTCACATATCACATCATCATATCACAAAACTATTACTAAGAATAAAGTTTATTTTATCCAATGAACTTCATGAAAGTTTTTATTATATCCTTCTTGGATATCTACCACTTTGGAACTAATTTTCATGCGATGCTTTTGATATGCTCAAACAAATATAAGTGAAGATCATGAGCATAAAATTTCTTCTCTCAAATTAATTTAAGTGAATCAAGAGAGAATTTCTTGAAAATTTTACTAACTCTCAAATAAATCTAAGTGAAGCAAGAGAGCATTTATTCAAAAATACTAAAGCACACCATGCTCAAAAAGATATAAGTGAAGCACTAGAGCAAGTCTATAGCTCAAAAAAATTAAGTGAAGCATAGACAGCAATTATAACAAGTCATGGCATAATTTTGGCTCTCTCAAATAGTTGTGTCTAGCAAGGGATCAAGACTAAAAAACAAAGCAAAACAAGCAAAGACTCATATCATACAAGACACTCCAAGAAAAACACATAGTATGTGACGAATAAAAATATAGCTTCGAGTAAAATACCAACGGTTGTTAGAAGAAAGAGGGGATGCCACTCGGGGCATCCCCAAGCTTAGTTTCTTGCTTCTCTTTGAATAATAGTGGGGGATTCCATGGGAATCCACAAGCTTAGGCTCTTCTTACTCCTTATTCCTTCATCCATCGTAAGTTAACCCAAAACTTGAAAACTTCAATGACACAAAACTCAACAAAACCTTCGTGAGATCCGTTAGTATAAGAAAGCAAAACACTATTATAATTGATGTAGCAAACCAATTCATATTTTATTCTTGCATTATATCTATTGTATTACATCTTTTCTATGGAAAAAACTCATCAAAGAAAACCATAGAATCATCAAAACAAGCACACAACGCAAAGAAAACAAAATCTGTCAAAAATAGAAGAGTCTATAGCAATTTGGATATTTCGAATACTTCTGTAACTCCAAAAACCCTGAAAAATTAGGAAGACCTAGGTAATTTTTATATTAATATACTGAAAAAATAATTGATATTTTTTCTCTCTTTGGTTAAAAATTAAATTATTTTCGCAGGTGTAAAATTTTCTCTTTTTTCAGCAAGATCAAACAACTATCACCCGAGAAGATCCTAAAGGCTTTACTTGGCACAAACACTAATTAAAACAGAAAAAACATAATCATAATAGTATCATAATTTTTCTAACACTCAAGAACAAAAAGCAAAAAAGCAAAAATAAGTTTTATTCATTGGGTTGCCTCCCAACAAGCGCTATTGTTTTACACCCTTAGCTAGGCATAAAGCAAGGATCTAAGTTTTGTCATCTTTGTTTCGAGATCCATGAGATGCCCTCATGATTGATTCATATGGTGGCCTAATTTTTGTTCTAGGGAAGTGTTCCATAGCCTTCCTTAGTGGAAATAGAAACTTAATATTTCCTTCTTTCATATCAATCACGACATTGATAGTGCGTAAAAATGGTCTACGAAGAATAATGGGACAAGATGGATTGCAATCAATATCAAGAACAATAAAATATATGGGAACATAATTCCTATTTGCAAGAATAATAACATCATTAATTCTTCCCATACTTTTAGTAGTAGAATCCACCAAGTGCAAATTTAAAGAACATTCTTCAATGTCGGTAAGACCAAGCACACCACATAAAGATTTCGGAATTGTAGAAACACTAGCACCCAAGTCAGACAAAGCAAAACACTCATAATTTTTAATCTTGACTTTGATAGTAGGTTTCCATTCATCATGCAATTTTCTAGGAATTGAAACTTCTAATTCCAACTTTTCTTCTAAAGCTTTCATCACATCATCAACAATATGTTTAGTAAAAGCTTTATTTTGTTCATAAGCATGGTGTGAATTTATCATGGATTGCAACAAAGAAATAGAATCAATCAAGGAGCAACTATCATAATTAAAGTCTTTGTAATCCAAAAGAGTGGGTACATCACTAGTTAAAGTTTTGACCTCTTCAAACCCACTTTTATCAATTTTCTCAACAAGATTTTCACCCTCTGAATTATCGGACGCCTTCTAACTAAAGTTGACCCTTCTCGAGTCCCTTTTTCATCAGTCTTAACTTTACTAAACAAGGAATCAATAGAAGAAATACCAATCATTTTAAGATCTTCATTACTTTTATGAAAGCAATCGCTAGAAAACGCTTTTTCTAAGAATTCTCTTTTAGCTCTAAGCATAGCGGTTCTTTTCTTAATTTCATCCATAGAAACATAAAGATCTTTAATTGATTCCTCAACTTTAGGCACAAAAATTTTCTTCTTGAGATTTTCTACATCATGAGAAATTCTATCAGCACTTCTAGACAAATCATCAATCTTATTCAACTTTTCTTCTATGGTAGTGTTGAAAACTTTTTGAGTATTGATTCTTTAATATTATTCTCATGATCAGAGGTGTTCCTATTATTATTATAAGATTGATTGCAGTAGGAATTACCATAATTATTCAAGGAATTACTAGGAAAAGGCCTAGGATTATGATTACCTCTATAAGCATTGTTGTTGAAATTATTTTGCAAGATAAAATTCACATCTACGGCATCACTATTTTTCTCAATCAAAGTAGACAAAGGCATATCATTGAAATCAATAGGAGCACTTCTACTAGCAACCAATTTCATAAGAGCATCAACTTTTTCACTCAAAGAAGAAATATCTTCAATCGAAATAACTTTTTTACTAGGAGGAGCTCTTTTGGTATGCCATTGTGAATAATTTGCCATAATATTATCAAGAAATTTGGTGGATTCACCCAAAGTAATTTCCATAAAAGTCCCACCCGCGACGTAATCTAAAATATTACTAGAAACAAAATTCGACCCCCCATAAAAATTTTGTACGATCATCCAAAGATTTAACCCATGAGTTGGGCAATTCCTTAACATCATTTTCATCCTTTCCCAAGATTATGCAACATGCTCATGTACAAGTTACTTGAAATTCATGATCTAGGTTCTAAGGGAAATAATTTCCGCGGGCGGAAAATACTTAGTGATAAAAGCATCTTTGCACTTATTCCAAGAATTGATACTATTACTAGGCAAAGAAGAGAACCAAATTTTTGCAGAATCATGCAAAGAAAACAGAAATAATTTCATCTTCACAACATCATTATCCACATATTTTTTTCTTTTGCATATCGCATAATTCTATGAAGGTATTAAGATGGGACGCAGCATCCTCATTAGGAGTACCTGAAAAGTGATCTTTCATAACAAGATTCAGCAAAGCAATATTAATATCACAAGTTCCACACTAGTGGCGGGAGCAATCGGAGTGCCAATAAAATCATTGTTGTTGGTATTTGAGAAATCACACAACTTGGTGTTCTCTTGAGCCATTAGAAATCACACAACTTGGTGTTCTCTTGAGCCATTGTGACTACGCAACAAGATTGGACTCAAAAGCAGATCCGGTAAGAAAACGGCGAACGAAAAAGAGGGCAAATAAAAGGACAATTTTTTTGTGAAGTGGGGGAGAGGAAAACGAGAGGCAAAAGGAAAATATTGTAAATTGCAAGGAGATGAGATTTGTGATTAGGAACCTAGTAGATGTAGATGATCCTCCCCAGCAACGGCGCTAGAAATTCCTTTTGATGCGGCTTGAAGCTACATCGGTATTTCCCCAAAGAGGAAGGGATGATGCAGCACAATGACGGTAGGTATTTCCCTCGGTGATGAAACCAAGGTTATCGAACCAGTGGGACAACCAAGCAACACTACATAAAAAGCACATGCGCACAAATAAAAAATACTCGCAACCCTGACGTGTTAAAGGCGTTGTCAATCCCTTTCGGGTAACGGTGCCACAAATTGGCAAACAGACAAGAGAGAGTTGTAAATACTGATAGATCAAATCCCAAATAAAATAAATTGCAGTAAGGTATTTTTGTATTTTTGGTTTAATAGATCGGAAAATAAAAGGCAAACAAAATAGATCGCAAAGGCAAATAATTTGAGAAAGGGACCCGGAGGGCCGTAGGTTTCACTAGTGGCTTCTCTCGAGAAAAATAGCAAACAGTGGGTAAACAAATTATTGTTGGGCAATTGATAGAACTTCAAATACTCATGATGACATCCATGCAATGATCATTACATAGGCATCATGCCCAAGATTAGTAGTCCGACTCCTGCCTGCATCTACTACTATTACTCCAGACATCGACTGCTATCCAGCATGCACCTAGTATATTAAGTTCATGGAGAAATGGAGTGATGCAATAAGAATGATGACATGATGTAGACAAGATCTATTTATGTAGAAATAGATCCCATCGTTTTATCCTTAGTAGCAATGATACATACGTGTTGGTTCCCCTTCTGTCACTGGGATCAAGCAACATAAGATCGAACCCACTACAAAGCACCTCTTCCCGTTGCAACATAAATATATCAAGTTGGCCAAACAAAACCCAAATATCGAAGAAGAAATATGAGGCTATAAGTAATCATGCATATAAGAGATCAAAGAAACTCAAATAACTTTCATGGATAAAAAGAGATAGATCTGATCATAAACTCAAAGTTAATCAGATCCCAACAAACACACCACAAAAGAATTACATCATATGGATCTCCAAGAGACCATTGTATTGAGAGTCAAACGAGACAGAGGAAGCCATCTGGATACTAACTACGGACCCGAAGGTCTACAAAGAACTACCCACGCATCATCTGAGAGGCACCAATGGAAGTGGTGAACCCCTCCGTGATGGTGTCTAGATTAGATCTGGTGGTTCTGGACTCTGCAGCATTTGGAATTGATTTTCGTGGACTCCCCTAGGGTTTCTGGAATATTGGGGTATTTATAGAGCAAAGAGGTGGTCCGAGGGGCACCCGAGGTGGGCACAACCCACCAGGGCGCGCCTGGGCCCCCATGCACGCCCTGGTGGGTTGTGCTCCCCTTGGAGCACCCCCAGGCGTTTCTTCGGCCCATTGGATATATTCAGGTCCAAAAAAGCCACAAAAAGTTTCGCTGCGTTTGGACTACATTTGATTTTGATTACCTGCGATGTAAAAAACATGCAAAAATAGCAGCTGGCACTTGGCACTATGTCAATAGTATAGTACCAAAAAATGATACAAATGACTATAAAATGATTATAAAACATCCAAGAATGATAATATAACAACATGGATCAATAAAAAATTACAAATACGTTGGAGATGTATCACAAGGCATCCAAGGAGATAAAATCTTGCAAGACCAAAGTAATCAAGAACTGGGAGTCCATTTGTATTATACATTCAAAAGATCATGCTAATGGTGAGGGTGCAAAGCCAGGTGCTAAGATTGCTATAGAGCCATTAGATGAACCGATTGAAGTCTCTCCAGAACTAGCGCCAAAGAGGCAGCAAACAGGTGATGCTATTGTTTGCATGCTTGGCGATATGAA
This sequence comes from Triticum dicoccoides, assembly GCF_002162155.2. NCBI lineage: Eukaryota > Viridiplantae > Streptophyta > Magnoliopsida > Poales > Poaceae > Triticum > Triticum dicoccoides. Next base: position 192,876,681 of record NC_041388.1, read on the forward strand.
GGGCTTAGTTGATGCTTTGAAGACAACTGAGCCCATTCCACTACCAAAGGATAAGACTCCAGCTATAATTCTTGATGCACTAAAGTTTATACCAAATTTAGCCGAGCAAGACATGCTTTGATGCTATGGGAAGTTGGTACTCAATGGTCGCTTGTTTCAAGCTCTAAAGGAGCTGCTCGTCACCGTGAGGAAGACGTGGCTGTTAATGTTTCCTTGAAGATTTATAATTTCCTGATATGTGTGTATTCTTTTATGTCTTGTTCAACATCGAGCTATCTATTTGATGTCCTATTATAACTTGAAACAATATATGAACTACTGCCACGCACTGCTTATGTCAAGCATTTGAACCTATCTATTTAAATCGTTGTGATTTATGTCATGTAGGAGAGTATGTGTTATTTGTTTTATTGTTTCAAATTTGTGTTATGTTATCGTAAGAAAATATTGTTGCCATTGTATGACCATTTGCGTTTTTCTGATGCATTTCAAGAATATTTATTTGTTTTCATTGATAAATATTTATTCGTAGTCAGATTTCCTTTTGAGTCATGTAGAACAAGGTATAACCTGGTAATGTAGCTATGTAATTCCAAAGTTTGTCATCCAAACAAGATTTGGTATTGAAATCTTGGAGGCATTTCAAGGGCCAATTCACTTGATAGACAAACAGGTGAATTAGTATTCGTTTCATTTCAGTTTCCTCACTAATTTGAAATTCTGACCAATTCAATACGGAGCTCTCCAATGGAGACATCCAAACGAAGCATTATGAATATTGGAGTCAACTTAGTGTCTTCTTCCCCATTGTATTGAATGGGATGCCATTGTACTATACATGCTTGCTTACAATTTTAGAAATTTATTTCCTGCGGGTTAAGATCTGAGGCTACAAAAACAAGAGCCATCACCAGGTATATTTTCGGTCCCTGCGCCTCTGGCTACCTTCTTGGCACTGACAGGGAGGTATCCTCTAGACATTTTGATCTCGTCGGCATCTAGTGTTGGCAATGGTGTTTTACAACTAAAAGTATTGTGATTCTTTTTGGTGGTGCCATGGAGTCAGGCGGGTTTGCGTCCTCGCAGGGCCAATTATTTGATAAAGGATAGATCTTGTCTTAAAATGAAGTGTCAAGAGGATACAAGCACAACGAGCATACATGCAACCTATGTGTGACTAATATGCATACAACCAACACTAATGCACGCACACAAAGAATCACACGAACCAAGAGCAAACTCATACAAGTCTAAAGCTATGCCTATGCATGAAAAAGAAAAAGGAAAAGTGAAGTGATTTGAACAATGATTGAAAAACTACCACAACGACCGTGTGCACCAACTATCTTATGACATCAGAAAGATAATGATAAAGGTTTGATAGTAGCGACACGTCCAGGAAGTCACTGGATCCCACACGAAAGGTGCAAGCTGGGGTTTCACCTTGAAGATGAAGTCCAAGCAAATCCAAGCAATACCTTCAACAAAAAATTGTGAAAAATCATCACCATCTCTAGGTAGCCAAAAACTGTCAGATCTATGGTTTTTCCCTAAAGATCAATACGGGTACTTGACAAGTACCACCAAATCGAAAACATCTTGTGGTATCGCATCCACTTTCTGTGATCCCAGCAGCTACATGTCTATATCGGTTTCGATGTGAGAAGTCATGCAAGTGAAGATCATGCTCACAGAAGCAGACAGTCCATCCACGAAAAAAGTTAAATACCGACAAAGGCTCTGAATGGCCAAGGTCATCATTTCACACCCGACAACGATTGACAAGGGAGGAAGGTGTGCCACAAAAATGCTAATTTGGGATGTTTTGGCAGCCCGCACATTTATTTTGGACCGTTGTCCTTGATTATGCCGGTAGAATCAGCAGGCTAACATACTCGACGTTGTTCTTGTCGGCATTTTGGGAACGGGGGTCCCCAGACTTGCCAGCCTGCGGCCAATGGCGTGGCTTTGCTGGCAGGCCTGTATGGCCCATCTTTACCAACAAGGAATCAAGACCCTCGCGAGGGGCCAAGCCTCGCGAGGTGGACGACACGAGACCTCCTCAGGAGTGGCCTCACCAGGCTGGCTCGTGAGGGGCGGAGAGTTCAAGACCGGGCAAACCTCGTGAGGTTCTCGTGACGTAAGCCATGACAATGGAGACCAGTCGGGCGCCAGGTAGGCGCCAGCACGTGCAACGTCCTTGTTTCCTCTTTGGTGCTAAGGGGGCAAGCGCAGGAGCGGAGTACCGAGGCATGAAGCAAATGTTTCCATATTGGTGCAACGAGACCAAGAACAGAAGGACGGCAAGAGGGAGGTCACCATGGAGCCCAAGACGGTGTCACTACCAGTGCCTTTGGCAGGAGAAGACTGCTTTTGTCAGGATAGCTTGTACTAGTTGTCCCCTTCCAAATTGGCCGTTGTTGGCTCCCTTCCCGCTCAATATTTGGGGAGAGGACCAAGGCCACTATAAATAGGACTAGCCACCACCGTAGCTAGGGTGGGGAGAGATCGGAGATTGGAGCCATCACATCCTTGGCAGCACACCCACCAAGCATAAGAACACCTCAACCTCAGGAGGTTGTTCTTCCCCTCGTACTGTTCATCCTCAGCCCAAGAGGCAATCCACCACCACACTGGAGTAGGGTATTACACCACAACGGTGGCCCAAACCAGTAAAGATCATGTGTCCTTTGTGTTTCGAGTTCGTCGAGTTAGTTTGTGAGATCTTAGCTAAGTTAGGACGTGGATCGATAGGGGGAGATCTTCGCGCGCACCCCAGTGTTCGAACCTTAAGGGTTTTGCCGGAACCTATGGTCCGACATTTGGCGCGCCGGGTAGGGGTGTGCCAGAGTCTTCCTTTCGTCGGCTCGCGCTCCACCATCTCCACGCCCGCTCCCCATGGCAGGCGCCCCTCCAGCTGGATCTACTGGTGCCAACGGTGATGCTCAGGGGCTCCGAGCCCTTGCCCCCGCCTTGTGGCAGGTGCAGTGGCCACCCAAGTTCAAGACGGAGATGCCGGCGCGCTACGACGGTGCGTCGGACACATCGGCTTTCCTGCTAGCATACGAGGAGGCCGTCCCAGAAGCCGGGGGCGACGACAAGATCATGGCCAACTGGTTCCCAATGGCCCTTGTGGGTGCGCCGCGCGCCTGGCTCCCACACTCACCTAGGAGGAGCTGCGCAGCCTATTCATCACTCGCTTCGGGGAACCGGTGGCCCCCATCGTCGCAGCTCTTCTTGGTGGTTCGCAGGCACCACCCTCAGATCGGCACGTCAAGTCGTACCTTCGCCAGATCAGCGTCGCTTCCAAGCGCCCGGGGGCTCCGCACGTCTGGGCCGCGCCTCAGGCCAATCTCACGTTCGGCTCGGAGGACCATCCCTCCTTCACCGTCGGTTCGGGTGCGCTCCCGATGCTATGTGCACCCACAATCTGCCATGTATCCATCACCAAGACGCTCGTCGACGGTGGCGCCGGCCTCAATGTGCTCTCCGTCGAGGCCTTCAGGCTGCTTCATGTACCGTTCGAGCGGCTCCGCCCGAGCAAGCCCTTCTCGGGAGTTGGCGGAGGCCCCGCCTGCTCCCTGGGGCAGGTCCGCCTCCCCGTGACCTTCGGCATGCGCGACAACTACCGCACCGAGCTCATCGACTTTGACATCGCCCGGATTGGCCTCCCATACAATGCCATCCTCGGGTACCCAGCTCTGGCCCAGTTCATGGCAGCAACCCATCCTGCTTACAATCTCATGAAGATGCCAGGGAGCCAGGGTGTCCTCACCATCAAGGGGGACGCCAAGGAGGCCCTGGTGGTGCTCAAGCTTGCCCTCAAGGCCACCGCGATAGCACGACCCACCGACGCGGATACCTCCAAGGCCAAGGGAGCCGTACCAACCAAGAAGAAGCAATTCTTCACTCAGGCCAAGGCAGAAACCAAGCAAGTGTTTTTCGAGGAGGCCGGGTCCTCAGGGGCAACCTTTACCATAGGCGCCAACCTCGATCCGGCTCAAGAGGAGGCGCTAGTGTAGTTTTTGCATGCAAACAAGGGAGTGTTCGCGTGGGAGCCCGATCAGCTGGTAGGGGTCCCAAGAGAGGTAATAGAGCACCACCTGAAGGTATGCCCCAATGTACGCCCTGTGAAGCAGAAGGCAAGGCGGCAGTCCACGGAGAAGCAAGCTTTCATCTTCCAAGAAACTCGCAAGTTGGAGGCTGTGGGTGTCATATGCAAGGTTCGGTACCCCGAGTGGCTGGCGAACCACGTCGTCGTCCCCAAGAAAGGCGGGAAGGAGCGGATGTGCGTTAACTTCACCAACCTCAATAAGGCCTGACCCCAAGATCTGTTCCCTCTTCCATGCATCGACCAGATCGTCGACTCCACCGCCGAGTGTGACTTGCTATGCTTCCTGAATGCGTTCTCAGGATATCACCAGAACAAGATGGCGGTAGAAGATGTGGAGAAGACAACCTTCCTGACCTAGTGTGGGGTGTACTGCTACACCTACACGTTCTCCGGGCTGCGCAACATGGGCGCAACCTTCCAGTGACTCATGCACATCGCCTTAGGGCAACAGCTCGGGAGAAACGCTGAAGCCTACGTCGACGACATCGTGGTAAAGTCTCGGGAGGCGGGGACCTTGATCCAAGACCTAGAGGGGACATTTGAAAGCCTTTGTCGGGTGTACTTGCGGCTCAATCCAAAGAAATGCGTGTTTGGCGTCCCTTCCAGCAAGCTCCTGGGTTTCCTGGTGTCCCACAGGGGGATCGAGGCCAACCCAGAGAAGGTGAAGGACATTGAAGACATGAGTCCACCACAGAACCTCAAGGAAATGCAGAAGTTGGCTGGTTGGGTGACTGTGTTGGGGCGCTTCATCTCCAAGCTGGGAGAGCGCGCCCTACCCTTTTTCAAGCTGATGAAAAAGAAGGGCCTGTTCGAGTGGACCCCGTAGGCCGATCAAGCTTTTCAAGACCTCAAGAGATACCTGACCAGCCCTCCAGTGATGGTGGCTCCATGACCTCGCGAGCCCCTAGTGCTCTATCTTGCCGCCACCCCATACTCAGCCAGCGCGGCCCTGGTGGCGGTTCGGGAAGATCACCAAGCCAAGGATACATAGCGCCGCGCCACGCCTCCAGTAGAGACGACGCAAGACCAGAAGGGCGCCACAAGGGCCACAGTAGCAGCGGCAGAGTATCGGGCTCGGTAGGACGATGCCCCCAAACTCGCGAAGACTTCGGCAAGCGACCAAGCGTCGGGGGCTCTACCCCCTCAGGAGGCACCCCAGCTTCCAGAAGATGCAAACCTCATCAGCAGGCCTACCCTCGTCGAGCACCTGGTCTACTTCGTCAGCATGATGTTGCAGGACGCAAGAGCGCGGTACCCCATGCCTCAGAAGCTCCTACTCGCGCTCCTAGTGGCCTCGCGAAAGCTGCAACATTACTTCCAGGGCCACCCCATCAAGGTCGTCTCAGCTTACCCATTGGAGAGAGTGCTCAGGAGCCCCAACTCTGCCGAAAGAGTCACTGAATGGAACATCGAGTTGCAAGCATTCCAGTTAGAGTTCAGTACTACCATGGTCATCAAGGGGGGCGCGCTCACTGATTTCGTGGAAGAATGGACAGACACTCCGGCGCTTGAAGAAGGCGAAGACCGGTCCCTCTCACCGGGAAGCGAGGTGCCTGACGGCTGGGTCATGTATTTCGATGGTGCCTTCGCACGCCAGGGCACGGGGGCAGGAGCGGTACTCATCTCGCCCACTCAGGACAAGCTCTACTACGTCGTGCAGCTCTGCTTCCAACAGGGCGAGAAGGTCTCCAACAACACTGCAGAATACGAGGGCCTCATAGCTGGCCTAAAGGCTGCGGCGGTGCTGGTGGTGAAGCATCTCACTATCAGGGGCGAGTCACAGCTCCTCGTTAACTTCTCCAACAAGGTATATGAGCCGAAGGACGAGCACATGGAAGCATACCTCACGGAGGTGCGCAAGACAGAGAAGCAATTTCTGGGCCTCGAGGTGCAGCACGTGCCCCATGGCACCAACAAGGAAGAAGACAACATCGCCAGAAGAGCGTCCAAGCGACAACCCTAGGAGCCCGGCGTCTTTGAGTAGCGGCTCTTCAAGCCATCAGCAATGCCGCCGCTTTCAAGAACAACTCAGCCTTGGGAGGAACTCCCGCAGCCGCCTGCCTTAGGAGGCCAACCTATGGCCCGACATCAGGAGCGCGCCTACTCCTGGCGCTCGAGCCCCAGGAGGGATGCTGGACCAAGGAATTCAAGGAATACCTGATGCAAGGGGCGTTTCCAGAGAAGGAGGAGGACACGGAGCGCGTGGCCCTTCAGGCCACGGCATACTGCATCCAGGACGGTGAGTTATACAGAAAGCGACCAAATGACATTACACTGCGTTGTATCTCCAGGGAATAGGGGGAAAGAGCTGATAGCTGACATACACGGCGGAGACTGTGGGCACCACTCGTCTCCGCAAACCCTCGTCAGCAAGGCATTACGAAGTGGATTCTACTAGATTACAGCACTCACTGATGCGGCCGAGCTGGTGAAGTCCTGCAAGGCATGCCAATTCCATGCCAAGCAGATCCATCAGCCAACTCAGGGCCTCTAGACCATCCCATTCTCATGGCCGTTTGCGGTCTGGGGGCTGGATATTCTGGGCCCGTTCCCTCAGGACCCTGGGGGCTATCGATACCTCTACGTCGCCATCGACAAGTTCACTATGTGGCTGGAGCTTGAAGCCATCCGTGCCATCCCAGCTGGCTCTGCAGTCAAGTTCATAAAGGGCCTCATGAGCCGTTTTGGGGTCCCCAACCGCATCATCACCAATAATGGCTCGCGGTTCACTAATAATCTCTTCAATTCATATTGTGCTAACGTCGGAAAGCAGATCTGCTACGCCTCAGTAGCAAACCCCAAGAGCAATGGCCAAGCTGAACGCGCCAACGCGGAGGTCCTGAAGGGCCTCAAGACCAGGACCTTCAAGAAGAAGCTTGAGGCCTATGGCAGGGGATGGCATGACTAGCTCCAGTCTGTGTTGTGGTCGATCCGCACCACCGCCACCAAGCCAACGGGCGAAACCCCATTCTTCCTCGTCTATGGAGCAGAAGCAGTCCTCCCTCATGAGGTTGAGGATCGCTCCGCACGGGTCCTGGCGTTTGATGAGACATAGCAGGATGCAATGCAGGGGATGGACCTCGTGCTGGGGGAGGAACGACGCCGTGAAGCTGCACTATGGGCGGCAAGATACCACCAGGTGCTGTGGCGGTATCACTGCCGCAGCCTCCGCTCCAGGACTCTAGAGGTGGGTGACCTCGTCCTGAGGCGGGTGCTCTCCAGGGAGGGGCTGCATAAGCTCTCGCCCATGTGGGAGGCCCCGTTCAAGGTCGTACACGTCTCCAGGCCTGCCGCCGCGCGCCTGGAGACACAGGATGGGGTACCCGTCCAGAACGCCTGGAACATCCAACAACTCCGGAAGTTCTACCCATGAAGAAAGGCCCAGTGCCTGTGAAGAAGGCCCGGTGCCTGTGAAGAAAGGCCCAGTGCCTGTGAAGCAAGGCCCCGTGCCTGTGAAGAAAGGCCCAGTGCCTATGAAGCAAGGCCCCGTGCCTATGAAGAATCGCTGCCCGTGACAATCTCACGTAATAATGAGTGGGGTTGTACACGCCCCGGACCCTTGGGAGAGCCGCCCTTGGGCCTCGGGGTCTCCCTCCCATGCCGAGTGGCAGCACTTAGCTCTGCGCTGGTGAGAAGACATCGAAGACTAGACTAGGTGCCGGACGCGGCTTTTCATTTGCTTTCCGAAGTTGGCTCGCCCCTCTTTTAGTTGAAATTTGCTTTCTGGTGTCTCTTGCTGGTCCCGTTTTATCGCTTTCTGCCTCTGTTTCTGCCTTTGACTCTTTGTTCAACCTGAACTCTCCCTCGCGTCCCTCGCAAGGGGGCTGAACAGGTACCTTCGTGAGCTTCCTCGTTCTGCCTTTTCACGAGGCACCCTCGTTCGAGCCCACAAGCTAGCGCACCTCTTCTAATCCGTGCCCCACGGGTATCGCGACGCGAAGCACTAAGTCAAGGCTAGCAGCGCCTATAACCAAGCCCAGGGTGAGCGATAAACCTCGTAACGATTTTTTTGCAGTTCCTAAGCGCATATCAGGTCAAGGAGGCCTCGACAAGACTAGGAAGCAAGCGTCTCGTGAGGAGGAGTGTCACACCCTGATTTTCATGCCACAACACTTAAGCTAATAAATCATTATAAAATGTGGTTTGTCAAAAACTTTTGAGTGTTTAGGTCCTTGCTTGATTTGATTTTTTGTGGGTTGGTTGCAAGTGCTCTAAAAATCAAATAAATCCTCCAACTCTTATACTCCTTCTCCTTGATCCAAAACCTTGCCCAATGGTCATGCCATGTGTGTAGGACACAAAAACAATTTCTTTCAAAAATATTTTGGCCAAAAAGTATTTTCTAAATTAGGTTTTTCCGAAAACCCCTGAATTGAGACTTGAACTACAAGTAATTAATTAAGGGTGTGAAAAATCTTTCAAAAAGTATATTTGAAACCTATTAGGTATATGTCTCCCATAAACCACAAAAATATAATTTTAAAAGTTATTTTCCTATTTTATTTAAAGGCTTTTTCTTAAGGCCAGAAATGGTCTTTAATAGGTTAAAATTATTTTAATGTGTCAAAGATATTTGACAAAATTTAGGGAAGCTCAATGGACATATATTTTCCATATATAAGAGTTTCAACACATGGTCATGTTCAAATTATTGGTCAAATCCCTCAAAAACTATTTCTGGACATTTCAAGCTTTTGAAATGTTTACAAAGAAAATATTCTCCATTAAATACAGGAAAATTCTATCATATCCAAAATGACCTACTTGAGGATCCTACAAAGTCTCATGTCATGGAGAACAATATAGCCTCACCAAACCCTCTCAAAACCATTTCTGTCCTTTTTCAAGTTTGAACAACTTTGCACTGCTAAACATGTCCAAATGCTCTCAAACTTGGTGCACATGCTCAATTGGTGTAATAATGCATCTAGGAAAAATGGCACAAGTTGGAGAGAAGGATATCATGATCAAAGTGTTCTAAAACCCTTTCTGTCCAGAACCATATTTGAACAACTCTACATTGCCAAGTGTGTCCTTTTGATCTGGATTTTTGTGGACATGTTCAAATCCTCAAATGATGACACTACACCAAGTGATGCATCAAGGAGAATAGATTTGCATGACTAAATCTTGGAAAAGTCATTTGTGTTGATTTCTAGGGTTTACCAAAGTTACATTGGCTACTTTTCCCAAATGAACTCAATCTTGGTAGAACCTCTTATTTTCTCAGTCCATTTGACCCTGTCAAGCCTCATGACAAGGGAAGTCCATTTGCTTGCCCAAACCTACATCAAACACCTTCTGGCAGAAACTTAAAATGCATGTTTTGGCCATTTCCACTAATCTCCACGAGCGGAACTTCTTCCCACAACCTCTCCTAGTCCCCCTCTACCTCTGGTGTGCTTCCCTGCCCGAGAGGCAATGATGAAGGGGGGCAGGGATCCACTTTTCTTCTCTAGACAGCAGCATTTTCACTCTCTCTCTCTACCCTCCTCTCTTCTACTGGCTCCCCAAGGCATCCAATGCCATTTCCACTTTGTTTACTTCCCCCTGCAGCCACTAGACACAAGTGGACGCGCGAGTGCACATGGAAAAGCCGCGGACGCCCGCCAAAGACGCGCTCTGGAGCACGTCATCGCGCTCCCGGCCATTGACGCCGCGTCCCCCGGCCACCTCGAGCCTCCCCCTCGCGCCAGGCGAGGTCCTCGATGTCCGCAATACGACAGCCATGCAGGCCCCCTCCTCCCCCCCCTCTCTCTCACCTCCTGCGGTGCGTGCCCAGAGTCGCCCGGCTCGGCCAATGATCGCGCAGCTCCTGTAGCCACGTGCAGCTCGCCCCGCTCCTCCTCTCTCTTCCTGGCGCCCCACTCAACTCCCACGAATGCCGTAGACAGCCCCTCGCCCTCTCTCCTGGCCTCCCGAGCCGTTGCCGCGGCCACCCGTGCGCCGCGTCCACGGTGAGCCACAGGTCGGCTACTTAAGGCCACCCCCGAGCTCTCTCTCTGCCCATTTGGCTCTCTCCCCCTCCCGTGCATCCCATGGACCAACCCACTCCCCTCCTAGCGCCCTCCAACCTCATCCATGGCCGGAGCCGAGCCACCGACCACCGCCTAAATTCTCGTCGTCCGGGCCCCCTCCTCCCCACCTATGGGTTACTTTGCATCTCTACTGCCCCCGCGGAGCTCCCCCGCACTCCGGTTACTCCTCCTGATGGCCGGAGCGCCGTGCCCGCCATCGCCGTCGGCCACGTCCGCCACGGACGGTGCTCTCCTTGACCAGGTCCTCCCCGGCGTGCGTGTGACTAGTGGCTGGAAATGCCTCTCTGCGCTGGTCACGCCGGGGGCGCTCTGTAGCCTCGTCAATCGCCGGCGGGAGCCGCTCCTCCCCGCGTCCAGAGCGCGCGCGGGAGGTGGAAGACGACCTGCCGCTGGGGCCCGAACGCCAGCAACCCAGCAGGTGGGCCCGTCCGTTTAAGTGGATACGGCTCCAGCGGATCCGCTTCCCCCGCGCAGAAGCATACTGCGCGAAGGCACCTTTGACGTCGCCCTGTCGTCCGCGTGGCCGAGCCACTGGGCCGGCCCACGGTCTATCTGTCGCCCCATTCGCAAGATAAGGTTAAAGCCTTATTTACTTTTTCTTTTTCCAGTCAACTTCAAAAATCCATAAATAATTCAACCGAGCTCCAAATTTGATGATTCAAATTTGTAGTAGTTCATAAATTCATGATCTATTACATGGTGCTGTTTGCACATTTTTCCAGGAAACTTTTCTTCACACATATTTCGAAAAACCATATTTTCCTATTTTTGTGATGAACTTTAGAAAATCACAGAGAACTCAAAATTGATCCAAATGCCATGATTAAAATTCCTAGATGCTTCTAAGTTCACAACTTAGTTTATGAACATTTTTCTTAATACTTTTTGTACCACACAAAATAATGAGCCATTTCTTCATATTTGTCAAATTTGCAAATTCATAGGAAAATCATTTGAACTCCAAATCCAGTGAAACCAACTCCTAGATACTTCTAAAATCATGGTTTGTTAAATGGGTGCCTTTGCTCATTTTTGAAAAATATATTTTTGTACACTTCTTGCAAATACACAAATCCCTTGATTCCATCATATTGAAATGTTCAGGAATATCCACTGACCCAATCCCAATGAAACCACTTTGGTTATTTTTCATATAACCAGAGATGTCCTAGAAAAGTCAAATTAATATTTTTACAGCACTTTTATTTTCTGCCTTGTTGTGTTGCTTACTATGATTGTTTCTGACATTAGTTGACAAAGTAGACGAAATACTTGGAGATGGACTAGAAGATTTGAAGACTCTGATGAACCAGTCAAGCAGCCCTTTGACCATGTTGAACCCTTTTATATCACGAGAACATTTTCACTGTTTCATCGAGTGCATGATGGTTCTTGAATGGCAACCTTGCTGGGCTTGCCTCTGTTGCATACTCGTTGATACTTGCATTGTTCATGACTCTATCCTTGTTTAGAGTTGTGTTGATAGATTATAGAAATATGCTATAGTAGTTGGCTAAGCAAAAGGTGTCAGGGCTATGCATGGAAAGAAACAAGTGTGGTTTGACATACTTGCAAACAGCCCTAGTTGGTGCCACTGATGCCCCTGGGAGATGATGATGAACTAGGTCACTACTTGTTGGAGAAGTAGTGTACCGAGGCTTGATAAAAGTGTTGTTTACAGAGATGGATTAGATTTAAGATTTGTCGACTGTCCCAACCTTACATGCGCAACTACACTACCCTTATATGGGAAAGGGCATTATTGATTACCTATGCCGATACTAGCTTGGAGCCTGCATTACTAGTGACGGGAGAGTTGTTGTTGCGCTCTCTCGGGACGGGGTCGTGCTAGGTAGGGCGGCCAAGAACATTTTTATGGGGCACCAGACACACCGTTGGTACCCCGTGCTAGTGGTATGTGACAAACATGGGAGCGAGGCTCCACAATTTTAAGTTGTGAAATGTTGGGCACGGGGGTTACTACCAATCGAGTGGACTCTATGTTAGTGTCGTCTAGGGAAAGATAGTGATCAGGTGCTTACCCCGGGTACTTGAGGTACCGCGGGTCATGGATGACACGGAAGTTCCCTGGATCTTGTTGGTAAAGTGTGCAACCTCTACAGAGTGTAAAACTATTCGAATAGTCATGTCCACGGTTAAGGACAGTTGGGTGGTGCCTCTTAGACTATGTCCATAAGTTTCTGGAAAACAACACGGTTTGGTAAATCTGTTGATGTGATTCGTGAGAAAGTCACGGTGAGCTTGAGTATGAGTTGTTCATAACTCTTTCTCGATGTTGATGTTTGTAACCTCCTGACACTTGTTGCAGACACATTCATGTCCTTGATAAATGATGATCATACTTGCATGAGAAAAACTAGCTTTTCGCAAAAATGCCAAATTAGCAGTAGAGCCTTGCATAATTATTATGTTATCACCCTTGGGTTGCTTGCGAGTACATTCAAAGTACTCATTGGCTTGCCACTGGTTATTTTATTGGCCAGGCATGAAAGAACAGGATATGATGAAGAATAATTTGGTGACGAACATGCGAGCTAGGACGCTTCCCAGTCAGAATGCCCGTAGGGTTAAGGCAGATGGCATGGGTCCAAGTTATCAACGAAGATTTCTGCTGCGAAGTTATACTCAAGACTCGACCATGACGGTCATAATTTATGTAAAACGGTATGTATGGATGAAAGGCTCTTGTTATTCAGCTTCTGTGTGTTCAGTGAGCATTAATCTCTGGGATCACTATACACGTGCATTCGGTGATCACGACTTATGATTCGGGGTCCCCACAAGGAGGCCACTCAAAACAAGTCGAGCTAAGTTATCCCTACATAAAACGACGATGTTGCGACACGACACGGGAACGACAAACATAACATAACGATTAAGATCATAGTTCAATACACGC
>NC_041388.1:192890304-192940389 GCF_002162155.2 Triticum dicoccoides
TTTCTTTCTGATGTAGTAAGGAAAAGAAGAACAAAATAGAAGCGACGCCTATAGCGGTTCTGGGACGCAGGCCCCAGCGCCCTCCTGAGCTCAGCCGGACCCCTCCTCGTGCTTCACGGAGGCGCGGCGACGAGACAACCCACCACCGTCTTCTAAGCGGGCACAGCGGCGTTGTGGCTGGTCGTAGCCGCCACTTCTAGCGCTGTCACTAGGGAAGAGCTGCCATAGCCGGACGAAACGCGGTCGGCACCAAGGGCGGGTTCGCTCTCATCCTCGTTGCGGCCTTCGCCATGGCCGAGCACCTCCTCACCGTCGTTTACCTCGGGGCAGCACCCGACACGGCGACAATCTACCCCAAACACCCTCACATAGAGGGTTGTGTCGACGTTGTACTTGAATTGAAGGGTGCACCGCCTGCCCAGGCCGTGCGCGTGGGCAAACACCTGCCAACCGCGGGCCAAAGCTCCATTGCCCGTGGCAGAGACCTCGACCGCAACCCAGGAAGCCCTGCTGCAGCAGCCGTATTCTTGTAGCCAAAGCCCGCCAGGACCTGAGGTCGGCAGCTCGTTGGCAAAGAAGCGCGGGAGCTGAAGCCAGTTGTCAGCCGGGTTCTCCGACCAGACGACGAACTCCAGGAGCGTCTCTGTCGGGTGGAAGCATGGCCGAGGAGGCCGCGCGACCGCGGCATGTCTCCCTTCATCAACGGGACTGCCACAACAGGAGCGACCCCTGTCTCGTGAAGCGGCACCACCACAGCCGCGCGGAGCCGCGTCAGGGGTTGCGGTGTGCTTGCGGGGACAACCCCGTCCACGATTGGGCACCGGAGAGCCGGGCCCCTTGTGAGTGGCCTTCCCCTTCTCCGCGGCGGTGAACGTCCTCGACGGCGCCATTGGTGGCAGGAGAGGAGCAAGGAAGGAGAAGAAGCGGAAGAGGAAGAGGAAGGATGGGGCAACGGGGGCTCCTCCCACCTCCCATTTATACCAGGAGAAGGCCAACTAGCACCCCCCATGATCACAAGTAATGATGGTTTTCCTTGCAAGTCACAGGGACTTGTCAAGTCGGGCTGTTGCCGAAGCGGCGTGGGGAAGCGGAGATGCCCACGTCCAATCGACTGCCACGCATCGACCGAGGCCGTAGGCTATTGGGGCCTGCAGTGCTCCGCACTTGACCCTTGGCTTTGCCTCAAAGACAAGCCCGAGCGTGCCTTGGGCCCCGGGGCTACTGTCGGCGTTCTGGGAACGGGGATCGTTAGACTTGCCTGCCTGCGGCCCACGGCGTGGCTTTGCTGGCAGGCCTGTATGGTCCATCTTCATCAACAAGGAATCAAGACCCTCGCGAAGGGCCAAGCCTAGTGAGGCGGACGGCATGAGACCTCCTCAGGAGCGGCCTCACCAGGCTGGCTCGTGAGGGGCGAAGAGTTCATGACCGGGCAAACCTCGCGAGGTTCTCGTGACGTAAGCCATGACGATCGAGACCAGGCGGGCGCCAGCGCGCGCAGCGTCCTTGTTTCCTCTTTGATGCTAAGGGGGAATGTGCAGGCGTGGAGTACCGAGGCATCAAGCAAAGGTTTCCATATTGGTGCAATGATACCAAGACCAGAACAACGGCAAGACGGAGGTCACCGTGGAGCCCAAGACGGCGTCACCACCAGAGCCTTTGGCAGGCGAGGACTGCTTTTGTCAGGATAGCTTGTACTAGCTGTCCCCTTTCAAATTGTCCGTTGTTGGCTCCCTTCCCTCTCAATATTTGGTGAGAGGACCAATGCCACTATGAATAGGACTAGCCACCACCGTAGCTAGGGTGGGGAGAGATCGGAGATTGGAGCCACCACATCCTTGGCGGCACACCCACCAAGCACAAGAACACCTCAACCTCAGGAGGTTGTTCTTCCCCTTGTACTGTTCATCCTTAACCCAAGAGGCAATCCACCACCACACTGGAGTAGGGTATTACACCACAACGGTGGCCCGAACTAGTATAAATCATGTGTCCTTTTTGTTGTGAGTTCGTCGAGTTATTTCGTGAGATCTTAGCTAAGTTAGGATGTGGATCGATAGGGGGGAGATCTTCGCACGCACCCTAGTGTTCAAACCTTAAGGGTTTTGCCGGAACCTGTGATCTGACAGTTCTTGGATCTAAAGTTTCAAAATATTTTGGCCCCTTGTGATAGCCGCCTATCGGAGTGGGAACATGGCACCACTCATGCATTCGAGTAAAGGACATCCTTGTTGGGGCATAAGATGCAATCTACATGTGACGACTTGAGGTAGAGGATTTGATTGTGCAACATGGGCAACATCGTTTTTGGACAGGTCAGAGATCTACCCATGTAGAACAGTTTTAATGTGAGAAGACGCGCAAGTGAAGCTCATTCTTGCACAAGCAGGCGGTCGAGCCGTGAGAAAAGTTGATTTCCATCAAAGGTTCTGAATGGAGAAGTTCATGAATGCATGTGTGGAAAAGATTGACAAGTGAAGAAGGTGTATGGCGAAAATTCTAAATTGGTACGTTCTGGCAGCCTGCACATTCCTCTTGGTCCATCATCCTCTCCTATGGCGGTAGAATCAGCAGGCTAACATACTTGTCATTGTTGTCAGAACTAAAGTTCCAAAACCTTTCGGCCCCTCACGACAACAGCTTAGCGGCATGGAAACATGGCGCCACACATGGATCCGAGAAGAGGACCGCTTCATTGGGGCTTAAGGCCACCATTTTCCCCAGTGTACTTGCAGATGGGGTATTGGCTATCAATGCCTCACAACTAGAAACTACCATCTTAGCAAAAAAAAATGGTGTTTCTACTAGCACACGAGACCTGAAATGTGCCAGCAAATCAAACCCATGGTATAATGGTGATTGCTTAACATGGAAAAAATTTAGAGGCGAAATGATGAACTCACATCTTCATATCAAAATTAGTACATATTCATTTCAAACATAATTATTCTCTTTGTGCACATGAGCGCTTAGAGGCAACCGTTTGCATAGGCATTTCCGCACGGCGACCGGGGATATTTTTCACACTTTTCACCTAGGCCGCCAACACCCCCCACCGCCCACCCGCATTTCACTCAACTAGTCCACCCAATCTCCATCGCTAGCTCCCTCTTCCCCTAGATCCACAGCAGAACCCTCTTCGACACCGCCATGCTCACCCCGGTCATGTGCCCACTCTTTGGCGTAAAGCCTACCTCCACTATCGTTCCCAACACGCGGCAGCCTGCGCCTCACCGTCTTCATTTGCTCGCCAGCCACCCTCGAGCATATCGATGTTGTAACCCTCGCCTCTCCTGTGGTCCGTCCGAGTTTCCATTAAGAAGCATGTTAGTTACTGCTCTCCATCGCGGTGAGGAATATTTCCTTGCAATCCCTCTTCCTATTTCGTTCCGTATGTTCCCAAATTGGCTATAAAATAACGGAGAGCGTATATATGTTCATTATCTACCTTCCTAACTACACATAAGCTGCATTTGTTCCAATAAGTTACTGCCTATTTACAGATCGTGGGCGCCCGAGTCACACAAACTTAACAAATTAGTTGTACATTTTCTAAATTGTTGCATGACATGTTTAGAAAGCTTGATACCAAGTTGTTAGTTCTATGATTATCCTCCTTTCCTGAGTTTCGCACATGTTCTATGTAGATGCCGAGTAGCAGCGACAACAGTCATGCTTCAGGCAATGTATCTTCATCTGATTCCGACAACCCTAGGTCTTCAGCAGATTGTGAGGGATCAAGTAATCTTGAACGGGATAGAGCTGCAGCAATTACTCTTCCAGTCAGGACACGGAGGAATGCTCCAAGGAAGCCCACACACCAGCCGAAAGGTGTATATGAAGTAACCGAGATTGATTTAAAGTCTTGGGCTCCAACTAAACCAAATAAAGCACGCACGAAGTTCAGGAGTGTGTGTGGATTTTTTGGCAGGGCAAGGCTCAACATTAATCTGCCGGGATTTCGGAAGGCTAACACAGAAACACAGCGAAGGATAGTCCGGGAGATCATGGATCACTTCAACGTTCCAGAGAAGTGGAGAATGTAGGTGCAACACGCTGCACTAAAGAAGGCAAGGGATGGTTGGAGAAACTGGAAGCACGTGTTGTACAAGAAGTACTTGAGTGAAGGCAAGGACTCAATCCCCGCAAACCCCCAAATTACAAAGGCAGACTGGGCAGAATTCAAAAGGGTCAGGGCAACTAAAGAGTTTGCTGAGAAGAGTTTCAAGCAATCGAAACCTCAGAAGAAGAACATACACCCCATCGTATGGGTGTGGCAGGATACTACGGCATGAAACTGATATGGGACCAGGAGGACAAAGAAGTAGTAGCAGCGGGCGAGAATCCGGCCTTTAGTGAAATCAGGGGCCAACGCGCTAGAGACTACTTGAGGGCACATGCAAGGAGGCGTGATGACGTAACTTATTACTTTAAAAACTCACATGACGAAGAACTGTATCAAGTGATGTTATAGGCTTCCAACATCCCTGGAAAGTTCTATAGGAACTCAGGGCCATGTGACATTTTGTCCATTGCTCTGCAAACAAAAGAGCACCCTGGCCGTGCAAGGGGTATAGGTGTTAATGTCCCGCACAAGAGGGCTTTCAGACTCAGCAAAGAAGAGAGGCTTGGCATGAAAAAAGCGAGGAGTGAAATGAAGCTGAATGCATTATATGAAAGGCTGAGGAAGGAGATGTATCCAGCTATTCAAAAGGATGTTGAGGAGTCAATGATGTTGCAGAAGACTCTAACACTGACAGATAGCCAGCAGATGGGAGGGGAGGCGGGCATGGAGGATGCTACTTATTGCGCGACAACACTACATAAGAGTATCTGTGCATCAGCTGACCCCAGTGACACCGAGACTGCAGCTGCTCGTGATGATGCTATATCTAATCTATCTGGAATAAAAGACAGACTGAAGGGCGTGCTTACACATTATGAAGGTACATTAAAATGTGCAACATCCTGGGTTTGGCCACCCTTCTTGGAAGATGGCCTCTTGTTGGACAATGTGCCATTGAATCCGGGCTATGTGAAGTGCTACGTGACTGAAGTAAAGCCTGGATTCAATGAATTTGCCATGAAGAATGTCCTTGGAGACTTCGATCGACAAACGACCTTGGGAGAAACACTGTTACATCACAACCAGTGGCCACAAAAGGAAATAGAGTTCATCGATGAGATCCCAGATCCCTGAAGCCCCGACAAGAGCAACCAATGTCACCCATCAACCCGTGACGCTCTCCTTGCCATAGCAGCTCTCGCGTGCTTCCCCCAAAGAACCTAATACTCGCAATCCGACGGCTGATGCATCAACCTGTCAGAGGGTGCCATCATCACCAGAGGCCATGGAGGATGATCCCAGAAGGGTCCATCATCACCACGGAGGCCATGGACCAGAGGGGGAACATCTCCCCATCTAGGGGGGAGGCTGATGTCTACTACACAACCTTCTTCTTGTAGATGTTGTTGGGCCTCCAGGTGCAGAGGTTTGTAGGCAGCAGCAAATTTCTCTCAAGTGGATGACCTAAGGTTTATCAATCGTGGGAGGCGTAGGATGAAGATAGTCTCTCTCAAACAACCCTGCAACCAAATAGCAAAGAGTCTTTTGTGTCCCCAACACACCCAATACAATGGTAAATTGTATAGGTGCACTAGTTCGGCAAAGAGATGGTGATACAAGTGCAATATGGATGGTAGATATAGGTTTTTCTAATCTGAAAATATAAAAACAGCAAGGTAACTAATGATAAAAGTGAGCACAAATGGTATTGCAATGCTTCGAAACAAGTCCTAGGGTTCATACTTTCACTAGTGCAAGTTCACTCAACAATAATAACATAATTGGATCATATAACAATCCCTCAACATGCAACAAAGAGTCACTCCAAAGTCACTAATAGCAGAGAACAAATGAAGAGATTATTGTAGGGTATGAAACCACATCAAAGTTATTCTTTCTGATCGATCTATTCAAGAGTCTGTAGTAAAATAACATGAATCTATTCTTTCCGTTCGATCTATCCTAGAGTTCGTACAATAATAACACCTTAAGACACAAATCAAACAAATCCCTAATGTCACCTAGATACTCCAATGTCACCTCAAGTATCCGTGGGTTTGATTATACGATATGCATCACACATTCTCAGATTCATCTATTCAACCAACACAAAGAACTTCAAAGAGTGCCCCAAAGTTTCTACTAGAGAGTCAACACGAAAACATGTGCTAAACCGTATGCATAAGTTCACAAGGTCACGAAACTCGCAAGTTGATCACCAGAACATGCATCAAGGGGATCACGTGAATATCCAATTGTCACCACAGATAAGCACATGCAAGACATACATCAAGTGTTCTCAAATCCTTAAAGACTCAATCCGATAAGATAACTTCAAAGGGAAAACTCAATCCACTACTAGAGAGTAGAGGGGGAGAAACATCATAAGATCCAACTATAATAGCAAAGCTTGCGGTACATCAACATCGTGCCGAATCAAGAAAACGGGAGAGAGAGAGAGAGAGAGAGATCAGACACGTAGCTACTGGTACATACCCTCAGTCCTGAGGGTGAACTACTCCTTCCTCGTCATGGAGAGCGCCGGGAAGATCAAGATGGCCACTAGTGAGGGATCACCCCTTCGGCAGGGTGCTGGAAGAGGGTCCCAATTGGTTTTTGTTGGCTACAGAGGCTTGCGGCGGTGGAACTCCCAATCTAGGTTATTTTTTGGAAGTTTGGGGATATATAAGAGGCGTTGGCATTGGGAACAAGTAATGGGGTCCACGAGGCGGCCACAAGGTAGGGGCACGCCCCCACCCTCGTGGTGGCCTCGGGACTCTTCTGGTCCATCTCCGATGCTCGGTGGGCTTCTTCTGATCCAAAAATTATCTCCGTAAATTTTTCAGGTCAATTGGACTCCGTTTGATATTCCTTTTCTGCGATACTCAAAAACAAGGAAAACTAGAAACTGGCACTGGGCTCTAGGTTAATAGTTTAATTCCTGCTCGTCCTCGAGTAGGTAAATGATAAAAATAGAATTTTTGATGTGGAATGCTAACTAACATTTTATCAATGTAATTTTATTTATTATGGCATGAATGTTCAGATCCAAAAGATTCAAGACAAAAGTTTAATATTGACATAAAAACAGTAATACTTCAAGCATACTAACAAAGTAATTATGTCCTCTCAAAATAACATGGCCAAAGAAAGCTCATCCCTACAAAATCATACAGTTTGGTCATGCTCCATCTTTGTCACACAAAATACTCAAATCATGCACAACCCTGATGACAAGCCAAGCAATTGTTTCATACTTTAGTAACCTCAAACTTTTTCAACTTTCACGCAATACATGAGTGTGAGCCATGGACATAGCACTATAGGTGAAATAGAGTGGCGGTTGTGGAGAACACAAAAAGAAGGAAGATGGTCTGACATCAACTAGGCGTATCAATAGGATACGGAGATGACCATCAATAGATATCAATGTGGGTGAGTAGGGATTGCCATGCAACGGATGCACTAGAGCTATAAATGTATGAAAGCTCAAAAAGAAACTAAGTGGGTGTGCATCCAACTTTCTTTCTCATGAAAACCTAGGGCATTTGGAGGAAGCCCATCATTGGAATATACAAGCCAAGTTCTATAATGAAAATTCCCACTAGTATATGAAAGTGACAAAATAAGAGACTCTCTATCATGAAGGTCATGGTGCTACTTTGAATCACAAGTGTGGAAAAAGCATAGTAACATTGTCCCTTCTCTATTTTTCTCTCATTTTTTGGGCCTTCTCTTTTTTTGTCCTTTCTCCCTTTTTTCAATTTCCTCACATGGGATAATGCTCTAATAATGAATATCGTCACACATTTATTTACTTACAACTCAAGAATTAGAACTCGATACTTAGAACAAAATATGACTCTATATGAATGCCTTCGGCGGTGTACCGGGATGTGCAATGAATCAAGAGTGACAGGTATGAAAAATTTATGAATGGTGGCTTTGCCACAAATACAATGTCACACTACTAGAAAAAGGGCTGCTAGTGGCGCACCTATTTTCGCTACTAATGGCGCACTACAGGTGCGCCACTGGCACCACGCCATTAGATTTTTTACTAATGGCGCACCACGCAAGAGTGCGCCATTAGTAGCAATTTTTTTCAATTTTTTTTTAAAAAATTTCAGTTTTTTTATTTTTTCTTAATCTTTGGTCAATATGCTTAATCTCAGGTCAAATCGCACTCTGTGGTCAAACTTCCCGGAAGGTCACCCATCTTCACACTACTCCAACCTGAGCACGCTTAACTCCGTAGTTCTATCCAACCCCAACACGACCTCACTTCACAAGCACTTGTTGATATATCTATCATATCAATCCTATTAAACCTTGCTGATGTCTAGGACTTAGTTCATGAGTATGATGAAATTTTGAAAAAATATTTCAAACATCCCGGTCATATTACGTATCATATTTTGAAAAATAATTCAAATTTTTTTCGAAACCAATTTTTTCTATTACTAGTGGCGCACCTAGCATACGGTGCGCCACTAGTAAGTTTGAAATTTTTTGAATTTTTTTGCCTCCGGATCTTAAAAGCCCCGTAACTTTTTTCTGTTAGGTTTTTGCATCCTAGTAATTTGGATGTAACTTTTTGAGTAGATGCTTTTTCATATAGAAAACTTTTAAATCCGAGTTTGTATGCAAAAGTTATGCCCATTTTACAAATTCCAAAGAGATTTTGCAAATAAAGTCGAAATTCATATTTGTAAATTTTCCCAACAACTAGACCACATATCACATGGGAAACTTATTTTCTTTTATTTTTTTGACATTTCCATTAATTTCTTTTATTTTTATGCCCATTTTATTTTTTTGACATTTCCACAGGGGGGGTGTGCATTCGCCATTACTAGTTTTGAAAAAAAAAACAAATTCTGAATTTTTTTAATGAAAAAAACTTAGTAATGGCGCACCAGTTGATAGTGCGCCATTATTAGTTTTAACTAGTAATGGCGCATTGTCCACTGGTGCGCCATTACTAGTTTTGAAAAAATAAATAAAAAAATTTGAAAAAAAATTACTAGTGGCGCACCGTGGATGTGGTGCGCCATTACTAGTTTAACTAGTAATGGCGCACTATCCACTGGTGCGCCATTACTAGTTTTGAAAAAAAATGAAAAAAAAACAATTTTGTTACTAATGGCACACCGTGGATGTGGTGCGCCATTAGTATTTGGACACTGATGGCGCACCTACACATGGTGCGCCATTAGTATATACTAATGGTGCACCACATGTCTGGTGCGCCATTAGTGGCCATATCATCTATAGCCCTTTTCCTAGTAGTGTCAACTACATGATCATGCAAGGCAATATGACAATGATGGAGCGTGTCATAATAAATGGAACAGTGGAATGTTGCATGGCAATATATCTCGGAATGGCTATGGAACTGCCATAATAGGTAGGTATGGTGGCTGCTTCGAGGAAGGTAAATGGTGGGTTTATGTTACCGGCAAAAGTTGTGCGGTACTAGAGAGGCTAGCAATGGTGAAGGGTGAGAGTGCATATAATCCATGGACTCAACATTAGTCATAAAGAACTCACATACTTATTGCAAAAATCTACAAGTCATCAAAAACCAAGCACTACGCGCATGCTCCTAGGGGGGATAGATTGGTAGGAAAAGACCATCGCTCGTCCCTGACCGCCACTCATAAGGTAGACAATCAAAGAAATACCTCATGCTTCAAATTCACAATTAATTTACTAGCATGACTCTAATATCACCATCCTCATGTCCCAAAACAATCATAAAGCATCAAACTTCTAATAGTATTCAACGCACTTTATATGAAAGTTTTTATTATATCCCTCGTGGATGCCCATCATATTTGGACTAAATTCATAACCAAAGCAAATTACCATATTGTTCTAAAAGACTCTCAAAATAATATAAGTGAAGCATGAGAGTTCATCTATTTCTTCAAAATAAAACCATCGCCATGCTCTAAAAAGATATAAGTGAAGCACTAGAGCAAATGACAAACTACTCCGAAAGATATAAGTGAAGATCAATGAGTAGTTGAATAATTATATAAATATGTGAAGACTCTCTAACATTTAAGAATTTCAGATCTTGGGATATTATTCAAACATCAAGCAAAAAAAAATGACGCTCCAAGCAAAACACATATCATGTGGTGAATAAAAATATAGCTCCAAGTAAAGTTACCGATGAACGAAGACGAAAGAGGGGATGCCATCCGGGGCATCCCCAAGATTGGGCTCTTGCCACTCCTTATTCCATAGTCCATCGAATCTTTACCCAAAACTTGAAAACTTCACAACACAAAACTTAACAAAAAACTTGTAAGCTCCGTTAGTATGAGAAAATAAATCACCACTTAGGTACTATTGTGAACTCATTCTAAATTCATATTGGTGTAATATCTACTATAAGAGTCCATAGTAAAATAACACGAAGCTATTCTTTCCGTTCGATCTATCCTAGAGTTTGTACTAGAATAACACCTTAAGACACAAATCAGCCAAAACCCAAATGTCACCTAGATACTCCAATGTCACCTCCGATTATACGATATGCATCACACAATCTCAGATTCATCTATTCAACCAACACAAAGAACTTCAAAGAGTTCCCCAAAGTTTCTACCAGAGAGTCAAGACGAAAACGTGTGCCAACCCCTATGCATAAGTTCACAAGGTCACGGAACTCGCAAGTTGATCACCAAAACATGCATCATGTGGATCACGTGCATATCCCATTGTCACCACAGATAAGCACGTGCAAGACATACATCAAGTGTTCTCAAATACTTAAGGACTCAAGCCGGTAAGATACTTCAAAGGGCAAACTCAATCCATTACAAGAGATTAGAGGGGGAGAAACATCATAACATCCAACTATAATAGCAAAGCTCGTGATACATCAAGATTGTGCCGAATCAAGAACACGAGAGAGAGAGAGAGAGAGAGATCAAACACATAGCTACTGGTACATACCCTCAGCCTCGAGGGTGAACTACTCCTTCCTCATCATGGAGAGCGCCGGGATGATGAAGGTGGCCACCGGTGAGGGATCCCCCCTCCGGTAGGGTGCCGGAACAGGGTAATATAATAGCATGGGACAATAAAAAAATATAGATACGTCGGAGACATATCAGAGGCCATGGAGGAGGAAGCACAAGGGGGAGACTCTCTCCACCTCTCTCTCGGTGGCGCCGGAGTGCCGCCGGGGGAACCATCACCGCGGTGATCGTCTTCATCAACATCACTATCCTCATCTCTTTTACGCGGTCCACTCTCCCGCAACCCGCTGTAATCCCCTAGTTGAACATGGTTCTTTATGCCACATATTATGATCCAATGATGTGTTGCCATCCTATGATGTTTTGAGTAGATTTCTTTTGTCTTTTGGGTTGATTGATGATCTAGATTGGTTTGTGCTGTATGTTTTATTTTGGTGTTGTCCCATGGTGCCTGTCGTGCGGTGCACACGTGAAGGATTCCCGCTGTAGGGTGTTGCAATACATTCATGATTTGCTTATAGTGGGTTGCTAGAGTGACAAAAGCTTAAACCCGAGTAAGGGGGTTATTGCGTATGGGATAAAGGGGACTGGATACTTCAATGTTATGGTTGGGTTTTACCCTAATGATCTTCAGTAGTTGCGGATGCTTGCTGGAGTTCCAATCATAGTGCATATTATCGATAGAAAGTATGTTAGCTTATGCCTCTCCCTCATATAAAATTGCAATGATGGCTACCGATCTTGTTAACAATTGCCTAGGATAATTCCGCACACCGATCCATCATTATTCCACACTCGATATTTATAATATATAGTAATATATTCTAACTTTATGTTAACATCACCTACTTTTATATTTTAGTTCTCCGATATCATGCAAAGTTAATCTCTTCATATCCACAACATAGTTTCATTTCTCGTTTCTAGATGGAAGCAAATGTTCAGTGTACGTAGAGTCATATTAGTGGCAGATAGGACTTGAGAGAATATTTATCTTACCTTTAGCTCTTTGTGGGTTCAACACTCCATACTTATCACTTCCACCGTTGGAAATTGCTATGATGATTCCTTGCACATGGGGATTATAACTGTTCCAAGGGAAAAGAGCCGATATGGGACATCAGGGAGGGCACCCACAACTGTGCTCTTCCAAGGGGAAGGAGCCCATTTGTGGCAACATGGAGCGCACATAGAGTCCATGTAGTTCCCATGGGAAGGAACCCATCTTTGAAAAGTGAGGAAACCCATGATTTGTTTTGCCGAGCCTCTTCACAGGGGGAACCCAGCATTTGTTCTATCGAGCCCCTTTTATAGTAAGAATATTTCCACTTTTAATTTCTATATTTGCTTGTTTGTAGTATGCCTTGTTTATTTCAGTTATCCATAGTGTGATGCTCTATATGTGCAACTATTTACTATGTAGTACAATTTCATCAATACTAGTTCAACAATACCAATAGAAATGACTATATTTGCTTGTTGTTAAGCCTGTTATAGTTAGCATATGCCTCTTTTAATGTTTTTTGGTTGTTCAGTTGTTTGTAGTTAGCATATGTCCAATTTAAATTGCTATCTTTGGCTGTTCATAGTATGCCTTGTTTATTTCAGTTATTCACAAAGTGATGCTCTATATGTGCAACTATTTACTTTGCAGTACAATTTCATCAATACTGGTTTCAACAAATACCAATAGGAATGACCATATGTGGTTAGTGCTAAGCCTGTTGTAGTGAGCATATACCTCTTTTAACATTTTAGGTTGTTCGGTTGTTTGTGGTTAGCATATGTCCAGTTTCAATTGATATCTTTGGTTGTTCGTAGTATGCCTTGTTTATTTCAATTATTCACAATGTGTTGTTCTGTATGTGCAAGTATGAACTATGCAGTTCAATTTCATCAATACCAGTTTCAACAATACCACTATGGATGACTACATTTGGTTGTTGTTAAGCATGTTGTAGTTAACTCGCCTTTCCATTTTTATTTAACAATAACTAGTGTACTTAGACCTACACAATACCTGTTTGAATGACTATATTTGCTTGTTGTTAAATGTTAGGCATGTTGCAATTAACACACCTTTCCACTTCTTGTTTTTCTTAACTAGCATGCTTAAACCCGCACACCGAAGCTATCATTTCAAGAATATGTTTTCTACCATGGATATGTTTGGTTGATGTTTAGCCTATTGTGCTTAACATGACTTTCGATGTACTTACACAGGACAATATTGAAAATGATTATTGTTTTCCATCGAGGTTAGTAGCATCCCATGGCTTATATATACTCATTGTTTAGGATATCAATAGCTGGTACCATATAGGCCAGGGGCTAATAAGGGATAAATTGGTGAATCGGACATTTAACTGAATATATCTATAACCCATTTATCGGTAGGTTAACTAGGGCCATATATATTATATCTGCCGCTAGAACCTTGCATTGTACTGAATGTCTAAATATGCAATCCTATGCTTCATAGGAACATGGAAGAGTGTTACATGAATGTTCTGATGATGTCTAGATATACGTAGAAGAGCAGTAGTTAACGGCAGTTAATCGATCAAGATTTGTAACAATGTAATAAACTCCCTCCACCACATAATATAAGATGTTAATTCATCCAATATGTTAGTATATTGGATGTAATAAGATCTTATAATGGGGCGAAGGGAGTGTAGTACTACATCATAGTGCAATTGTTGTTTAGCTTCTAATATTAACTTGGTTCTTTTAGGTACATATGCCTTTGGTAAAGATCCGCGCTTCGACCCTTTTTCCGTATGGGGCAAGAGATATTCATGAACCAGCATCAAGTGAGGAAACTAATAAAGACTGTTAGTAAAATGGTTCAAAAGATGACAGTTAAACTATTTCTTTACACTTTATCTAAGACAAAAGTGAACTGCAGGATGGTAAGTAAGAACTCTATAGCCTTCTTTTTACTACCCATAATGAGATGTGTTAGATGACAATGTGTGAATCTTTTTCCTTTACAGTGGTTCCCGAAGAAGTTTACTCAAGATTACCTCTCAAACTACATGATTGGTGGGCATGCAAAGGTTAAAGTATTTCTATCACAACACAATGACTATCTAGATGTCCTCATGAAGATAGTGAAGGATGGGCGGTCGGCCATCACAAGGGGTTGTACTAGAGACGTGCGTGCCTTCTGCATGGAGGAAGGCACAATATGGTCCACTTCACCTTGTTATGCAACCAGAATGTCTTTCACCCCTTTCTTTATCGTCTTGAATAGTGCAAGTATAGAACCCTAGTTCATCATTCTTTATTTGGTGCTTATGTAATTATTATTTTATGTAATTCTTAAACATATGTACATGTGAATTGAATAATGCATTGGTTGTTGAACCTGCTGGATATGTATAAAGTTATAGGCTACTTTGAAATTCAAATTTGGTACAATTTTAAATAGCAGTGATTAAATTTGGGTGAAAATGTGCTCTACATGTCGTTTGCAATGCGTGTGTGATGTCAGACAATATCACAAACGGTGCGAGCAAACTAGATGTTTGTGATAGTCGCCTTATCGTATGTTTTACAATCATGAACTATGTATGATGTTGTACACATCGTAAATGGTGCACCATATAATAGCACATGTGATAGTTATCATGTACGACACTGGTACGAGAGTCCAACATTTTGTAATTTTATCCGACATACGTATGATGATTAACTAATCTTAATTATATATTGCATATAGTTTGGGAGAAGTGAATGTGTGTGATAGTCTCCTGATCATACACGCTTTACAATCACGAACTGTTTGTGATGAGATGCGCATCGTAAACGTTGCTCCACAAAATAGTGTGTGCAATGGTAATGCCAGCACACATGACTAGCAAGGATGGAGCGTTTGGGATATTCGATACATCACAAACATTTGTGTGACGAATTGTGTTTGGGGTGGCTGTGGGCATTGCATCTGCTTAGTTCTAGAAAACATATGCATTCCTACTCCCTATCCCCGACGGTTTCTGGGTCGTGTGGGAAGGATCCCCCATCACCTATCGGACACACAGGAAAGACGACAGTTTAAAACTCCATCGCGGAAA
The DNA here is from genome assembly GCF_002162155.2 of Triticum dicoccoides. Classification (NCBI taxonomy): domain Eukaryota; kingdom Viridiplantae; phylum Streptophyta; class Magnoliopsida; order Poales; family Poaceae; genus Triticum; species Triticum dicoccoides. Next base: position 192,905,445 of record NC_041388.1, read on the forward strand.
GGGGTAAAAAATTGTTTGTATAGCAACTCGCTAAACCATTGTACCCAAGATCTGACGGGTTTAGTACTGATAGTTGTAAATAAAGAACACTTTAACAGATATGTAAGCAATCAACTAAAACATAATGCTATCATGATTAAACGCTTGAGTGATTTGATGTTTAGAATTTCTAATGATGTAAAGGCTTATGTAAACATGCATCCATGCATGGTTCACACCCAGTTATAACAAGTTTCTAAATTTCTATATCATTTACTTATAATGAGATCTCAGTAATAAAATGAATGTCATGCCATTAGAGTAGTGACTAGAGGGGTTAAAATGACTGAGCATCCTCTATCCCCCTAAGTTCGTCCTAAAATAATATTGATGCACCTAGTTCAAAGAAGAAGAAAAAAGAAAGAGAATAAGGATAGAACTTTGCATGCTTCTAGTGAACCTATTGTTGAAAAAACTCCTAAGAATCCTAATGATGTTTTTATTTTTTGATGATGAGACCCAATCTGGTAATGATCATACACCTAGCGATAATGATAATAATGATGCTAGTAATGATCATGTTGATGCTCAACCAGACAATGATAAAGAATCTAATAATTATTAGAGACAGAACCTGCAATTGATCTTGATAACCCACCTCCTAAGAACAAAAGATATGATAAAAGTGATTTCATTGCTAGGATACATGGTAAAGAAAGAGAACCATGGGTTCAAACACATTTGTACTTGCAAATATGTTTTACTGATATTTTGAAAATGCCTCAATACTCTAAATATATGAAAGATATTGTCACTAATAAGATGAAGATACTAGAAGTTGAAATTTCCACCATGCTTGCAAATTACTCTTTTAATGGAAAAATACCTCCAAAATTAGGAGATCTAGGGATACCCACTATACCATGCTCCATCAAAAGTAATTATGTTTAAACTGCTTTATGTGATTTAGGAGCCGATGTCAGTCCTTTCTCTTTATACTATTTATATAGTAGACTTGATTTGAGCAAGTTGACACCGACTGAAATATCTTTGCAAATGGCAAATAATTCAACTGCTATACCCATTGGAGTTTTTGAGGATGTTATCGTGGTGGTTGCCAATGTTACTATCTTAACAGACTTTGTTATTCTTGATATGCCCGAGGATGACAATATGTCGATTATCCTTGCTAGACCCTTTTTGAATACTACAGGGGCTGTTATTGATTACAATAAAAGCATGGTCATTTTTCATGTCAATGGTAACGAGCATACGGTATATTTTCTGAAGAAACAGAGTTCAATGAATAGTATAAATTATATTGAAAGAATTATGAGAATCACTATTGGAGATTTTGAATTTCCTCTTCTAGCACACAAAAAGAAATATCTGACTCTTATTGTTGGGAAAATGCATATCCCGTTGAGGTAACTTGGGGCTATTCAAAAGTAACCCGAATATGGTTTGTCAATAAGACTTGATCAGCCTTATTAATGGATTGTTTTTTAGGGGCATGTCGTTGATGTACTTCGTAAGCACAACTTTCTATAATCTTAGTTTGCTCTTTATTAATTATAGTTTAATAAAGCAAAATGCCATGTGTTCACACATGAACACCTCACCATGTACCCTTGATGCCGAGGGTGATGCACCGCAACTCATGTTGAATGAGACCCATACAGAAGCGTGGTGCACAAGCAATCCGACAGGTGCTTTTAAGAACCCGAAACCCCACACGCCCGGGAGGGACCCCGTCAGGGTGCGAAAGCTATGGGCTACCCTAGATCTATTCGCTCGCTCCTAGGGCCACGAGGTTCGCTTCCCTCCAATCTTGAAGAACGACAAAGAACAAGAAGAAAGATACAAGGGAGAAGATAAAAGTAAAGGTAAAAGTTCGTGATGATTTGTTCGAATGTGTGTTGTTGCTCAATCGGCCATCACCTCTTGTCTATATATGAGGTGGATGGACTTCCTATACAAGAAAAGGACTTGTCTTGCCATCTAAACCATCAAAATCTAACCAAATTCGGACTTCCCACGACCTCCGGCCCCAATGTCCGGTCTAGGCCCGGATGATCTGACTAAACCTAGATCTGTGACAACAGCATATTGATCGAGCTGTAACTTCATACGACCATGGATTAGGATGATTTTTACGTAAAAATCAACCGCTTCGACGACACGCACAGCTTTGATGTTGAACACTTTTCTATTTGAGGTCATCTTGAGGGGGTCTCGGGTTGTTTTCTAACATCTGCAACAGACAAAAGTTGCCCGGACATCCGGATCCTTGCCCGGATTGTCCGACCTTTACCCAGATCGTATGGGACTACACCCAGACCATCCGACTTCATTTTTATCTTCTGTTGTTTGTTTCATTTGTTCAGCCTCTGGCTGGATGATCTAGATCCTGGCCTGGATGATTCGGCCATGTAGTGCTACTAAACGTAGTTTTGAATCTATCTTTTGTATACGACCTCGGATTAAGACGATTTCTATATCAAAATCATCTGATTCGACGAGACAAAGAAATTTCATGTTGAAATATTTTCCATTTTAGGCCATCTTAGTTATGTTTCATGCCATTTTCTAATCTGATATTAACACGTGTATCTCCGAAATTGTCATACCTTTTGCATCTGAGCTCCGTTTTGGACCATCTTCATATCTATTTTGAACATATTGAAGAGAGTCATCAAATGGTGAAATGAAATCATAATTTCAACCTCATCTCATTATAGCCTCAAGTCACTTTTTGCGATCATGCCACTTTTAAGGGCCAACACATGCCCCCTATTTTCGGCAAAGCTTGGATGCCGAAAAATAATTTGTCTAGAGTTTGTTCTAAGGGCGATGTCAACACTCCACCGGCCATTTATATGTTCTTAGGTTGATAACTATATATCGGCCATGTCTTTTGTTAGGGCGATAGTTATATATCGGCCATGTCTTTGCTTAGGGCGATAGTTATATATCGGTCGTTGCCTATCTAGGCTTCTTGCCACACACTTGGGTGGTACTTCTTTAAATATTTGCCATTGAGAGCTTGAGGTAACAATGTACCCTATACGGAATCAAACAGATATGAGTTTCTGGGATCTACTCTTGTAATCTTAAAAGGACCTTCCTAACTTGGAGACCACTTCCTGAATTTCCGATCTTTTGAACCAATTGGTAGAATCACCTTCCACACGAGATCGCCAACTTGAAAATTCTTCAACTTTACCTTCTTATTGTAATCTCTTGCCACCCTCAACTTATCTCTCTATATGGCATTCAAAGAAGCCAAATGTTTATTGGCGACTTCATCAATATTTTGTGTCATCAAGTTATAAAAGTCCACCATCGATAAATCATTTTGTTTGGCTATTCTCAAAGCATTCAAATTCACTTCCACTGGTAAAACAACCTCTTGTAGCACCATGCCTTGAGATTCTGTGTGCCCACAAAGCTTCGGACAATAGCTCATGCCATGTCCTTGGATTATCCTCAATCTTATTCTTGATGAGCTTGATTAATATTTTATTGCTAGACTCAACATGTCCATTGGCTTGGGCACAATATGGAGAGGAATTGAGAAACTTTATCTTATATGATTCGACAAATTCTCTAACTTGATGTGACATAAAGGGTGAACCTTGGTCCATAGTTAATGTTTTCGGAATGTCGAATCTATGAATAATGTGCTTAGTTATGAATTGAATTACCTCTGTATGTGTCATATTTTTGAGTGGTAATGCTTTAGACCGTTTAGTGAAATAATCAGTTGCCACCAACATGAACCGATGTTCCTTTGAAGAAGAAGGATGAATCTCTACAATAAAGTCTAATCCCCAACCTCTAAGAGGTCACAGCTTGATAATAGGATGTAACATAGTAGGAGGAGGCAACTGAATATCACCAAATTTTTGAGAAGCTTCACATCCTTTATAATACCAAAAGCAATCATTAATCATCGTCGGCAAATAAAACCCAGCACATCGTAATAACCATTTCATCTTTGGAGCTTACTGATGAGTGCCAGAATACCTTCATTGTGTACTTGAAAGCCATAAGCCGAACAGTCCCATCAACCCTTTTACTAGGATCACACAAATAATCAATAATGGGTTTCCTGCAGTCTTGATTTTCTCCTACATTAAATATTTCATTAGTGGCTGAAACAATGGGCTCCAGTTCGGCCTCCCATATATGTTTGCAAGACTAGACATTGTCCTTTGAGAAATATGAAACATGCCATGACCAAGATGATAGCCGGATACTTGTTGTTCCAACTCATTTGCTCTCCAATTTTCATGTCTAGATATATGATCAATGCTAAAACAATCCAAAGTAGAAATTACATCTAGACATTCATCAAGATAAACATTAAGTGATTCATCCAAACATTGTAAGACTTTGGATGTTTGTTGCACTACTAATAATGAATCACCAAAAGCCTCAATATCTATAGCACCTATGGCAAGCAACATCTCTAAGTCGAATAACAATGCTTCATATTCGGCTTGATTATTTGTGCAAAAATATTCGAAGCGGCATGAGGCTTCAAAATTAGCACCATGAGGAGATATATAAACAATATCAACACCTTGGCCATTTCTACAAACTGAACCATCAAAATATAATCTCCATGTTACTAACAAGACAAGGTTTATATCAATATGATGCTTGTCATCAATCTGATGCTTAACAATAAAATTAGCAATGATTTACCCTGTCATGGATTTCAGAGATTCATAAGCCAAATCTTATCTATAATACCTAAATAGTTCATCCCCACTATCCCATTTCTCTTGACATGCAATCTATCCACCTCACCACTCATGTCCCACCACATGCCTCACATGACATGGCAGGCCACATCATCCTCTTACATCTTTTTTAAAGGAAACATCTTGTCCTACGGCTATGGTGTTGCATGCCTGTAAACTATCGTCCTCTACAATTACTCACCCAACAATTGATTTTTGTTGCTTGCTTCATCTTCTGCACAAAGTCTCCTACCTCTTTATCTTCTCCACATAGTCCGATGGATTTATGTTCCCTTCATATTCTCCCCAAGCATTGTTTTATTGCTTGATGGCGTACGGGAGGTGATTATCAGCGACCACAGCACCATAACTCGAACCTCATCGCCCTCTTCGCCTCCAAGTAGTTCCTCGAGGAGTCGTTGCCCGCATCATGCCCTGACCTGCCTCCCCAAGGATCTCTTCTCAGAACCCACCCCGCTCATCATCATAGACCTTTGTGTCAAGATTTCCCAAACTTGTTAGCCTTTCTTCAGTTTGATTGCGTTTTGATGTATGGATTTTGTTACATCTTCACATTTGTATTTTGAAGGCCCGGGCGCATGATAGAGGTGATTACAGGGTGCTCAGCCGCGCCGGCGGACGCAGTCGTGCTGACGTATGCCTGTGATAGGGCAGGATGCTGGAACGGATTAGCTCCTTCTGGTTCTGGCTTTCCCAAGCTCCGGTGATCCGATTGATGCTGCCTAACAGCCTTCCATGTTCAAGTTGGTGACACTAGATGATATAGTAGATTTGTAATCATAGATGATTTTTCTTGTGTCTTGAACAGCTGATCAGGTGAAGGCACTAATGGAGTGATGGTCATGGTAGGGACATAGACTGCAAGTTTGACACAAGGACGAATGGATTTCTATGTCAGATGAGCTCTGCGGCCAATTTGTGTCACCTTTTTTGGCGTCTCCAGAACCCCATATCTCTTGCCCGCCATATCATGAAAAAGTACTTAATACTTAAATAGTGCCAAGGACTTCGCCCGTGAGTAGGTAGCTACCGTCTTAATCCACCCAATTAACCTCACCCTATCACTTGGTTTCACTTCCTGCATGGTTACCTTTTGTACATACAAGTAGTGCTGGACCGGAAGAATTTGGAGTCCCCGTCTCCTACTGTACCCACCTCTCAACATTGCGTTGACATGTTGGGATTTAGCCAGCGACCCGTTCAATCCTCTAGCTATATTAGGTTATTCCTTATTGTCTCATTTCTAAATCGTCATCTACCATTTTCACCCCGAGGTAATCATACAACTAAAACAACTACACTTATTTTGGATCGGAGGTAGTACCTTCCACCATGCCTTTTGTAACTATTTTCATTGGATATTTGTCTTATTTGCCTATGCGACAATGCATGTTTATTCGTTGTTTATTTGTAGGTCTTCTGGGATGAGAGGTCAAATTGTGTTAATTATCAGTTTTCCTATATGAGAACAACCAAGCGTAGATGCTTATGGTACATGGACGGCTAGAGTTGCATGATTAACTTTCACAAGAATAGAAGGATTCTTCAGACAGTGAAAAACTCAAGACATCAGTTAGCTGATCACTTGCATCTTCCTTTAATAAATGCTCACTTCTAACCGAAAGAATAAATTTTGGCAGAAACTCATTTTCCTCTTATGATAACCATATCTCCATATTTTCTTTCCAGTGGTTACGAGTTGGCTACATAAATGTTAACATTTTCATATAGTTGAATAAATGCCTTTTTTAAGTCCATGTGGACCAACCAAGTACATTATAATTATTTCAACGGTTTTACAAGCTAACCTGAATCGATAGTGCTAAGTGTTTGGGATTTTTTACCAAAAAATATTTCTTCCAACATAAATATCAATATTTCACTTAAAATGTAGAAGACAAAAAGTTCCACAGCAATGCGCGGGGCATCATCTAGTTCAATTAAAGTAAGCCCATTTGCCAATTCTACCACTAAGAATTGGCCTATGCAACATGTACTTAATGACATCGGTTGGACAAGCTACTATGCAAGCACTCGACACTAGGTAATGTCTCAATTTTGTGCAAGCATAATATAAACAAAGTCATATTTTTTTAATAAATGTGTACCTCATCTCGGCGTCCAATAAATATTGGCTCAAATAAGTAATAGCATGTTCCTTTCCTTCGATCTTTTGAGTCAAAACAGCACCGATAGCACCTTCTTCACGACAATATAAAGCCTAAAGGGCTCTTTTGTTTGGGAGCTTTCAACACCGGAGGAGTGCACAGACAATTTTTTATTATATCAAATGCTTCTTGATGTTTGGCCTCCAAGTAAAATTAGTTTCATTATTTAACCATAGGATGGGAGTGAATGCATCAACCTTCCCTCACAAGTTGGCTATGAATCTCCTCAAATAATTTACTTTGCCAAGGAATTTTTGCATATCTCTCTTGCACGTTGGAGCCTCCACCTTTTGTATAGGTTCTATCTTTTTGGGATCAATTTCTGTCAGGACCCCGACTCAATGCCACATCGATCTAGCATGTAACACCTCATATCACTTTGCGGCCTCACGCACGGTATCCCCACGGGTGTCGCCTTACCTTTGCCCGGGACCGTTTGCGCCTTTTGGCACACGTATACGATGGTGTCGCTAGCATCCATATGATAAAGAGCCCGGGCTGACATGGCTAGTCGTAAACCCAAAGTGGCACTAACTTATAGGGACAGGCATCCATGACCCAGCATCGAACGTGTCGGTCATTAGCGAGTGAATCCAGGCTGTAGCACTGGGCTAACAGGACTCCGGTGAATCGGGCTGTAGCGGGCTAACAGGACTCTGGTATTCATCGCGTGACATTTCCCCGAAGGGACAGACACAGGATCGAAGAAGGACACATGCCGGCCAGCCTAAGTGTTCTGGAGTAGTAGCAAGCTACCAGGGCTCAGAGGAAACACTAGGAGACATTTCCCGGTAAGAGAGACTACTAAGGATAAACAACTAGATAGTCAGATCCCACACATAGCAATACACATTACACGTACGCATAACATGCAAGTATGTGCTATACAACATGGCATCACAGCATAACTCAACAACTCATATAGATAAGGCTCAAAGAGCCATCATAGCATTATTACAAACAGGGGTCACATGACCCAACATTCAGAGCAATCAAGCAACAAACGGAAGCATTACATGTCTGAGTACAGACATCTATAAATGAAAAAGGCTGAAAGCCTGACTATCTACAACATCCGATCAAGATCGTAGCTGAGGTACAAGCTACTTGTCGAAGTCCATGAGAACACTAGTAAGACCGAAGTCTCCGCTGCAAAAACATAAATAAAGCAACATGAGTACAAAGGTACTCAGAAAGACTTACATCAGATCCTATCATACATGCATTTGTATCAAGGGGGTAATGTGGGGTTTAGTTGCAGCAAGCCAGCTTTGACTCTGTGGCTATCCTGTTCTACGACTACCAGAACTTCTTGAGGTGATATGGCGCACACGAGTCCACTAATCACCACACAATACACTACTATGGATTCATCCCCATCTCCCTACGAGAAGGCCATCCATAGCACTCACACTTGTCTTGAGCATTTTAGAGTATCCACTTCAAGTTGTCTATGTACCATGTAAGCATCCAAGAAGTCCATAACCGCAGACCCGGCTATTCGAATAGATCATGTTAACCCTGCAGGGGTGTACTTCTTCACACACGCTCTCGCCACTTACCGCCATGTACACATCATGTATCTCGGCAACCTTCAAGCGGAAGCCTGGCGAGGGTGTCGGCCACGACCTGACTAACCACACAAGACTCTAGCCCAGGTTTATCGCCTATTCGGGTTCCATCCGCAAGGAGATCCGGCCGGGGTGTCGCTCACGGCCCCAAACGATGTGTGCAGGGTTCCCGAGCCCACCATCCGGGTGCCACTCGGTACACCAGGCCACGTGTGCCTAGTCTGTCCCAAGCCCACCCTGCCGGGTGCCACTTGGTAGAAAAATAGCACTACCTACAAACACCAGAAACTAGTTGCGACTCCTGGACAGAGACCAAGTTGGTTAATAAGTCGAGAGGGGTCGAGTTACCGGAACCCAATGTGTGGTAGTATCGAGTCATTGGACAACATACATAGAACTCAGTGCTTAAGGACGGTTCCAGTGAGACAACCCACCATGTACTCCTACATGGCCTCTCACCGCTACCTTTACCAAATCGTGTTCACACACTTCACTCTCAGCACCAGAACATATCATAACACTCCAATTCATTCCCAATGAATCAGACCTGACACAACTCTAGGCAATAGCAGGCATAGCATGGTAGGAACACAACATGGCTCAATCAACTCCTACACATGCTAGTGGGTTTCAACTATTTACTGTGGCAATGACAGGTCATGCAGAGGAATGGGTTCAACTACCGCAGCACAAAGTAGCAGATGAATCGTTGTTGTCCTAATGCAATAACTGAGAGCAGGAGCGAGAGAGTAGGATTGTATCGGTATGAACAAGGGGGTTTGCTTGCCTGGTAAATCAACAAGGGAGGCACTGCTTCATAGACAGGTACTCTGGAACAGCTCCGGAGCAGGACCTATCGAGAAGGAACGGTGCCGGCAATCAATACACAAACATATGCAACAATATGATGCATGAACATGGCATGAAGATGTGATGTTGTTTGAGCTAATGCAACTAGTAATCATTTGGTTTGGAGTCCATTTGAACCATAAGCTCAAATGCATCTCCAAAGTAAGCTCTTATATATGCCATAATGTGTTTTTACCTATACAGCAACTATAAGTTGGTTTGTCATGCATGAAACTAGTACAGATGGATAGGTTGCATTTTTCTGATAATTTTTCATATATAAATTATTTCAATCTGAGCTACGGTTGAATTCATATGAATTTTTGAAGTTTAAATCAATTTCTGGAATTTCCTGATTTATTATAATTCCAGAAAATATATATTGCGTCAGCATTGAGTAGGCATGACGTCAGCAAGTCAACTGCGGCTGACTGGGTCAAACCTGACGTGTGGGGTCCACACGTCAGTGACAGGGGGTTAAACAGGGTTAGTTTAATCCTAATTAAAAAGGTTAGTGGCGCTGGGGCCCACTGTCAGTGTCAGGGGGGTTAGTTAACGGTGATTAGCACTAAGCTAACCACCTGGCCGACGGGGCCCACTCGTCAGGCCGGCGAGGTCGTCGGCGGCGACCTCTGGACGCGGCGGCGTCCGTGAAACAGGCCACGGGGGCGGCGTCGGAGGGCACCAGGGCGTAGCCCGGGCTCTCGCGCATCTGGTGGGGCAGGTGGGAGGAGCTGGGGAGGCTGAAGCTCGCCGGAGCAAAGCTCGCGGCGGCGGCCAAAGCTCGGCTTCGATCGGGAACGGGCTGCGGGGCACTAGGGAGGCTGCGAGCGGGTCCGCGCGACTCGCCAGAGTGCACTGAGTGCAACGGCGAGCTCGGCTGCGGCCTGCGGCGGCTGTGGCCACGACGGTGAGGAGCTGCAGCGGCGATGGCTTCGGCCATGGTGGGGAACGGAGCTACGGCGCGGGAACGAGGGGGAGAAGAGAGGGGAAACGGGAAGATGCTCACGGTGGATCCAGCGAAGGCGTCAGCGGGCTCGGGGAAGCACTGGTGCGGCCGGAGCGTCGTCGGCGATCTCGGGCAGCCGGCGATGAAGACGACGAGGGTGGCGACGATGGAGGCCGTCCGGAGGTGCGTGGCTCGACGAGGAGGTGGAGGGGGTCGTGGCGGAGCTCGTGGACTCTACGGAGGGGCGAGGGGACGGCGGGGAGCGCGTCGGTGGTGAGCTGCGGCGGCGGCAGTGCTTCGGGTGCGGGGACAGGGAGATGTCCAGGGGAGGAGGGAGAGCGAGAGAGAGTGAGAGGGTACGGGGGGGCGTGGCGACGTCCGGGCGTTCCAGGGCGACGAGGAGGGCGCCAGGAAAGCAGGGAGGCTGGTGGCGTGGCGTGGTGGCGCGCGCGCGCCGGGCACGCTCCCCTCCCTCTGTCGAGGACGAAGACGACAGAGGAGGAGGCGGGCTGGGCTGCCTGCTGGCTGGGCCGGCCTGCTGCTGCTGGGCTGCACAGGGAGGAGGCCCAGGTAAGTCTCCCTCTTTTATTTTTTGTTTTCTAATTTTCTGACATTTGTTCTGATTTAGTAATAATACTAAATCAATTTATTTACTTATGCCATTTTTTTATGGAAGCTAGTTATATTAATCCAGAGCTCCTTTATAAATGGCATAATTTTTGGACAATATTTTATATATATAACAATATATATCCAAAGCAAATATTTATGCCTTAATTCCAAATGCCCAAAATAAATACCTATGAGCTCTTAAAAATATTGGTTTGATTTTTTATCTCTGTCCAATATTTTCAGAGAGCAACATGAGCATTTTCTTGGACCCTTTTGGAGAAATTTTTATTTGGGTCATTTTCAAAAATGATTCTGAGGGTTCCACCAATCCTCATTTCAAATTTAAATGGAATATAAACATGATGCACAAATGACTAGCTAGTCTAGGTCATACCAGACTAGGGATGTGACAACTCGCCCCCACTTGAAAGAATCTCGTCCTGAGATTCAGGGGTCGACGGAAAGAAAGCGGGGTACTCCAGTCGAAGATGATCTTCTCGCTCCCAAGTAGCTTCTCTCTCGGAATGATGAGACCACTGAACCTTGAGAAACTTGATGTTCTGACGTCGAGTGACACGCTCTGCTTGATCAAGAATGCGAACCGGGTACTCTCGGTATGTGAGGTTATCTTGGAGATCAAGCGTTTCGTGGTCCACTCCGCGGATGGGATCCGAGAAGCAACGCCCGAGTTGAGAGACGTGGAAGACATCATGAACTCGAGAAAGATGTGGGGGTAGTTCCAACTGGTAGGCAACCTCTCCTCGTTTAGCGAGAATGCGAAAAGGACCAATGTAACGAGGAGCCAACTTGCCCTTGATACCGAAACGATGGGTACCCTTCAAGGGAGTAACCCGAAGGTAAGCTTGGTCACCAATTTCATAAGTCATATCCTTATGATGACGATCGTACTGACTCTTTTGACGAGACTGAGCTGTTTTCAAATTCTCACGAATGATGCGAACTTGCTCTTCTGCCTCCTAGATCATGTCCGGTCCAAAGAATTGTCTTTCACCGGTTTCTGGCCAGTTCAAAGGTGTTCGACATCTTCGTCCATAGAGAACTTCAAAAGGAGCTTTCTTGAGGCTGGATTGATAGCTATTGTTATAAGCAAACTCGGCAAAAGGAAGACATTTCTCCCAATCCATACCGAATGAGATAACGCAAGCTCTAAGCATGTCTTCGAGAATTTGGTTGACCCGTTCCACCTGACCACTCGACTGAGGGTGGAAAGCGGTACTAAAGGAAAGATGGGTTCCCATGGCAGTTTGGAAACTCTCCCAGAAATGAGAAGTGAAAAGACTGCCACGGTCTGAATTGATCTCTAGTGGAACACCATGAAGTGATACTATTCGAGAAATGTATAAGTCAGCAAGCTGACTAGCAGTTATACTCTCTCGAACAGGAAGGAAGTGAGCCACTTTGGAAAGACGATCAATGACTACGAAGATAGCGTTATTCCCTCTCTTGGTCCTGGGAAAGCCGGTGATGAAGTCCATACCAACTTTATCCAATTTCCATTCAGGAATAGCTAAAGGCTGAAGGGTGCCAGCAGGTCTTTGATGCTCTGCCTTAACGCGACGACAAACGTCACATTTAGCAATGAACTCAGCGATTTCTCTCTTCATCCTAGTCCACCAGAACCTCTGGCGTATGTCCTGATACATCTTAGTACTACCGAGATGAATCGTGAGAGGAGATTCATGCGCCTCCTTAAGAATCAACTGCCGAAGATGTTGCTTCTTGGGGACCACCAGGCGGTTCCCAAAGAAAACAACACCTCGATCATCTATAGAGAAACTACCAGCAATACCCTTGGCAAGGTTTCTCTTGATCCGGGTAATCCCTGTATCATGCTTCTGGGCTTCTATGATAAGATCCACCAGAGTAGGTTTCTCCACCAAGGTAGAAAGGAATCCGTGAGGAGCAATGTGAAGATTAAGCTTACAGAATTCCTCATGGAGAAGGGGTTGGCCTTGCTGCAACATGACATTGTTGCAATAGGATTTACGGCTTAGCGCATCAGCCATCACATTGGCTTTGCCTGGGGTCTAGGTAATCCCTAGATCAAAATCTGTGATTAACTCCAACCAACGTCGTTGCCTAAGGTTCAGATCCGGTTGGGTGAAGATATACTTGAGACTCTGGTGATTGGTGTAGATCTCGCAACGTTTACCAAGGAGGTAATGTCGCTAGGTCTTGAGTGCATAGACTACGGCTGCAAGCTCTAGATCATGTGTAGGATAATTATCCTCATGTGGATGCAACTGTCGAGATGCATAGGCAATCACATGACGATCCTGCATAAGAATGCAACCTAGTCCCTGTCGTGAGGCGTCACAATAGATAACAAAGTCTTTAGTGAAATCCGGTGGCACAAGTATGGGAGCAGAAGTCAGGCATCTTTTCAGTTCCTGAAAACTGTACTCACACTGTGGGGACCACTCAAACTTTTTATCTTTCTTGAGAAGTTCCGTCAGGGGTTTGGCTACTTTGGAGAAATTTTCAACAAAGCGGCGACAATAGCTGGCTAGACCAAGGAAACTCCTAACTTGTTTAACGGTCTCAGGTGGAGTCCAATCGAGAACGGCCTTGACTCTCTCGGGATTGACAGCAATGCCCTTACCAGAGATTACGTGGCCTAGGTAGGTCACTTCTGGCAACCGAAATTCACACTTGGAGAACTTGGCATAAAGGCGGTGCTCTCTGAGTTTTCCTAAAACAAGTCTAAGATGTTCGGCATGCTCTTCCTCATTCTTCGAGTAAATAAGAATATCATCGAGGTAAACCACGACGAACGTATCTAAGTACTCCATGAAGATCGAGTTCATCAAGCGGGAGAATGTGGCTGGGGCGTTGGTTAGACCAAAGGACATGACGGTGTACTCGTACTGACCATAACGAGTGACAAAAGCTGTCTTGGGAATGTCCCCGTTTCTGATTTTAATTTGGTGGTATCCTAACCTCAAATCCATCTTGGAGAAGACTGAGGATCCAGCGAGCTGATCATACAGGTCGTTGATCCTAGGGAGCGGGTACTTGTTCTTTATCGTGACCACATTAACGGGACGATAATCTACAACCATCCGGTCCGTACCATCCTTCTTCTTGATGAAGAGGACGGGGCAAGCCCAAGGAGAAGAACTAGGACGGATGAAACCCTTTTGCAAGGACTCATCAAGTTGTTTCTTAAGCTCGGCTAGTTCTAAGGGTGCCATCTTGTACGGTCTCCTAGAGATTGGAGCTGTTCCTGGTATAAGATCTATGACGAACTCTACATCTCTGTCAGGGGGAACACCTGGCAGTTCCTCTGGAAAGACATCCGGAAAGTCACGGACTACCGGGATATCTTCAAGGTCTGGAAGAGGGCTGGCATTAAGAGAATAGAGATGACGCTTTGCAACTCTAGTGGAGACAGTGACTATCTTGCCAGATGGGTGTGTAAGCTGAACAGATCTTGTGTAACAATCAATCTTGGCATGATGAGCTGTCATCCAGTCCATACCCAAGATGATGTTAATATCTGAGGACTTGAGGGCTACAAGTGATGCAAGGAATACAAGTCTGTCAACAAGGATTTCATTACCATGGCTGATTCTGGTGGTCTGCCATCTAGACCCTGGGGTTTGGATTTCAAGCGGAGTTGGCATATCACAAAATGACATGTCGTGCAAACGAGCATAGCCTTCAGAAATGAAGGAGTGAGATGCTCCAGTATCGAATAGAACTGATGTTGGGTGACAATTGACAAGGAGTGTACCAAGAACGACATCCGGATCATCATGAGCGTCTTTAGCTGAGACGTGATGCACATGTCCATGTTCAGTGGGGGCTGACTTGACACTGATCATCTTGCGGGATGGCTTAACACAGCCAACAGTCTTCTCGGGCTGGGGTGGAGCATAACTAGTCTGAGAGCAGTCACGTGCATAGTGTCATGTCTTCCCGCATGTGAAGCAAGTTCCCGAGGTTGGACGTGGACCTGCACTGACAAACGGTCTACCAGTAGGCCTGGGTGAAACATACGACTGAGCTGGGGAAGGCACCACATGGGATGACCTCGGTGTATAACCGGAAGGAAGAGCGGAGTTTGGAACCCAAATCCGGCGCTTCTGGGAACTAGAGCCAGAGGGAGATCCCAAATCACGGGTGTGCTTACGAGACTCCTCGTAAGTGAGCTGAGTTGTCTCTGCATTGATGGCCTTGTTCACAAGGGCCTGGAATGTATCACAATGATGCAGGTGGAGATCACGACGCAACTTGGGGTTGAGACCCTTCCGGAACCTAGCCTGCTTCTTGGCGTCCGTGGACACTTCTTCTGTGGCATAGCGAGCGAGGTTCTCAAACTCTCTACTATAAGCATCAACAGCCATCTTACTCTGGGTGAAACTACAGAACTCTTCTCTCTTGCGATCGATGAGGGCTTCAGGAATGTGATGCTCGCGAAAAGCCTCAGTGAAATCTCTCCAGGTAGGAATCTGGCCAGCTGGAAGCATAGCCTCATAGTTCTGCCACCAAAGACTAGCAGGACCTTCCAGGTGGTATGTGGCATAGGTGACCTTGTCATCTTCATCTACGCTCACGGAACGCAGCTTATGAGTGATGTTACAGAGCCAGTCATCTGCATCGAGTGGCTCGATGGAATGATGAAAGGTAGGTGGGTGCAAGCGAATGAAGTCCTGAATGGTCGCAGACTTATTGGACTGATGTGCGGTGTTCTCCTCGATACGTGCCAACAAACGGTTAGACTCACACTTGTTCCTCTCCATTTCTAACATGAACTCTGTCAACGAAGGCGGGTCGGGAGGATCCTCATCCCTACCATATCCATGGTTCTGGCTACGAATAATAGAATTTGATGACATCCTGAGAAACGAAACCAGGGACGGAGTCAGCATCAACTATAGACTGTAGAATGTAGGACAAGGAATTAGTATCTCTCGAACTCCTAGGGAAATTCCGGCAGCATAACGGCAGTAAAATGCTCAGAATGAGACATCCTACTAAAAATGGGGTGGTAACATACTCATCATCATCACTCAAGGTTCTGAGATAGTGCTAAACAGACTACACCGGAAGTACTCGAAAACTGGGGTATGACTCTGATCAACCAATCCTATGGGACTACGGAGTAGTAACACGTGATCCTGATAGACGGAAGAGAAAGCCTAGTTCCTTAACCCCGTAGAAAAGATAGGATGACTCAGATCAGAAGACCATGAGGTATAAGGAGTAAAAAGAGCCTTATGTTCCAACCCACAATCAATTCCCTTACATAACTAAAGAATTTCTAGACTCAACTTCGACCAGTTTGGCTTGGTAATCCTACAGGCAGTCAGGCTCTGATACCAGCACTGTCAGGACCCCGACTCAATGCCACATCGATCTAGCATGTAACACCTCATATCACTTTGCGGCCTCACGCACGGTATCCCCACGGGTGTCGCCTTACCTTTGCCCGGGACCGTTTGCGCCTTTTGGCACACGTATACGATGGTGTCGCTAGCATCCATATGATAAAGAGCCCGGGCTGACATGGCTAGTCGTAAACCCAAAGTGGCACTAACTTACAGGGACAGGCATCCATGACCCAGCATCGAACGTGTCGGTCATCAGCGAGTGAATCCAGGCTGTAGCACTGGGCTAACAGGACTCCGGTGAACTGGGCTGTAGCGGGCTAACAGGACTCCGGTATTCATCGCGTGACATTTACCCGAAGGGACAGACACATGATCGAAGAAGGACACATGCCGGCCAGCCTAAGTGTTCCGGAGTAGTAGCAAGCTAACAGGGCTTAGAGGAAACACTAGGAGACATTTCCCGGTAAGAGAGACTACTAAGGATAAACAACTAGATAGTCAGATCCCACACATAGCAATACACATTACACGTACGCATAACATGCAAGTATGTGCTGTACAACATGGCATCACAGCATAACTCAACAACTCATATAGATAAGGCTCAAAGAGCCATCATAGCATTATTACAAACAGAGGTCACATGACCCAACATTCAGAGCAATCAAGCAACAAACAGAAGCATTACATGTCTGAGTACAGACATCTATAAATGAAAAAGGCTGAAAGCCTGACTATCTACAACGTCCGATCAAGATTGTAGCTGAGGTACAAGCTACTTGTCGAAGTCCATGAGAACACTAGTAAGACCGAAGTCTCCGCTGCAAAAACATAAATAAAGCAACATGAGTACAAAGGTAATCAGCAAGACTTACATCAGATCCTATCATACATGCATTTGTATCAAGGGGGTAATGTGGGGTTTAGTTGCAGCAAGCCAGCTTTGACTCTGTGGCTATCCTGTTCTACGACTACCAGAACTTCTTGAGGTGATATGGCGCACACGAGTCCACTAATCACCACACAATACACTACTATGGATTCATCCCCGTCTCCCTACGAGAAGGCCATCCATAGCACTCACACTTGTCTTGAGCATTTTAGAGTATCCACTTCAAGTTGTCTATGTACCATGTAAGCATCCAAGAAGTCCATAACCGCAGACCCGGCTATTCGAATAGATCATGTTAACCCTGCAGGGGTGTACTTCTTCACACACGCTCTCACCACTTACCGCCATGTACACGTCATGTATCTCGGCAACCTTCAAGCGGAAGCCTGGCGAGGGTGTCGGCCACGACCTGACTAACCACACAAGACTCTAGCCTAGGTTTATCGCCTATTCGGGTTCCATCCGCAAGGAGATCCGGCCGGGGTGTCGCTCACGGCCCCAAACGATGTGTGCAGGGTTCCCGAGCCCACCATCCGGGTGCCACTCGATACACCAGGCCACGTGTGCCTAGTCTGTCCCAAGCCCACCCTGCCGGGTGCCACTTGGTAGAAAAATAGCACTACCTACAAACACCAGAAACTAGTTGCGACTCCTGGACAGAGACCAAGTTGGTTAATAAGTCGAGAGGGGTCGAGTTACCGGAACCCAATGTGTGGTAGTATCGAGTCATTGGACAACATACATAGAACTCAGTGCTTAAGGACGGTTCCAGTGAGACAACCCACCATGTACTCCTACATGGCCTCTCACCGCTACCTTTACCAAATCGTGTTCACACACTTCACTCTCAGCACCAGAACATATCATAACACTCCAATTCATTCCCAATGAATCAGACCTGACACAACTCTAGGCAATAGCAGGCATAGCATGGTAGGAACACAACATGGCTCAATCAACTCCTACACATGCTAGTGGGTTTCAACTATTTACTGTGGCAATGACAGGTCATGCAGAGGAATGGGTTCAACTACCGCAGCACAAAGTAGCAGATGAATCGTTGTTGTCCTAATGCAATAACTGAGAGCAGGAGCGAGAGAGTAGGATTGTATCGGTATGAACAAGGGGGTTTGCTTGCCTGGTAAATCAACAAGGGAGGCACTGCTTCATAGACAGGTACTCTGGAACAGCTCCGGAGCAGGACCTATCGAGAAGGAACGGTGCCGGCAATCAATACACAAACATATGCAACAATATGATGCATGAACATGGCATGAAGATGTGATGTTGTTTGAGCTAATGCAACTAGTAATCATTTGGTTTGAAGTCCATTTGAACCATAAGCTCAAATGCATCTCCAAAGTAAGCTCTTATATATGCCATAATGTGTTTTTACCTATACAGCAACTATAAGTTGGTTTTTCATGCATGAAACTAGTACAGATGGATAGGTTGCATTTTTCTGATAATTTTTCATATATAAATTATTTCAATCTGAGCTACGGTTGAATTGATATGAATTTTTGAAGTTTAAATCAATTTCTGGAATTTCCTGATTTATTATAATTCCAGAAAATATATATTGCGTCAACATTGAGTAGGCATGACGTCAGCAAGTCAACTGCGGCTGACTGGGTCAAACCTGACGCGTGGGGTCCACACGTCAGTGACAGGGGGTTAAACAGGGTTAGTTTAATCCTAATTAAAAAGGTTAGTGGCGCTGGGGCCCACTGTCAGTGTCAGGGGGGGTTAGTTAACGGTGATTAGCACTAAGCTAACCACCTGGCCGACGGGGCCCACTCGTCAGGCCGGCGAGGTCGTCGGCGGCGACCTCTGGACGCGGCGGCGTCCGTGAAACAGGCCACGGGGGCGGCGTCGGAGGGCACCGGGGCGTAGCCCGGGCTCTCGCGCATCTGGTGGGGCAGGTGGGAGGAGCTGGGGAGGCCGGAGCTCGCCGGAGCAAAGCTCGCGGCGGCGGCCGGAGCTCGGCTTCGATCGGGAACGGGCTGCGGGGCACTAGGGAGGCTGCGAGCGGGTCCGCGCGACTCGCCAGAGTGCACTGAGTGCAACGGCGAGCTCGGCTGCGGCCTGCGGCGGCTGTGGCCACGACGGCGAGGAGCTGCGGCGGCGATGGCTTCGGCCATGGTGGGGAACGGAGCTACGGCGCGGGAACGAGGGGGAGAAGAGAGGGGAAACGGGAAGATGCTCACGGTGGATCCAGCGAAGGCGTCAGCGGGCTCGGGGAAGCACTGGTGTGGCCGGAGCGTCGTCGGCGATCTCGGGCAGCCGGCGATGAAAACGACGAGGGTGGCGACGATGGAGGCCGTCCGGAGGTGCGTGGCTCGACGAGGAGGTGGAGGGGGTCGTGGTGGAGCTCGTGGACTCTACGGAGGGGCGAGGGGATGGCGGGGAGCGCGTCGGTGGTGAGCTGCGGCGGCAGTGCTTCGGGTGCAGGGAGAGGGAGATGTCCAGGGGAGGAGGGAGAGCGAGAGAGAGTGAGAGGGTACGGGGGGGGGCATGGCAATGTCCGGGCATTCCAAGGCGACGAGGAGGGCGCCAGGCAAGCAGGGAGGCTGGTGGCGTGGCGCGGTGGCGCGCGCGCGCGCCGGGCACGCTCCCCTCCCTCTGTCGAGGACGAAGACGACAGAGGAGGAGGCGGGCTGGGCTGCCTGCAGGCTGGGCCGGCCTGCTGCTGCTGGGCTGCACAGGGAGGAGGCCCAGGTAAGTCTCCCTCTTTTATTTTTTGTTTTCTAATTTTCTAACATTTGTTCTGATTTAGTAATAATACTAAATCAATTTATTTACTTATGCCATTTTTTTATGGAAGCTAGTTATATTAATCCAGAGCTCCTTTATAAATGGCATAATTTTTGGACAATATTTTATATATATA
This sequence comes from Triticum dicoccoides, assembly GCF_002162155.2. Lineage (NCBI taxonomy): Eukaryota > Viridiplantae > Streptophyta > Magnoliopsida > Poales > Poaceae > Triticum > Triticum dicoccoides. The sequence continues at coordinate 192,925,487 of NC_041388.1, forward strand.
ACAATATATATCCAAAGCAAATATTTATGCCTTAATTCCAAATGCCCAAAATAAATACCTATGAGCTCTTAAAAATATTGGTTTGATTTTTTATCTCTGTCCAATATTTTCAGAGAGCAACATGAGCATTTTCTTGGACCCTTTTGGAGAAATTTTTATTTGGGTCATTTTCAAAAATGATTCTGAGGGTTCCACCAATCCTCATTTCAAATTTAAATGGAATATAAACATGGTGCACAAATGACTAGCTAGTCTAGGTCATACCAGACTAGGGATGTGACAACTTCTATGCCATCTTGATGAATAATGAAACCTAAAAACTTTCCAGCCGATACACCAAAAGCATACTTCAAAGGATTCATCTTTAGTCCATATTTTTTATTCTCACAAAAGCTAAGCACAAGTCGGCTACATGAGATTCAAAAGCATCCAATTTGACAACAATGTCATCAATATAAACCTCAAGTATAACACCAAGTAAATCATGAAAAATTAAATTCATAGCCCTTTCATACATGGCACCAGCATTTTTAAATCCAAAGGTCATCACTGTCCACTCAAATAAACCAAGGAAACTGGGACATCGAAAAGTTGTTTTGGACATGTCCTCTTCGGCCATAAAAATATGGTTATACCCTGAATTACCATCAAGAAAGCTAATGACCTTATGTCCAGAAGCATCATTAATAAGCATATTGGCTATGGGCATGGGATATTGATGCGGCTTGAACTACGTCTGTATTTCCCCAAAGAGGAAGGGATGATGTAGCACAGCTAGGGTAGGTATTTCCCTCAGTGATGAGATCAAGGTTATCAAACCACTAGGAAAACTATGCAACACCCCGTAAACAACTCCTACACACAAAGAACAAATACTTGCAACCCGACATAAGAGTAGGGTTGTCAATCCCTTGCGGGTAAACAGATAGGTAAAATTGTAGTAGATTGGATAAATAGATCTTGCAGGAACGCGAGATAAAATAAATAAATAAAAATTGCAGCAAGGTATTTTTGTATTAATATATCTGAAAATGAAAGCAAAAAAAATAGATCGCATAGGCAAATATAATAAAGAAGTGACCTGATGGCCATAAATTTCACTAGTGGCTACTCTTGAGAAAAATAGCATACGGTGGGTAAACAAATTACTGTTGGGCAATTGGTAGAACTTCAAATAATCATGACAATATCCAGGCAATGATCATTATATAGGCATCACGTCCAAGATTAGCAGACCGACTCCTGCGTGCATCTACTATTATTACTCCACACATCGATCGCTATCTAGCATACATATAGTGTATTAAGTTCATGGAGAAACGGAGTAATGCAATCAAAATGATGACATGATGTAGACAAGATCTATTTATGTAGAAATAGACACCATCTTGTTATCCCTTAATAGAAATGATACATACGTGTCGGTTCCCCTTCTGTCCCTGGGATCAAGCACCGTAAGATCGAACCCATCACAAAGCACCTCTTCCCATGGCAAGAAAAATCGATCTAGTCGGCCTAACTAAACCAAAGATTCTAAGAAAGAAATACGAGTCTATAATTAATCATGCATATAAGAGACCAAAAGACTCAAATAACTTTCATGGATAAAAACATAGATCTGATCATAAACTCAAAGTTCATCGGAAACCAAAAACACACTGCAAAAAGAGTTACATCAAATAGATCTCCAAAAGACCATTGTATTGAGAATCTAGAGAGAGAGAGAGAGAGAGAGAGAGAGAGAGGAAGCCATCTCGCTACTAACTACGGACCCGTAGGTCTACAATGAACTACTCACGCATCATCGGAGAGGCACCAATGAGGATGATGAACCCCTCCGTGATGGTGTCTAGATTGGATCTAGTGGTTCTGGAACTTGCGTCGGCTGGAATTGATATTCATCGACTCCCCTAGGGTTTCTGGAATATTGGGGTATTTATAGAGCAAAGAGGTGGTGCGAGAGGCCAGCAAGGTGAGTACAACCGACCTGGGTGCGCCTGGGGGCCCCCAGGCGCGCCATGGTGGGTTGTGCTCCCCTCAGAGGTCCCCTCAGGTAATTTCTTGTCCCAATAGGTGTCTTCTGGTCCAGAAAAAGGCAACAGGTGTCTTCTAGTCCAGAAATACCCGACAGGTGTCTTCTGGCACTGGTACACATCGGTGCATGTGCATTACCGAGAGGGCCTAGAGATACCTCTCTGATACACGGAGTGACAAATCCTAATCTTGATCTATGCCAACTCAATAAACACCTTCAGAGACACCTGTAGAGAATCTTTATAATCACCCAGTTACGTTGTGACGTTTGATAACACACAAGGTGTTCCTCTGGTATTCGGGAGTTGCATAACCTCATAGTCATATGAACATGTATCTTGTCCATCACATAGTCAATAAATGGTCATTATGCTAAGCTAAAGGATGGGTCTTGTCCATCACATCATTCTCCTAATGATGTGATCCCGTTCATCAAATGACAACACATGTCTATGGTTAGGAAACTTAACCATCTTTGATTAACGAGCTAGTCTAGTAGAGGCTTATTAGGGACACAGTGTTTTGTCTATGTATCCACACATGTATCAAGTTTCCGGTTAATAAAATTCTATCATGAATAATAAACATTTGTCATGATATAAGGAAATATAAAATAACAACTTTATTATTGCCTCTAGGGCATATTTCCTTCAGTCTCCCACTTGCACCAGAGTCAATAATCTAGTTCACATCGCCATGTGATTTAACACCAATAGTTCACATCACCATGTGACCAACACCCAAGGGTTTACTAGAGTCAATAATCTAGTTCACATCGCCATGTGATTAATGCCCAAAGAGTACTAAGGTGTGATCATGTTTTGCTTGTGAGAGAGGTTTAGTCAATGGGTCCGCCACATTTAGATCTGTATGTATTTTGCAAATTTCTATGTCTACAATGCTCTGCATGGAGCTACTCTAGTTAATTTCTCACACTTTCAATATGTATCCAGATTGACACTCAGAGTCATCTGGATCGGTGTAAAAGCTTGCATCGACATAACTCTTTACGACAAACTCTTTTATCACATCCATAGCCGAGAAATATTTCCTTAGTCCTCTAAGGATAATTTTGACCGTTGTCAAGTGATCTACTCCTAGATCACTATTGTACTCCCTTGCCAAACTCATGGCAAAGTACACAATAGCTCTGGTACACAGCATGGCATATCGTATAGAACCTATGGTTGAGGCATAGGGAATGACTTTCATTCTCTCTCTATCTTTTGTCGTGGTCAGGCTTTGAGTCTTAATCAACTTCACACCTTGTAATACAGGTAAGAACCCTTTCTTTGACTGATCCATTTTGAACTTCTTCAAAACTTTATCAAGGTATGTGCTTTGTGAAAGTCCAATTAAGCGTCTTAATCTATCTCTATAATCTTGATGCCTAATATATAAGCAGCTTCACTGAGGTCTTTCATTGAAAAATTCTTATTCAAGTATCCTTTTATGCTATCTAGAAATTTTATATTATTTCCAATCAACAATATGTCATCCACATATAATATGAGAAATGCTACAGAGCTCCCACTCATTTTCTTGTAAATACAGGCTTCACCATAAGTCTGTATAAAACCATATGGTTTGATCACCTTATCAAAGCGTATATTCCAACTCCGAGATGCTTGCACTAGTCCGTAGATGGATCGCTGTAGTTTTCATAATTTCTTAGCACCTTTAGGATCGACAAAACCTTCTGGTTGTATCATATACAAGAAATCCATTAAGGAATGCAGTTTTGACATCCATTTGCCAGATTTCATAAAATGTGGCAATTGCTAACATGATTCGGACAAACTTAAGCATCGCTATGAGTGAGAAAATCTCATCGTAGTCAACGCCTTGAACTTGTTGAAAACCTTTTGCGACAAGTCGACCTTGGTAGATAGTAACACTTCCATTAGCGTATGTCTTCCTCTTGAAGATCCATTTATTATCAATGGCTTGCCGATCATCAGGCAAGTCCACCAAAGTCCACACTTTGTTCTTATACATGGATCCTATCTCAGATTTCATTGCCTCAAGCCATTTTATGGAATCTGGGCTCATCATTGCTTCCTGATAGTTCATAGGTTCGTCATGGTCTAGTAACATGACTTACAGAATAGGATTACCGTACCACTCTCATGTGGAACGTGCTCTGGTTGACCAACGAGGTTCGGTAGTAACTTGATCTGAAGTTTCATGATCATTAGCTTCCTCTCTAGTTGGAGTAGGCATCACTAGAACTGATTTCTGTGATGAGCTACTTTCCGATTCGAGAGAAGGTATAGTTACCTCATCAAGTTCTACTTTCCCCCCCACTCTTCTTTCAAGAGAAACTCCTTCTCTAGAAAGGATCCATTCTTAGCAACAAAGATCTTGCCTTCAGATCTGTGATAGAAGGTGTACCCAACAGTTTCTTTTGGGTATCTTATGAAGACACATTTCCCCGATTTGGGTTCGAGCTTATCAGGTTGAAGATTTTTCACATAAGCATCGCAGCCCCAAACTTTAAGAAATGACAGCTTAGGTTTGTTGCTAAACCACAGTTCACATGGTGTCGTCTCAACGGATTTAGATGGTGCCCGATTTAATGTGAATGCAGCCGCCTCTAAAGCATAACCCCAAAACGATAGTGGTAAATCGGTAAGAGACATCATAGATTGCACCATATCTAATAAAGTACGGTTACGACGTTCGGACACACCATTACACCGTGGTGTTCCAGGTGTCGTGAGTTGCGGAACTATTCCACATTGTTTCAAATGAAGACCAAACACATAACTCGAATATTCATATCCACGATCAGATCGTAGAAACTTTATTTTCTTGTTACGATGATTTTCCACTTCACTCTGAAATTCTTTGAACTTTTCAAATGTTTCACACTTATGTTTCATTAAGTAGATATACTCATATCTGCTCAAATCATTTGTGAAGGTCAAAAAATAATGATACCCGCCGCAAGCCTCAACACTCATCGGACCGCATACATCAGTATGTATTATTTCCAATAAGTCAGTAGCTCGCTCCATTGTTCCGGAGAACAGAGTCTTAGTCATCTTGCCCATGAGGCATGGTTCGCAAGCATCAAGTGATTCATAATCAAGTGATTCCAAAAGCCCATCAGCATGGAGTTTCTTCATGTGCTTTACACCAATATGACCTAAACGGCAGTGCCACAAATAAGTTGCACTATCATTATTAACTTTGCATCTTTTGGCTTTACTATTATGAATATGTGTATCACTACAATCGAGATACAACAAAAATAGACCACTCATCAAGGGTGCATGACAACAACAGATATTACTCATATAAATAGGACAACCATTATTCTCTGATTTATATGAATAACCATCTCGCATCAAACAAGATCCAGATATAATGTTCATGCTCAACGCTGGCACCAAATAACAATTATTCAGGTCTAAAACTAATCACGGCGGTAGATGTAGAGGTAGCATGCCAACGACGATCACATAAACCTTGGAACCATTTCCCACGCGCATCATCACCTCGTCCTTAGCCAATCTTCGTTTAATCTGTAGCACCTATTTCGAGTTGCAAACATGAGCAACAGAACCAGTATCAAATACCTAGGCGCTACTACGAGCATTAGTAAGGTACACATCAATAACATGTATATCAAATATACCTTTCACTTTGCCATCCTTCTTATCCGCCAAATACTTGGGGCAGTTCCGGTTCCAATGACCAGTCCCTTTGCAGTAGAAGCACTCAGTCTCAGGCTTTGGTCCAGACTTGGGTTTCTTCCTTTGAGAAGCAACTAGCTTGTTGTTCTTCTTGAAGTTACCTTTCTTCCCTTTGCCCTTTTTCTTGAAACTAGTGGTCTTGTTAACCATCAACACTTGATGCTCCTTCTAGCATCGCGAAGAGCTTTGGAATTGTCTTTTCCATCCCTTGCATATTATAGTTCATCACGAAGCCTTTATAGCTTGTGGAAGCGATTGATGAACTCTATCAATGACACTGTCATCAGCAAGATTAACTCCTAGCTGAGGGAGTCTTGGACTAAGGGGTCCTTGGGTGTCCGGGCTATCTGATATGGGCTGCACTAATGGGCCATGAAAGTACAAGGCAGAAGTGTTGGGGAACACAGTAATTTCAAAAAAAATCATACGCGAGGGGAAGAGTATGTTTACGTACCCTCGTAGACCGAAAGCGGAAGCGTTATGAAACGCGATTGATGTAGTCGAACATCTTCGCGATCCAACCGATCAAGTACCAAACATATGACACCTCCGCGATCCAACCGATCAAGTACCAAACATACGACACCTCCGTGATCTGCACACGTTCAGCGCAGTGACGTCCCTCGCACTCTTGATCCAGTTGAGGCCGAGGGACAGTTTCGTAAGCATGAAAGCGTGATGACATTGATGACGAAGTTACCGACGCAGGGCTTCGCCTAAGCACTACAACGATATGACCGAGGTGAAAATCTATGGAGGGGGGCACCGCACACGGCTAAACAATCAACTTGTGTGTCTATGGGGTGCCCCCCTCCCCCGTATATAAAGGAGGGGAGGAGGGGGCCGGCCGGACCTCATGGTGCACCCCATGGGGGGATTCCTACTCCTACTACACTACAAAACAAATACACGTCTGTGATGATACGTGTTTGTCACAGTAGGTCGCGTTTTCTGTCATGCATGTACATCCATGACGATTTTATTACAGAACCAAGATAGTCATACTTGTGCTGTCGTAGAAGTGTTCCATGACATTACCAAAATTATCATCACGGAAGTGTCCACTTCCATGACGATAAATCGCGCGTCACAGAAGTGCTTTCGTCAAGGGTGACCGACCCGTGGCATCCACTGTAACGGAACACCGTTAAGCTATCGGGTCGGGTTTTGGATTTGTTAACCCGTTAACAGCTCCGACCAATGGGGATTATCCACGTGTAAAATCATCATTGGCTGGAGGAGACACGTGTCAGGTCCACGTTGGCATAGGTGTCACTCATCCAATGGGCGAGATGCGCCTATGATATGTTGACACGTGGACCGGCCCGTCAAGTTTAAATGGGCCGGCCCAACTGAAGGCCCACAAGATTTTGCGAACCATAATGGGCCGGCCCAGCTAAAGGCCCATGAGATTTTGCGTACCATAATGGGTTGGCCCAGCTAAAGGCCCACAAGATTTTGCGGGCCATAATGGGCTGGCCCAAGTAAAGGCCCACAAGATTTTTGTGTGCCATAATGGGCCGGCCCAGGTAAAGGACCACAAGATTCTTGCGGATCATAATGGGCCGACCCAGCTAAAGGACCACGAGATTTCGCTATTATTAATGGGCCGGCCCAGCTGTAGGCCCACAAGATTTTGAGGACCCTAGTAGGCCGGCCCATTAACTGGCTGCCATGTTTTGGGCCAAATGCCAGCCCATTTTTGATCCGGTCCATTAATGGCCTGCCACAGTCCGGGCCTAATAGTGGCCCATATGAGATCCGGCCTGTTAAAAGCCTACCACGTTCTGGGCCAAATTACGGCCCAGATCAGGGCCGGCCCTTTAAGAGGCTTTGGGCTCAATTATGGCCCATATCAGATTCGGCCCGTCAATTGGACACTATGCTTTTGGGCCCACTTGCCAAAGGCCCACTTAGTAATTCAGCCTAATATTAGTTTTGGCCTGTTAAGGGTCAGTTTAACATTTCAGCCGTACATTAATTTCAGCCTATTAAAAGCCCTTCATATAGTTGGGCCTAACTACGGCCCGGTTTGCATCCGGCCTGCTCGCTGCCGATATCTGATTGGGCCAAACAAGGACCGAGACAATTTTGGCATGTTAAAAGCCCGTGATTTGATTCGCACAATCATGGGCCAGGGTTCATTTTGGGCTGCTGCCGGGCCGTGAGCTGTTCGGCACGTTTCAGGCCCAACCTACATCGTGATTGCATGACGGCCCGATTATGTACCGTAATTTTACGGTTTGGCCGGTTTACTGCGAAGACATGATATATATACAATAAAATAACTGCAACCTCGTGAATAAGAAAAAAAACCTAGACTATAAAATAAAGAAATTATGGCATGTTACATCCAGTGGGCATCAAAGTTCGCCACTATGATAATAAAGCACAAGCAGACAGCAGATGACATACACTGGGCATCGAAGATTGCCACCAGTGAAAATAAACACGCCGACAAAATAATATACAAAACCGACAACACTTCAATAGAGTTCAAGAAAGGTTAGCCCTGCTGGGGAGCTGCAGCGCAAGCAGCTGAGCAAGATGATGAGACTGCACTTGTTCAACACTTATATATTCCTCACTCTGAAAGATAAACAAGCAGACAGATGACAAGTTTTGCACATAAAAGTATCAATGCTAACAATTCATCACATTTGTTACTGACGAATAAAGTGACACAGTTTGAAATTGCATTAACACAAGATGGTATTGTTCAGGTCAAGACATGGCAGGAAATGACATTGTGAAGGAGTTGGTAGCTTCACGAGACCAATGGATTACAGATCAAGAACTCATAAGTATCAATGGTTAGTGTGCTGTCAATTTATACCATTTCAGATTGGCAAATAAAGAGACGGTTTAAATAATAGTAGAGGGATATGACATTGTTCATAGTTAAGACATTGCAGAATATGACATTGTGTTGTAGTGGGTAGGTTCACCACACCACTAGATTACGGATGAAGAACAGAAGCATACACGAAGTGCAAAAGAAGATCACTTGCTCTATATAGTTTAATTTACATGGTATGAAGAAGGAACTTAGTTGTACAACTGAAAACTTAAATTTAGAAAGGACAAACTTTTGTTTATGAACTACATAATAAAATTTAAACAAGCAATTGGATGCAAACACCAAAAATAAAAAGTTGTTGCAGTCATGCCTAACCAAATATATACAACAAAGTTTGAAGGCTTGAGATGGAAAAACTTACATTATTGGTGAAGACAGGCTCTATAAAGGCCTTATCAATGCTGATGGGGGGCAATTCAAGAAGTTTACCACATAATCTTCTTCAAAAGCATTGCCTCACATAATGAACTAGGTATGTATGCAAGTACAGTGATACAGGATAACAGGTACTAACAAGAGCAAAGCAGCGGGCAGCATATTTGCGATATCCTATTATTCTTGTCAAACCGGAATTCTTCTTCGAGCAGATTTCCTACAAAAAAGATCCGTAAGGCACATGTGGAAAAGTAGAAGTTCAAATTGTCATGTGATTTCATAGACAGTACCTCATCCTGGGAACAAGACCAGTGCATAACAAGGTTTTTCCATTCAATGTCTTCTAAATTTAGCACATGAGACTTCACCAGAAATTCGTTTATAGACTTGCCATCAAAGTGTGATTTCCTCAGGTAACACCGATACTGCTGCAATGCTTCCTTGAAAAGCACAAGCAAGCTTTGCTCATCATGACTATCCAGATTGACCCTCGCCTAGTTACAACAATGTAATGTAAATCATTGATATGTTCAATCAGCAGAAAACAGGAAAATAATAACCATGAATAATAGCACTTACACGTAAGTTGGACAGGAAGATGTGAAAATGGTGTTTGTCTTCACAATAATCTTCCCATGATGGGAATATATGCATGTACTCCCTAACAACATTGAAAGTATTGTCTTTTAAACTGGGAATAAATGGAATGGGGTTCCAATCTCCAGGAATTGGCCGTCTCTGTAGTTGGGATAGGTCTTCGGCCGGTGGACTTGCCGTACTTTTTGATGGAGTGGGATTTTTCTGTGGTACAGCTGGTGCTATGGCAAATGAACTCGGTATACCTTTTGCTGGAGTGCAGGTCCTGTGTGGTGGGGCTAGTGGTGTGGCCAGTGAAGTATGGGTACGGTCTGCTGGAGTCGGTCCTACATTTTGTGTCACTGGTTGTACAGCCAATATAAGTGGGGTGTTGTCTGATTTCTCCGGCACCACCACGTTTTTGAAGGACTTTGCTAGTGCTCCTTCAGGTTCAGCAATCACCCTCTTCCTTTTTATGTCTGATGCACAAGAACAGCATTTGAGTGGAAAAACATGGTATGATGACAGATGGAATATGTATTTATAATGGATGGTCATGGCATCTCGACATATATGATGAGTAAACTAATAATATGGCGGTGCAACAAAGTAGAAGAAATGCAAGACGACATATGCAAGATACCCGCAATTAATAAAACATTGCCAAATTAGAACATGCACCTTGATGGGTGAACAGGACAGGCCATCTGCCTTTGACTCCTCGAGGTTAGAATAGTCATTAGGATCATATTTTGAACAAGAATCAACAGGTGGGGAGCGTATGAGTTTCATCGCATCTAGAATGGCACTCAATGCCTTGGTGCCAATTTTGTAAGTCATTGCAGTGGTTATCTTCAAGAGTGGACTACTGCTAGTGCGACACAAAGAAGCTACACAGATCATAGTGTAGATATAAATGGAAAACCTTAAGCATCAGAGTAATATCAGCAAAGTGGAACTTTCTGGAATATATGTGCTAGTATTGCCGGTACGGCTAGAAAGGCTTCGGATACCACCTCTCTTCAAGTGAAGGTGAGGTACTGTTAATATCAGTGTAACTCTCGAAGGCGACATAGCTCCCCGAATTTCCTTGCTATTCTTATTGGATTCAAGTGGGCAGGCCACTCCAAATCCTATTCCTATGTTTACAAGATCCTATGAATCAAAGAGGCTCAAAGTGTCCATCACAACCAACTGTATAGACCTCTACACTGCAAATGTCCCTGCTCATCTTCAGTACAAGGAACATACTGTACTACTATCATACTCCCTCCGTTCCAAAATATAAGTCTTGGCAGGGATTTCCACTATGGATCACATACAGATGTATCCAGATACATTTTAGAGTGTAGATTCACTCATTTTGCTCCATATGTAGTCCATGGTGGAATCTATACAAAGACTTGTATTTAGGAACGGAGAGAGAGTACATATTAAAGAAGAACGAAAGAGGAACATGGTAAAGAAGAGCAAGCAAATTTTGGATAATAAAATGTTGGTTGCGCAATGCCCACACATGATGAATCAGAGCGCATTAAGAATGCAACTCCCAGCTGTCTCTCGACCATTTCAGGCTGTTGGATGAAGATCCTACATCTCCTAACCCTTCTTCTTCCTCGTCTTTGATCCTTCCCATACAGAACACCGCATAGGCCACCGGCCGGACCACCGGCCCCCACCGCCTGTGTTCCTTCGCCACCCCCACCCCCACCCCCGCCCCAACCCCCACCCGCGTCGAGTTTTCTTCGTTCGGCGAGGCCCCACAACCACCCGAGCCCCTTCGATCGCACTGGCGAACTCCGGCGAGCTCTGAAAAATCGACTGCCCCAATTTTGAAATTTAGTCTACTGTGATTTAACTACTGTGGAATATAAAAGGGGAAAACCATAAGGATTGGGAGCATTGTTGAGGAAATCGTTAACTGGTAACTGCTTGGTTGGCTGGCGAGTAGGGGATTAATAGGCTAATCGGCAAGTTAATCGGCCATTTAATCAATTAATCGGACAATTTATCAATTTATTGGCTACTCGGTGACCCTATCAGTAGGGATTAATCGGCAAGTTAACTGGTTAATCGGATGAATTCTTGAACAGGGATTGGGAGTATAGTGTTGATCGTGCCATGGTGGATCTGAAGGTGCAAACCAGACAAAGGAAACTTCGCAACCAAGACAAGAAATCGGAGTAAATCAGTGGTGATCTATTTTCTTGCTGCGATAAATAAGTTGAGCAGATACGAAAGAGTACCGCCTCTAGTGCGGCGCCGCGTACGCATCTGCTAAGAATTTGGCGGTGCTGCGGTAGCGATGGCTGTCGGCGGCGTGGAAGCAGATCTAGGAGGGTAGACGGTGGCTATGGGGCACGGTGGACGAGACGGTTGTAGGAGCGGCGCCGGCAAGGTGGACGATGGCGGGGATGAAGCGAGAGGACAGGATGCAAGGATCCTGGTCCGAAGCCGTGGATGAGAGAGGTCGATCTTTTGTAATGGACGGCGGCGTCGGGGTATCAGCTCCGGCATGGTGGAGGAGGACGGCGGTGGATGGGGTGGCGGACGGCGGCGGACGGAGGAGGGTGGGGTGGAGAGGGTGTTTTGGCGCGCACGGAATACGAATGGGGAAAAGGGAGGTAGAGAGGAAGGACGGAACCATGTATTCAGGGCGCGCTTGTCTCAAATGCGAGGAAATTTACAAACCTAGCCCCCGTTTCAAATTTCTACTACATCAAAACAACATTAGTCGGTTGGGGATAGGACGGTAATCTCGCATACAACAAATATTTGCCGACGAGAGTTTGTTTTTGGCGCCCACCGTGTATGAATATGAATCGGGGAGGGACTCGATTTTGGCCGAGGACACACTATGTTTTGGCGCCCACCGTGTATGAATCCGGGTGAGAGGCGGTTACGTCACGTTTGGGTGAAATTACAAACCTACCCCTATCAAAACCTAAAGAAATCCAGCAGATAGGCTTTGCGTGGCAGAGATAGGCAGTAGTGATTTCCATCTCGCAAATTTTGGTTTTGGGCGGTTACAGCAACTTTCCCCACTTCGTTCAAATTTTGCAGAGTGCACGTTTACCGTGCCAACTCAATTCGAATCCCGTTTGTATTCTATTTTTTTCAGGTGGGATCCATTTTCAATTGGAATTACATTCTATATACATCATTTTTTATATATATACTTTCAAAAGCAAAACACCATTTATACATAAATATGGTTTACAAATGGCATGATCTCAGATTCATAAGGTTGTATCCATCAATTTGGATTTTCAAATATTTCAAACCACTTTATGTTGAAATCCAATGTATGCATTCCTCGCTAACTGTCTCCAATTAATGTGTGTTTCATGCGTGTTCTTTTACTTCTCAAACATGTATAATGTGTTTCACACACACAGCATATAGTGTAATCCCGGTTAGACATTAGTTGCATATAAACCATGCATTGTTTGTAATTGAAGAATCTATGGATCACCAATATTGATAAACTATATAACATTACACGTGTGCCCAAATTCAAATGAATATGCATGTTTGACACACCAATTTGCGTTATGATATTATCGATGTCGTGATCTCCAGTTTAAATATTTGAATCCCCTTTAATCCAGATATTCGTATCATATAGCTATCACTCATGCTTATATAGGACTATCTCTCTGGACCTATACGCGTTCATCGTCTCTCAGGTATCTCTCGTGCTACCTATATGTCGACAATGATCTTTTATCTTCGTGACACTCACGGTACTCTCTCCCTCAACCTTCATCACTCTATATCTCTCTAAGTATATCTCGCTCCCTGATATGTGTCTCTAACTATGATTCTCCATGTGGAATGTCTTTCTCTCACACAAACACAAAACTTTGTCTCCCGGGGTCTCATTTCTCTCTACTATTCCCATGTGTGCCACTCGCACACCCCTCATATAGAGATGTCTTTCGCTCCTTAGATATGAGAACCTACGACTCTTCCTCTTGAATATCTTTTATCTCACACAAACACAAACTCTGTCTCCGAGGGTCTCATATTTCTCCATTGTTCTCTTGTATGTCGCTCACACACACCCTCTCTCCCTAGAGATATCTTGCGTTCCCTCGTATGTCTCTCTAGCTATCACTCTCGTTGTGAAATATCTTTCTCTCTCGCAGACACAAAACTCCATCTCTCTGGATCTCATTTCTCTCTGATATCTATTTGTATGTGACTCACATGCATCCTCTCTCTATCTCTCTCACACCCACACACATAACCCAGCCTTCTGATCAACTCGACTCCTATCTCTAACGCACACTAGCTAGCATCTTTATCTTTCTATTTATCTATTTCTCCATCAACCTTATTTTTCGCCCTCACTCTTGATTCCTATCACGCACAATACATATGTTTCTCTCTACATGCAGTCAAGTGCCCTCTCACACACATATATAACTTCACCCTTTGAACCACCCGACGGTCATCTCCAACACCCAAACTAGCGGATGTCCCTCTAGCTAGCATCTCCATCTCTATATCTATATGTAGTTTCTCCGTCAACATTTCTTTCTCGCACGGAGTCTTGCTTCCTATCACCCACACTATATATGTCTCTCCATACATATGCATTTATAGGTTGGTCTCTTTTGCACAATCCTTGCGCCTGACTCCCTCTGCTCGCCATAGATGCATGCTCCAGTCCACGCCACTATCTCTTAAAGACAAAAGAACATGCTCAATTGTCGGGCCTTCTTCCCTGCATTCTCACATGCATGCATATTGTCATATCGATCCGTCTCTCCCATGTCGTTGATCTTATGACTTATGTCTTCTTTCTTTTATCTCGATCATGCGCGCCCGCACACACACACATCCCACGTATACATGTATACCTCTCACACATGCTCGTTCAAGTTCTCTATGTCTCCATACGTAGTTAATTACCCTCAATCGTAACGCTACATCAAATCATTCTCCTCTTTTGTGCACATAACTTCCGCCTGGATGGGTAAAACACACACTCACACTTAACAATCTCCTTCTAGCTAGACACCCCCCCTGCCTCTCACTCTTCCCCTATATCCCCGAAACCAATAAGACCATCCCTTTGTTTAATTCCCGCCTACATGCACCATCGATATATAGTAGTCTTCCTCGGTGTCTCTCGAACAAACGCGTTCTCTCGATGTCGAATCCTCTCACGCGCACACACCTTCTCTTCCCTCTCTAGGGCATTTTCTCTCTCGCACCCCATCGTTGGTGGCCTCTGCCATACACATCACCTCTCTATGATGAAGCAATGCACACTTAAATTACATCCGCCACAGAGGACCCCGCGACACACACACACACACACACACACACACACGCACGCACCCCCC